>NC_058090.1:8116926-8451078 GCF_014858855.1 Bufo gargarizans | reverse complement strand
CGGAACGGTCGTGTGCATGAGGCCTTATTGGGGACATGGGCTGATATGTTGGAGCTATATATGCAACATAAGTAAGGGAGAAATGGATGGCAATATAACTTCAGGGTCAGACTACACGAGTTTTGTTTGTAGTCTGTTACCATGGAGACACATTGGCCTGCAATAGAGTTATAGGCAGAAAATGACATAATTTTTGTAATTAAAATCCTATAAAGCCTTGTTTCATCCTCTTCTGGTACAGCTGGGTGGCAGCAATATGGCGACCAGTACACCTTCTGCAGTGTTTGTCACCCAGCTTTTCTAGAGACCTGAACAGTGCACCTGTCCAATGATGCAGGGACAAGCGTGAGAAGAGGGTGGCACCCAGCTTTCCGAGCAGCAGATATCAATGGGGTTGAATCCAATGTTTTTTTTTTTTTTTTTCTGTTTTAGAGGAAAACACGAATAAGAAGCGAAATGAATGAAACCAGAGTCTGTGAGTTGGACGTGATCGCAGCGGACGTGTCATTCATGAGAGATAATGAAGATGTTGCTTGCAGGAACAGAGAATGTGTCTGGTAAAGTCCGCATTATTAGATTACACTCTGTAGCATTGGATTTGATGTCATGGTAACATACAGGCGCTTGTGTGTACCGGGGGGTAATGACATTAATAACAAATGGGATCGTCATCACACCTGCCTGCTTAAAATCATTAACTGACCGCGTGATGGAGATTGGCAGGAGGAGCCCCCCCCCCAAGATCTGGTAATACAGGCCCTCCAGCAAATGATGAAAAGGACATAGTCTCCTGGATGTAAAAATGAAAGGGAAGGAGAACTCAGTGCTAACAGCAGCACAGAGTATTTCAGGAAAGGAAGGTTCTCCTTATTTGAGAGGACACAGCTGTGGGTTATATAGGAAAAAGAACAGAATCCACAGCAGCACAGAGTATGTCAGTACGGGAGTGCTCTGATCCCTGTTGTGCAGTCCGAGAGTTAGGGCCCATGCACCTGGCTGTAGTTTTGGGCTGCATCCAATCTGCATGGATGCGGACCCGTTCATCTCATAGGGGCTGCAAAAGATGCAGACAGTGCACCGTGTGCTGTCCGCATCCACATGTCCGTTCCGCGCCCCCCCCCCCCCCCCCCCCCGGAAAATAGAAACATGTCCTTTTCTTGTCCGCTTTGCAGTGCGGAGGCACGGACAGACAGAAAACGGAAGCACTCCCGATCCGTGCCTCGGTTCTGCACCGCACGGTGTCATTGGGATCGCGTACACTGCCGGTCCCCGTATATATTGCGGACCCGCTGTTTGTGGGCCGCAATACGGGCACGGTGCATGAGCCCCGAGAGTTATACAGCGGAAGAAGCAGTCTTCCAGCAGCACAGAGTATTTCAGGAGAGCACTGGCTGAATGTTACATAATGAATTGCACTCTGAAAGGAGCAGGGCCCACAGCAACACAAAGTATTTCAGGAGAGAGCTGTACTTAGATAGAGGGAGGACACAGACCAAAAGTTACGTAGAGAGTTAGAATCCCCAACAGCACAGAGTATTTCAGAGAAGAGGAGGGCGCTGACCCCTCTCATCGGATCATGTATATGAGTTGAATGTAGAATATATTCCCCTTCGGTTTGGAGCGTATGATTTTCGGCAGTTTCCGCTTACCTCTAGAGCTTTCGATTCGCTATCACAGAGTTTCTCCTCGCCGGGCTCAGATACTTTCCTTGGCACCAAAGATCAAAGTCTCCATGTTTATTTTATTAAATAAGAAGCAAATACAGTGGGAGCTGAGACCGCGCCAGTAATAATGCAGAGCAGAGCATTCTGGGAGGCTGTATATTGGCAGACCACCAGCCCGCCGCTCTGGGAACAGACAAGTCGCGGGGGGGGGGGGGGGGGGGTCCGCGGTAATTGCCCCGGGACGTCCGCTTATTAATGCTGCCTGCAAATGTCTGCTCTGTACTAATCTCTACATGCACACAAACGTTGTTTGTTTCCGTGTCCGTTCCGTTTTTTTTGCAGATAGGATGCGGACCTATTCATTTCAAAAAAACTGTGGACAGCACACCGCATCAGTATGTCCGTTTCGTAGCCCCACAAAAAAAATAGAACATGCCCTATTCTAGTCCATTTTAGGCATTGTTACAATAGATCTGCAAAAAAAAACAAAAAAACTGATGGCATACGGATGTGTGCAAAACACATACGGTCGTGTGCATGTAGCCTAAGTCTATCATGTGTGATACTGTCTGCTGAGCCGCTGTATCTAAGCCTGTCATGTGTGATACTCTCCGCTGAGCTGCTGCATCCAATCCTATCATGTGTGATACTGTCTGCTGAGCTGCTGTATCTAAGCCTTACATATGTGATACTGTCTGCTGAGCTGCTGTATCCAATCCTATCATGTGTGATACTGTCTGCTGAGCTGCTGTATCTAAGCCTGTCATGTGTGATACTGTCTGCTGAGCCACTATATCTAAGCCTATCATTTGTGATACTGTCTGCTGCGCCGCTGTATCTAAGCTTGTCATGTGTGATACTGTCTGCTGAGCTGCTGTATCTAAGCTTGTCATGTGTGATGTGCTGTTGAGCCGCTGTATAATCCTGTGTGATGCTGTCTGTTGAGCCACTGTATCTAAGCATGTCATGTGTGATACTCTCCGCTGAGCTGCTGTATCTAAGCATGTCATGTGTGATACTCTCCGCTGAGCTGCTGTATCTAAGCATGTCATGTGTGATACTCTCCGCTGAGCTGCTGTATCTAAGCATGTCATGTGTGATACTCTCCGCTGAGCTGCTGTATCTAAGCATGTCATGTGTGATACTCTCCGCTGAGCTGCTGTATCTAATCCTATCACGTGTGACGCCGTCTGCTAAGCCACTTTACCAGATCAGTTGCACAACGCAAACCAGTCATACCCGATTGACTTATGATTGTGTCCAAAGGGTTCCGCCAAGTTGTTCACCATTTTGAAACAATGGCGCATCATGTGCGATACTTTCTGTTTGGGCAGTTAAATCATTCGTAGCCGCCATTATTTTCATAATTTTATTCTTTTGAATATACCTGAACACGATCATACATGATGCTGATGTCAGGCCCGCCATATACTGTATAAGTCTATCATGTGGGATACTGTCTGGTAAGCCGCTGTATCTAAGCCATCATGTGTGATAAGTCTGCTGAGCCGCTGTATCTAAGCCTATCATGTTTGATACTGTCTGCTTAGCCGCTGTATCTAAACCTATCATGTTTGATACTATCTGCTGAGCCGCTGTATCTAAACCTATCAGGTGTGACACCATCTGCTGAATCTAAGCCTATCATGTGTGATACTTTGAGCTTCTGTATCATGTGTGATGTCTACTGAGCTGCTGTATCTAAACCTATCATGGGCAATACTGCCAACTGTATCTAAGCCTATTATATGTGATCCTGTCTACTGTATCTAAGCCTATCATATGTGATCCTGTCTACTGTATCTAAGCCTATTATCTGATCATGATACTGCTGGCTGAGCCTGTGTATCTAGGCCTATTGTGTGATACGGTCTCAGGGAACCATGCAGCAGCATGAAGGATTACAAGCGACATTGCGTGGAGAGGAGATACGTGTATTTCGGACGCCGCTGGACGCAGGACACACACTGCAGTAGACACGTTACACATCTGATAGTTTCCGTCTGTGATTTGCTGGATTGCATTATCCGATCAGCTTCAGTTCAGTCTCTAATCCTTTTGTATGATGATGTCATCATGACGTCACAGGTGATTGTGTCCCCTCCCCCTCCTCTAGTGTTTCGGCTGGTTCGGGAGGTTGGCTAGGATCCACGCTGCCGGAGACAGGAGGCCGAAGGATAAAACAGAAAATCCCACAATTGTTTCCTGCAAGAATGACATGGACAGTGAGAGGTGGACCCTGCCGACCAGACTAAGGACCTCCTAGTCCTGCTCACACAGCCGATGGGTGCGTTACAATGTGTCAGTGCAGGTAACAGCTATGAGCCTCCAGTTACCGACAGGAGACAGATTGATGCCGCTGTGTTTAGCTCCACACTAATATAGTATAAGCAACACTAACAAACCCAAAAGTTTTTATTCACTGACAGCAAGCACAGTTTGTGACATGGTGAGGAATCAAAACATAAAAGTATACTAGAAAGTTGCAGGACTTCGCAATTAGACTATAAATAAAGGGATTGATCCTTTTGTTCTCCAGGGAAATAAGACGCTGCCAGTGGTGGCTGAAGGGGGACAGAGGTGTCTGGAGGGAGACATGGGGTCCGGAGGGGGATACGGGGGTCTGGAGGGTGACACAGAGGTCTGGAGGGGTACAGAAGTGTCTGGAGGGGGATACGGGGGTCTGGAGGGGTACAGAGGTGTCTGGAGGGGTAACACGGGGTCTGGAGGGAGAAATGGGGTCCGGAGGGGGATACGGGGGTCTGTAGAGGGACACAGAGGTCTGGAGGGGTACAGAGGTGTCTGGAGGGGTAACACGGGGTCTGGAGGGAGAAATGGGGTCCGGAGGGGGATACGGGGGTCTGTAGAGGGACACAGAGGTCTGGAGGGGTACAGAGGTGTCTGGAGGGGACAGAGAGTCTGGAGGGGTAACACGGGGTCTGGAGGGGGACAGAGGTGCCTGGAGGGGGACACAGGGGTTTGGAGGGGGACACAGGGGTTTGGAGGGGGTCAGTAGTGTCTGTAGGGGAACAAAAGTGTCTGTAGGGGGACAGGAGAGGTGTCTAGATTTTCCTCTTTCCCCACTGAAAACACAAACACGCTTTGCTGGACTGACGTGTATGGGGGAGATCAGTAGCTGGGGCTGCTGACAGCCATTGAAGGTGTACTGGCACCCTTAGGGCACCTGCACATGTTGCAGATTACACACGGTTTTTCAGCGTGGATTCCCATGTGGAAATACCGCAGTGTAGGACAGTACCAGCAAAGTGTACGCGATTACACAAACCTCATGTGCACTTTGCAGATTTTTTCTGTGCAGAAATTGACCTGCCGTGTGGATTTCCAAGGCTAGGTCTACATGACGACAATAAGTTGCGCAACACATAGGGCACAACTACAATGTGACATTTGTCGCGGGACATTTTGTCGCACCAATGTAGCAGATTTTTTGCGTCTGTCACGTCGCAGTCGCTGCATGTCGCAGTGTGACACCATAGACTATCATTATAAAAATTGCCGCGCAACATTGGTGTGACAAAATGTTGCGCGACAAATGTCGTCGTGTAGACCTAGCCTAAATCTGCAGCATGTCAATTATGATTTCTGGTTTTAACTGCGGATTTGGCCCTTTTACAGTGAAGGGTGAGATCGGCTGCAAAAACCGCATCTATGGCTGCTTTCGCACTAGCGTTTTTGCTGGATCCGGCAGGGTTCAGCAAAAACGCTTCCGTTACTGATAATACAACCGTCTGCATCCGTTATGAACGTCAATGAAAGTCAATGGAGGACAAATCTGTTTTCTGTTCTGGCAGATTGTGTCAGAGAAAACGGATCCGTCCCCATTGACTTGCATTGGGGGTCATGCCGTCTCGCTCCGCATCCCAGGACGAAAAGCAAAATACAACATGCTGCGGTTTGCTCTCGGGTATGAGAACTGCTTTCCATTCTGTTCAGTTACGTTTTGTCCCCATAGACAATGAATGGGGACAAAACTGAAGCGTTTTCTGTACCTATGACGGATCTCAATACCGGAAAACTAAAACGCTAGTGTGAAAGTAGTATTGCAAAAAGGTAAAATGCAGAGTGGATATTCGCAGTATAACGTGCCACGCCGCGAATTTCACACCACAGGTCACTATCCCATGCACATTGCTGGTGCTGTAATGATGCCACCCACAACTCCACATAATAATATAATAATTACAAACTCGGCTCTTTTATACCTGTAAAAAAAAAAGTTGTGATACTCACCAATACTCCAACCTCCTTCTTGGAAGGCTTGGTGTGGCACCTGTTGATGAACATCCACCATGGACTTCTTGCTGGCAGCACAAGGGCCCTGTAGACCCTGACTGGCATGGTGCCCGTCACTGATGTCAGGTCCCTGGGTGATGCGACTTCTCGATGCACTGACTTGTCCTGATGTGGGAAATGGATGGAATGAGACAAAGTGACAGAGCTGGGAGGAGAAGCCCAGACCCCTCCTCGCCGGAGCCCACTGACCGGAGCCGCTTGATCATCCAGTGACTGACACTAATCATAATCTAATTCATTATGTCATTGTGGGATCCTGGAGAGAAGATAAAAGCCCTCTGTGCTTATGCCCATGAGCGTCCAGGGTAGCGGACTATCTTCACAGCGCCTCCGAAAAAAGGCCGGCCCTGTCCTATGCACATAAAGCGGAATCACTGTGCAATAAAAAGTTCTGAATCTTTCTTATAGATCCGGAATTTTAATTTGTCACCATTTTCAAAATCTCTGCTTGCTGTGAGTAAATGGGAACATACTTTACACCCCGAGGACAAAAAATGGACCTGAAACTTGTTACAATGTATCCATTCTAGGCAATTCTCTGTGTAATGCCTTAGGCCTCGTTCACATCGCCGTTTCTCCTTTCCATTCTCCAAGAACGGAAAGGACGGATTCTGCAGATAACTGAGGCGTAACGGAGCCTAAAGACCCCATAGACTATAATGGGGTCCGTTCGGTGTCCGCTCAGAACATGATTTTTCACACTAGCGTTTTAGTTTTCCAGTATTGAGGTCCGTCATAGGGTCTCAATACCGGAAAAAAACGCTTCTGTTTTGTCCCCATTCTTTGTCAACTGGGGACAAAACGTAACTGAACAGAACGGAATGCAGTTCTCATACCAGAGAGCAAACCGCAGCATGGGATGTGGAGAAAGACGGATCCGTCCCCATTGACTCACATTATGGGTCATGACGGATCCGTCTTTCTCCGCATCCCAGGACGGAAAGAGAACCGCAGCATAGAAAACACAATAGAAAACTGATCCGTCCGCCATTGACTTTCAATGGAGCTCATGACGGATCCGTCTTGGCTATGTTAAAGATAATACAACCGGATCCATTCATAACGGATGCAGACGGTTGTATTATCAGTAACGGAAGCGTTTTTGCTGAACCCTGCCGGATCCAGCAAAAACCCTAGTGTGAAAGTAGCCTTCACACGGCCGTTCAATTTGAATGGGTCCGTGATCCGTCTGCACCTAGGGCTGAAACGATTACTCGATTTAATTTTTTGCATCGAGGATTCGTTTGTGTCATGTGACCACGGAGCGGGAGTGAAGCGCTTGCTATTACCGCTCAGGGGGTCACCCGCCAGCCCGTACTGCACTGCACTAGATCCTGACACATCGTCAGGTCATAGCTCACGTAAGCGCACACTATGAACCGACGCTGTGTGACGTCAGGATCCAGTGCAGCGTGCGGAGAAGAAGAGGAAGGAGCTTTGGAGCGGCGCCCCTACAGGAAAGGTAAGTATTTTATTTCACTGGCGCTGGGGACATGGCACTGAAAGGGGACAGTCGGCAATGGATGACATGGTGGGGCTGATTGATGGCACGGGGAGTGGGGGACATGGCAATGGATGGCATGGAGGGGCTGATGGCACTGGGGCAGTGCAGCTGAAGGCACTGGGGGAACGGAGCTGATGGCACTGGGGTGGGGGGGAGCTGATGGCACTGGGGTGGGGGGGGAGCTGATGGCACTGGGGGAACTTATGCACTTGGGCTGATGGCGGGGGGTCTGATGAGTTTTTATAAAGGAAAACAGTCTTTTAATTCATTTTCTTATTAGAGTACTCGATTAATCGTAAAAAATAATTGATAGAATACTCGATTACTGAAATAATAGTTTACTGCAACCCCATCCATACCGCTAAAAAATAGAACATGTTTTATTTTTTTTGCAGTGCGGAGGCACGGAGAGAAACCCAACGGAACCGCACCGCACCTTCTGGATGTGTAGTATATGTATATATATGTAATGTGCCCATGTGGCTTCTATTATATTTGTTAGATTGAGAGAACCTTTAAATACCGTCAGAAATGGAAAAGGGGCAACACGATTCAGCATGAAAAGGATCATCCTGAGGGCAAAATATCCAACTTAGAATACGCAGGTCTATTTGGAGTAAAGCCGGGTTCACATCACCGTTTATTTTTCCGTTCTGATCCGTCAGAAAAATAGAGAAAAAAGCATCCGTTATGCACGTTTGGCCCGATCTCAGACAGAAACGGCTAAAACAGATGCCAAATGTGCATAACGGATGCTTTAAATACAGGATCCGTTTTTGTTTCCCCCCCTTTATTTTTCTGTTCTTCTGACAGAGCATAACGGAAAAAATAAATGGTGATGTGAACGCGGCTTTAAGCATGAGAACAGGAGACAAGAAGGCAGCACTGACTATACGTGCCGAAGCATTGGGGCGGCTTGGATTTCGTGATCACGCAATTAAACGCATTCCTACTGCACATTTAGTGGGTTGTTTTTTGTATTTACTGTATTTCTCGCCCTATAAGACGCACCTAGCTTTTAGAGTGGGAAAATAAGTAAACACATTTTTCATCAGACCTCAGCTCAGACCCCCAGTGTTACTAAGACCCTAATCAGACCCCAATGTTTATAAGACCCCCATGTTAATCAGACAAAATAATAAATAACTCACCTCTCCTGTTCCGGACACAGCCGCTCCAGCGCTCTTCCTGCTGTGAGCCAACATCGCAGGTCACAGCAAAGCGTGTGGAGCCCGGCAGGAGACGACCAGGGAGCGGTGAGCACAGCGCCATCATTACTGAGCACTTTCATGATAGAAATCACCCTACAAGACGCACTGACATAAGTGCGTCTTATAGGGAGAAAAAAAGTGTTTGTTTTTTTGTCATATTTATGAACATGAACTGATTCTATGGCTGTTCAAACACTATTTAAGGACCCTGGTTATGCAGTCAGATGAGGCGCCTGAAGGAGGCCTCATGTGAAATGTCCGTTGTGCCGCTCTATGTAAAGGAGCCTTGCTGTTTCTCCCCCGCGTGTCTGTGGAACTGCCGTGAAAAGATGGATTACTGGTGAGTGCCATATTGTATCTTTCCTATGTGCTCAAAACAGAAAATCCACAGATTTTTTTCCCTGCAGATTTCTGTGGGTTTCTGCAGCAAAAAAAACACATTTTACTTTACAGCATTGAAAAGGATGAAATCCGCAAAAAAAAAACAAAAAAAAAAACACATGTGCTGTGAATTTCAAAGTCTGCACAGCAAGTCAATTTCTGCACGGATGAAAAAAAAACATACGGGGAGATTTATATTTCCCTGTGCGCCTGAAATGTGGCGTTAAAAAGTCGCAAGGGCATCTGTCAGCAGTTTTGTACCTATGACACTGGCTGATCTGTTACATGTGCGCTCGGCATCTGTGTTGGTCCCATGTTCATATGTGCCCGTATTGATGTTTTAATATATGCAAATTAGCCTCTAGGAGCAATGGGGGCGTTGCCGTTACACCTGGAGGCTCTGCTCTCTGTGCAACTGCCGCGCCCTCTGCACTTTGATTGACAGGACCAGACGTGATGACGTTTACGCTGCCTGGTCCTGTCAATCAAAGTGGAAAGTGCACAGCAGTTGCAAAGAGAGCTCAGCCTCTAGGTGTAACGGCAACGCCCCCGTTGCTCCTAGAGGCTCATTTGCATATAATAAAACGTCATGACAAGGAGCCATAAGAATAGACGCTCCAGAATGGTCAGAATACAATTATTTACTGAAACACACAGGTCAGGATCGGTGACTCAATGCAAAGGCTACACTCGGTCACCACCAGGCGGCGCTCGTGGTACAGAACTCGCATGTAACGCGGTAAGAGCATGTTCACACGTGACAGAAATCCTAGGTGGGACCCCGTCCATTAAGGAAGGGGGTTTCCCCTTCGGTGCGACATACTGACAGTATAGAAGCTGCGTGGTGAGGACTCTCCAGCGCGCTGGGCGGACTCGTGGGGTGTCAGCGCTCTAAATATGATTATTTACAAAAACGGGAAACAGCTGTTTGGCAGCGATTGTTTTCCATGACCTACGAGGAGTTACCAGATGGAGCCCGGGATTAGGAACATTCTGCACATTTCTCGTCTCCTGATTTAACCACACTGTGCATGGGAAGAGAGGACCGAGCCTTGCGCTGGTCCAGCTCAGCTACATGCACCGCCTAAGCCACTGCTATAGGGGAAAACTATGATTGTGCGGCTTCTCCGAGCGCTGTGCATCGTCGGGTTCCATCGGGTCTGCTCGGATTTTCCAGCCTGCGGAGTATGGATCCGCAGAAAGTATATGGGACCTCTACTCCGCACACTGGAAGAGCCGAGCAGACGAGACCCGACGGTGCCGAGCGCCTCCAAAACTGCATGCAAAAACCTGACCGTGAGAGGTGCAGCTGATACCAGTCCTGCCTGTGCATGTCAGGGTTTAGTTCTGGCAGTGCAGCCCTACTCCGCTCCTGAAACGGAGGATAGCAGGAAGCTGTAGTGCCGCAAAACATACGGTGTGAACACGCCTCTATGTGGCTGTGACGGGCAGACGATCCAAATGAGACCTGGTGGATTACTGTCAGCGGCCTGTACTTTCTTAACTCGTTAGGGTCTGCTGGGAGTGGTAGTCCCACTAGATGCTAATTATTCAGGAATATTAGGAGAGTTGAGCACAGTGACATCTAGTGGATGAAAACGAACCTGCAGCATGTAAGGAAAATGCACAGCATCAATCACTGGGGATAGGATTAGATACCGCAGCTCGGCAGACAGTACCACATGATAGGGTTAGATACATGGGTCCAGTAGTACAGCAGACAGTACCACATGATAGGATTAGATACATGGGTCCAGTAGTACAGCAGACAGTACCACATGATAGGGTTAGATACATGGGTCCAGTAGTACAGCAGACAGTACCACATGATAGGATTAGATACATGGGTCCAGTAGTACAGCAGACAGTACCACATGATAGGATTAGATACATGGGTCCAGTAGTACAGCAGACAGTACCACATGATAGGATTAGATACATGGGTCCAGTAGTACAGCAGACAGTACCACATGATAGGGTTAGATACATGGGTCCAGTAGTACAGCAGACAGTACCACATGATAGGATTAGATACATGGGTCCAGTAGTACAGCAGACAGTACCACATGATAGGATTAGATACATGGGTCCAGTAGTACAGCAGACAGTACCACATGATAGGATTAGATACATGGGTCCAGTAGTACAGCAGACAGTACCACATGATAGGATTAGATACATGGGTCCAGTAGTACAGCAGACAGTACCACATGATAGGATTAGATACATGGGTCCAGTAGTACAGCAGACAGTACCACATGATAGGGTTAGATACATGGGTCCAGTAGTACAGCAGACAGTACCACATGATAGGGTTAGATACATGGGTCCAGTAGTACAGCAGACAGTACCACATGATAGGATTAGATACATGGGTCCAGTAGTACAGCCGATTAGATACAGCGGCTCAGTATCGCACATGGTAGGATTAGATACAGCGGCTCAGTATCGCACATGGTAGGATTAGATACAGCAGCTCAGTATCGCACATGGTAGGATTAGATACAGCGGCTCAGTATAGCACATTGTAGGATTAGATACAGCGGCTCAGTATCGCACATGGTAGGATTAGATACAGCGGCTCAGTATCACACATGGTAGGATTAGATACAGCGGCTCAGTATCGCACATGGTAGGATTAGATACAGCGGCTCAGTATCGCACATGGTAGGATTAGATACAGCGGCTCAGTATCGCACATGGTAGGATTAGATACAGCGGCTCAGTATCACACATGGTAGGATTAGATACAGCGGCTCAGTATCGCACATGGTAGGATTAGATACAGCGGCTCAGTATCGCACATGGTAGGATTAGATACAGCGGCTCAGTATCGCACATGGTAGGATTAGATACAGCAGCTCAGTATCGCACATGGTAGGATTAGATACAGCGGCGCAGTATCGCACATGGTAGGATTAGATACAGCGGCTCAGTATCACACATGGTAGGATTAGATACAGCGGCTCAGTATCACACATGGTAGGATTAGATACAGCGGCTCAGTATCGCACATGGTAGGATTAGATACAGCGGCTCAGTATCACACATGGTAGGATTAGATACAGCGGCTCAGTATCGCACATGGTAGGATTAGATACAGCGGCTCAGTATCGCACATGGTAGGATTAGATACAGCGGCGCAGTATCGCACATGGTAGGATTAGATACAGCGGCTCAGTATCGCACATGGTAGGATTAGATACAGCGGCTCAGTATCGCACATGGTAGGATTAGATACAGCGGCTCAGTATCGCACATGGTAGGATTAGATACAGCGGCTCAGTATCACACATGGTAGGATTAGATACAGCAGCTCAGTATCGCACATGGTAGGATTAGATACAGCGGCTCAGTATCGCACATGGTAGGATTAGATACAGCAGCTCAGTATCACACATGGTAGGATTAGATAAAGCAGCTCAGTATCGCACATGGTAGGATTAGATACAGCGGCTCAGTATCGCACGTGGTAGGATTAGATACAGCAGCTCAGTATCGCACGTGGTAGGATTAGATACAGCGGCTCAGTATCGCACATGGTAGGATTAGATACAGCGGCTCAGTATCGCACATGGTAGGATTAGATACAGCGGCTCAGTATCGCACATGGTAGGATTAGATACAGCGGCTCAGTATCGCACATGGTAGGATTAGATACAGCGGCTCAGTATCGCACATGGTAGGATTAGATACAGCGGCTCAGTATCGCACATGGTAGGATTAGATACAGCGGCTCAGTATCGCACATGGTAGGATTAGATACAGCGGCTCAGTATCGCACATGGTAGGATTAGATACAGCGGCTCAGTATCGCACATGGTAGGATTAGATACAGCGGCTCAGTATCGCACATGGTAGGATTAGATACAGCGGCTCAGTATCGCACATGGTAGGATTAGATACAGCGGCTCAGTATCGCACATGGTAGGATTAGATACAGCAGCTCAGTATCAATGATATGAATTCCATAGAACCGCCGAAGCTCCACCGGTGACGTCAAGGTGAATCACGTGATGCGTCGGCTGGTGACGTAGGCTGAGGGAGGGGGAAGAGACAAGATGGCGGCGGCGGAGTTTTGAGGCGGAGGGGGGAGTTCGGGAGCGTCTATCACCGGGATAATGGCCGTAGCAGAGCACACGGGAGGAACCGGAGGAGCCCGGAGCTGCTGAGCCGCCAGGAAGTGAGTGTCAGCTGCGGAGCGAGGCGGGGGCCGCCAGGGCTGGGGTGACAGGCCCTGTGGTTATGGGGGAGCAGTTATGCAGGGGCCCCTGTACTCACAGGGAATTCTCTATTGTCATGTCCACTACTGTGCTGCCCCCCAACTGTACTGAACCCCAAAACCTGCGCACACTCTTGTATCGCCCCTCCCCCACTGCAGTCCTGAGCCCCACGACTGGGGCCCGCTGCGGTCCTGACTGACCCATCCCTACTGGGGCCCGCTGCGGTCCTGGGCCCCACAACTGGGGCCCGCTGCGGTCCTGGGCCCCACAACTGGGGCCCGCTGCGGTCCTGACTGACCCATCCCTACTGGGGCCCGCTGCTGTCCTGACTGACCCATCCCTACTGGGGCCCGCTGCGGTCCTGACTGACCCATCCCTACTGGGGCCCGCTGCGGTCCTGACTGACCCATCCCTACTGGGGCCCGCTGCTGTCCTGACTGACCCATCCCTACTGGGGCCCGCTGCTGTCCTGACTGACCCATCCCTACTGGGGCCCGCTGCTGTCCTGACTGACCCATCCCTACTGGGGCCCGCTGCGGTCCTGACTGACCCATCCCTACTGGGGCCCGCTGCGGTCCTGACTGACCCATCCCTACTGGGGCCCGCTGCGGTCCTGACTGACCCATCCCTACTGGGGCCCGCTGCGGTCCTGACTGACCCATCCCTACTGGGGCCCGCTGCGGTCCTGACTGACCCATCCCTACTGGGGCCCGCTGCGGTCCTGACTGACCCATCCCTACTGGGGCCCGCTGCGGTCCTGACTGACCCATCCCTACTGGGGCCCGCTGCGGTCCTGACTGACCCATCCCTACTGGGGCCCGCTGCGGTCCTGACTGACCCATCCCTACTGGGGCCCGCTGCGGTCCTGACTGACCCATCCCTACTGGGGCCCGCTGCGGTCCTGACTGACCCATCCCTACTGGGGCCCGCTGCGGTCCTGACTGACCCATCCCTACTGGGGCCCGCTGCGGTCCTGACTGACCCATCCCTACTGGGGCCCGCTGCGGTCCTGACTGACCCATCCCTACTGGGGCCCGCTGCGGTCCTGACTGACCCATCCCTACTGGGGCCCGCTGCGGTCCTGACTGACCCATCCCTACTGGGGCCCGCTGCGGTCCTGACTGACCCATCCCTACTGGGGCCCGCTGCGGTCCTGACTGACCCATCCCTACTGGGGCCCGCTGCGGTCCTGACTGACCCATCCCTACTGGGGCCCGCTGCGGTCCTGACTGACCCATCCCTACTGGGGCCCGCTGCGGTCCTGACTGACCCATCCCTACTGGGGCCCGCTGCGGTCCTGACTGACCCATCCCTACTGGGGCCCGCTGCGGTCCTGACTGACCCATCCCTACTGGGGCCCGCTGCGGTCCTGACTGACCCATCCCTACTGTACTGAACCCCAAAACTGGTACCCACTGCACTACTGTCACTTGTTCAACTGTACTGAATGCCAAAGTTGGTACCCACTGCAGTACTCCTGCTCCCCAACTGTGCTGAACAGACTACTGACCCCAGATCCATCCCTACCGTACTGAACCCCAAAATTAGCACTCACTCCACTACCACGCCCTCTCTCTCCTGTGCACTCCATACTATATTACCACTTGTTAGGATACATTGTGCCTCGTGTTATACTTTACCGTACCCCTCCCGTCACCCTGTACCCCATTAAGTACAATGCCGCAACCCTTCTATCAGTCGGCGCCCCCTGTTGTCAGGAGCGATTCTGGTCATGTTATTTGTGCGGTCACTGATATCAGGACTCCCAATGCCCGCAGGGTGGCACTCGGAGCTGATGTGATCCAACATGGCCCCTGTACCCGCCCGTGGATGTCCTGTCTGTAGTAAGGCCTCATACCCATATCTGTACCATAATTTCGTTTTGTACCGTTCACTGGGCCTCTGTGGTGTGTGTTGCGGTGCCGAAGTGGCGCCGCTTTGTGTTGCAGCGTCAAGGTTTTGTAGTTTGTCTCATTCAGTGAGCAACGCAATTCCATTAATCCGGCATCAGTGGAATCTGATTTGGTGCTGAATATTCTGCATTACTGGACAGTCCAAGAGCAGGCAATCCACTGCTATCTACTCGGTTATTGTAAGTTCCTCTGATCTGGAGTTCTGTGCTCGGTCACTGACGGGTTATCAGATGCCGGATTAAAGGGCTTGTGCTGTATTGTTTGTGTCATGTGACTGAGTGAAGCAGGTTCTGATCCGCTGGACACAATCTGGCCTTGTCCACCAAGGGTCTGGACTAAACGCCAAGGGGGCGCGGGTCGGAGTCCAGCCTGTTCACGTATCGTGAAGAGGCCTGAGGACGGTGTATTCTCTGCCAACCTACCTGATGGCGTGTTACAATGCTTCAGAGCCGGTAAAACGCGTCAGCCCGGAGTCCAGGCTGCTTAGCTCACAGAGGCTGGATACAACTGTAGTAAACCCTCAGTTGGGTCTGTACAGGTTTCCAGCCTCTGGCTGTAAATAAGAATGTTTCCATTCATTGAGAGCAAGTAGAGATCTTGGGCCAGTATACTTTCTCATCAGCTTATGGAATAATGCGCTGCGCTGGATGTACTGTGCGGTGTACGCTTTTTTTTAACTTGGGAACCTGGGGGCTAAGTGCCTGTGCAATGGCCTAATTCTCCCTGCGTCTACCTCTGGAAACGCAGTGCGAACAGACCCCCAAAGCGGCGGACATTTGAAATGTTTGGTTCTTTTCATTCATTTTAATCTGACACGCATCGTTTTTTTTCTTTTTTGTGTGAAATTAGAAAGTTTGTCTAAAGAAACGGAGCCACGCGTGTCCTCGGCTTGTGTCTGGTAGAGCTGCTCGACTGTCCCTAAGGCTGGGTTCACACCTGAGCGTTTTACAGCGCGTTCCTACGCGCTGTAAAACGCTCAACAGGTAAAAACCAATGTTTCCATATGGGCATGGTTCACACCTGAGCGTTTTACAGCGCGTACGAACGTGCTGTAAAACGCCCTACGCCCCAAGAAGTACAGGAGCTTCTTTGGGGCGTATTGTCGCGCGTAACACCTCTGTTTTTCCTTGTGGTCAATAGCAAGAACGCGCGTACGACGAGCGTTTCCAAAATACAAAAACGCCCCAAAATACGCCTTAAAAACGCCTGTAAACAGCGCTTATCGAGAACGCACAGGTGTGAACCCAGCCTAAGGTCTCATGCACACGACCGTATGTATTTTGTAGTCTGCAAAACATGGATCCATAAAATAAGGATCACTCTTATGTTGCATCCGTGTTTTTTATTTTATTTTTTTTATTATTTTCTTGACTTCAATGGGTCCATGGTCTGCATTTTGCCACCAAGCATAGGGCATGTTGTATCTTTTTGAGAAATGGACGTCTGTATGCGGAAAGCGCATGGATGGTCCCTGTGCTTTCCGAATCCGGTTGTCCATTTCACAAAAAAAATAGGATACGTCTGCAAAATTCAGACCACAGACCCATTGGAATCAATGGATCAGCAAAAAAAAAAAAAAAAGTGGAAGGCACACGGACCGCATCCATATATTGCTGCAGGTCCGTGATTTGCATATCGCTAAATACATACGGTCATGTGCATGAGGGCTATTTTTACGGGCCCGTTCTGTTTTGTTTTTGCTGCTGATTTTTATTGTGCTTTCCATGCAGAATCGGCACCAAATACCTTCCCAATTTCCACATGGGGGGGAAAAAAGAAGCAGCATGCCCTATCCACGCCGAATCTTCCATTTAAATGAATGAAAAGTGGCAAAAAACGGAACTTGTTGTGTGTTGTTTTTTAGTGTGGATGAGCACCAGAAAAAACTGTTTTGCATTTAAGTATAAGCCCCCTAAAAAAAAAAAAAAAGTGCTTAAACAAACATGCGCATGTTCCTAGGTGGATTTTTAAAATGCATTGTGTGAACGTACCCGAACACCTCCGTACAGAGCGCATCGCTGTATTAGCTGCGGAGCGCGGGTTTACAGGCATTTTCCATTGTGGTTACTTCCCCTCCGGCCATTTTCCTGGTAAGAAACAAATGATCCGGAGTTATTGCTGCCGTTCACCCCCCACACACGGGCCTGCGCCGTATTGTTCATGGTTAATGGTTTCCTCATTGATTTGCATTTGTAATGAGCAGCGTAGATCTCCAGTACCAGGAGGCAGCGAGGTACCCGCGCCAGATCTGAAGGGGCGTGACTTCTGTGTTTTATAATGGCCACTGACCCGTAAAGGAAGGAGTTGTCGCCCATCGTCTTCCAGATCCTCTATATACTGTGGGGCCCGACCGGAACATTAGATTGCTGTCGGCCAAATGAAATTTGTTATTTTATTTTTTTGGGTGCTCAAATATTGCAGTGTAGGAGGGTAGCCATAGAAATGAATGAGGCCACAGCGCAACTCGCCGCCTTGACTGCGACCCCAGAATTGCAATAAAAATCCAGCAGTGTTATATTTTTTTTTATTCTGTGGCTGTGGTCGTTCAGCGACCCCATTTATTTGTATAGCTTCCCAGCTACACTGCGACACGTGTCAAACCCAAAATCACAGTTTAGCCGTACCTTTTTAAAGGGGTTATCCCATGACTGATGTAAAAAATAAAAATCAGACATCATATAGCACATGACAATCTTTCTAAAAAAAAAAAGCTAGAACCAGCCCTGCACCTCACATGGATCCAGAGATCTCCACATTAATTGCTCTGCTAGATTTATATCAAAATGGCAGCTCGGGGGGCGTGTCCATTCTGCGGCAGCTCGGGGGGGCGTGTCCATTCTGCGGCAGCTCTCTTCCTATCACAGCTCAGGATGCAGCTAAGGGCTCTTTCACACCTGCGTTCTTGTCTTCCGGCATAGAGTTCCGTCGTCGGGGCTCTATGCCGGAAGAATCCTGATCAGTTTTATCCTAATGCATTCTGAATGGAGAGAAATCCGTTCAGGATGCATCAGGATGTCTTCAGTTCCGGACCGGAACGTTTTTTGGCCGGAGAAAATACCGCAGCATGCTGCGCTTTTTGCTCCGGCCAAAAATCCTGAAGACTTGCCGCAAGGCCGGATCAGGAATGAATGCCCATTGAAAGGCATTGATCCGGATCCGGCCTTAAGCTAAACGTCGTTTCGGCGCATTGCCGGATCCGACGTTTAGCTTTTTCTCAATGGTTAGCGTCCCGGCAGCCATGGTAAAGTCCTGGCAGCCATGGTAAAGTGTAGCGGGGGAGCAGCATACTTACCGTCCGTACGGCTCCCAGGGCGCCCCCCGCGCATGGATGACGTGATCGCATGGGCACGTCATCCATGCGCATGGGGCGCTCTGACGTCATTCTGGAGCGCCCCGGGAGCCGCACGAACTGTAAGTATACCGCTCCCCACTACTACTATGGCAACCAGGACTTTAATAGCGTCCTGGCTGCCATAGTAACACTGAAAGCATTTTGAAGACGGATCCGTCTTCAAATGCTTTCAGTACACTTGCGTTTTTCCGGATCCGGCGTGTAATTCCGGCAAGTGGAGTACACGCCGGATTCGGACAACGCAAGTGTGAAAAAGGCCTAAAGGATGAAACTGAGCACATGCGACCACCTCAGTGAGCAGGACAAAGAAATGAGAAGAAAAAAAAACAAGCAGGTGGCGCTATACAGATGCATTTTATTGAATAACTCAGTGGCCATGATGATACATTTTTTAATACATGCAATTACAAGTGTTCAGATCCAGGTGCATAGCCGATCAGGGGGAATGTCAGACCCTGACGATCAGTTAGTGGTGGTCTTTCCTGAGCACAGGCCATCACTGTATGCCAATATTCCGGTGTCTTCCTCCATTGCGATCAGTAGGAGGCAGCGGTGCCGTTTAAAGCTGAGACAAGAAGGGACAGGTCTCTTCTTGGCGCAGAGTCCGGATGGATGCCACTTGAAGCCGTGGCAGGTGCCCATTCGCCATCTTACTCCATTCAGTGAAACTAAGCTCCAAGCAGGTCTGAACAACAGAGAGCATGTGTGATCAGTGTCTGCAGCCTAGCTATA
Source organism: Bufo gargarizans (assembly GCF_014858855.1). Classification (NCBI taxonomy): domain Eukaryota; kingdom Metazoa; phylum Chordata; class Amphibia; order Anura; family Bufonidae; genus Bufo; species Bufo gargarizans. The sequence goes on along the minus strand of NC_058090.1, from coordinate 8,431,784 downwards.
TTTATATTAGAGGCCCGGCAGCTGCGTTCTCATGCTTTACACTGCAGCACTGTTCTACTGTATAAGCCTAGTTGTATAGAAAGTCCCTAAAACACCAGTGAGGAAAAAAAAGAAGAAAGCTGTTATTGAGTGAGTGAAGTGATCGTCCTAGACAGACACGTTGTTTGGCCTTTAGGACAGGCATCCTCAAACTGCGGCCCTCTAGCTCCCACAATGCCCTGCTGTAGGCTGATACCTGTAGGCTGTTCGGGCATGCTGGGGGTTGTAGTTTTGCAACAGCTGGAGGGCCGCAGTTTGAGGATGCCTGCTTTAGGGTGGTGTGCCAGAGTACGTCCTAGTCCTGACCTACACAGGTGACCTTCCACTCTTCCATCGTAACGTGACTCGATTCTTTCCCAATAACGAGCACCCACCGACAATATACAAGTCGATCGGAGATCGTTTAGAGGGGCCTCTTCCACACAGCTATATGCTACTGTAAGTGAACGGGGGGTGAATGAGTGTTAGAGGATCGGTTGTCCCCCATTCGCTATGTGTATTGTTGTCGGGAGTGATGTGCTGCAGACAAACGATGAATTTAGGTGCCTCATAAAAGATTGTCGCCCGACAAATGAGCACTTCTATGACTGTTCGTCCCGATCCTCAACCCGTGTAAAATTGTCATCGCTCTGCTAGAAGACAGAATGAATCCTTTCCCAGCACAGACATAACTACGTGCCTCCCCGTCATGATATTTCCTGAAAACCATTTTATTTTCCTCGATCTGCGCCGTCGGCCGCAGTTTACTATCCGATAGTCTGACACGCGGGCGGCCCCTGCATCCCCCTCAATAGGCGCTTGTGCTCTGCCGCCGAAGCCTTCATTAGCTCTTCACTTGTCACTACTTGCAGATCCGCTTTGTGCTTCTCTGAAATGCAAATGAGCATCGGGGCCTCCCCGACCCGGGCTATTCACTGCACTAATTGAGTTTGGTAAATAGAAGTGCTAATGATGACGACCCCCACTCTGCCAATTCTCTTCAGCTTAATAGAGTTCGGTTTCCCCCCCTCTCGTAGTCACCGGGTACTGCAGACGAAAGCCAGGCCTGCCGTATTCATTGGGGACTAAAATCCCAGCTCTGTATAGTCATCCTCTTCTGGAAGGCTGGGCGACACCAGTTTGGTCACAATTTCAGCCACCCACAGGGGTGGTAACCAAATCCTGAATGGCGGGCCTACCGGGAGCGTGTTCAGCTTGTTGGTGTTTATGGGTTTCCTTAATTGGTAATCCGTAAAAGTCACCGAAGACACGATGTGCCCAATAAAACACAAAGGTGAATGATCAGTTAGTGTAACGTCACACCCAGTCTTATACCGCCATGTAGCATCACTAGGCACATTTTCCATTCGGGGCTTGTAGAAAGTCTTGGCACTGTAGGGCGGCCATTATAAATAGCAGATGACGTGGACGGTCACTGGAATCCTCGGCGCAGTCAGGTCTGGAGTGACGCCGCTTATTATAGGGTAAGAGCCCAGGCCCTTCATTACAGGATCCTCATCCTTTCATGTGTCTCTAAAGTTTCATTTCAGTAACTGAGAACAGAGGCCTGGCGTCTGCGCTCTCCTCCTTGGATGATCGGTTTGGGGGCGAGAACCCACATCAGCACATTACTGCCTGCGCTCATATTCTGCTTATTGTGTGTGGATCACTGTCAAACACCAAAATTAGGACTTAGCCTGCTTTCAGTTTGTGAGATCCGTTCAGGGCTCTAACAAGCGGTGCAAAACGGTTCAGTTCGTGCCCTAATGCATTCTGAATTAAAAAGGATCCGCTCAGAATGCATCAGTTCCGTCACCTGTCCGCTTCACGAAACTGAGCCAAACAGATCCTGACACACAATGTAAGTCAAAGGGGACGGATCCGTTTTCTCTGACACAATCTGGCACAATAGAAAATAGATCCGTCTACCATTGACTTTCAATGGAGTTCATGACGGATCTGTCTTTGTTACAGATAATACAAACGGGTCCGTTCATGACAGATGCATGCGGTTGTATTATTGTAACGGATCCATTTTTGCAGATCCATGACCGTTCCGCCCAAAAAATAAAATACATATACCAACACGTATATATGTAAAAATATTTTAATAAAAATTGATATTGTGGGTGTTAAGACCTCAATGCGTTTCATCAGGAGTTAATAACTATGTCTATGCAGCGGCTGAAGTCGCCCTTTGGATGAAACAAATTGTGGGGGGGTCATCTGTCAAAGATTGGCTTTTTACGCCGTTCTTTGATAGCCCCTGTGATGCAGGATGATGCGGCTAACATATGATGGGGCACAGTATAATACGAGAGATGTATGATAGATGAGCCGTGTTATATATAAGATCCGTGTCCGTAGATCGATGTCATTGTCCTCATGGATGCGTCTATTGATGCATTATTTGGAGAGAGTCGCATGTAATCCGTTTTATGTGAAACAATGGAGCGAGCCGTGCTGGGTTTGGAGGGATTTGCTGAGAAAATGGAAAATTTATGGCCAGAAATCTGATTAATTCCAGTAATTAATGCGTCTCCCCCTGTTAGATTATGAGCGTGAAGGGGGGGGGGGGGGTGGAATAATAATGATGAATTAGGAGAAACAAAATTATTATATAATTATATTTGTGTCTGTTCTTCATCACAGTTGTCAGGTTTCGTGCACACGACCGTATTTTGCATCCGCGTTCGATCCACATTATTTTGCGGATAGCACACGGACCCATTCATTTGCATGGGTCGGAAAAAAAAAACAGCACACGGATGTCATCCCTTTGCTGTCCGCAATCTGTATGTCTGTCCTGCAATTGTAGATTCTTATGCGTATTGGAGACAAGATTAGTCATTTCTAGTAATGGGAGAGACAAATGCAGACTGCACATGGGAAGGTCCCTGTATTTTGCGGATCCATGGTTTGTGGAACAAAATACGGGCACTGTCGCGTGCATGAGACCGCACTGCTAGGCCTCCTGCACACAACCTCATCTGTTTTTGCGGATCCTTCAAAACGCAGATACCGTCCAAGTGCATGCCGCCACCTTTTTTAACGTCTGCAGAAATGTCCTATCATTTTTGTGGGACTGCAAAACGGACTTACAGATGGGGACCGCACACAGGCCGTATCTTTTGTTGCTCTGTTGAAATGAACAGGATCCGCAAATAAAAATGCCGGACAGAGACTACGGCCATGTGCATGAGCCCTCGGGGTCAGTCCAGACAAGTTTTACTCCTGTACTGCAGACGTTTTTTAAATTTTATTATTATATTTTTTACATGTGGAAATAAGTGGATCAGATCCACTTCTATTGTACTGTAACATATTGCAGCAAATATGCCATGTCTGAACTTCACCCTAGTTATCACTGGCTATGCTTGGTCGGCCGGCATGCTGGTTCAGGGTAGTGGGACTGATACATAGGACTTTGTTCACATCCGTGTTGCAAATTCTGGCATTAACAGACACCTGGGCAGAAACTGATAGACGCGATTTATAAGATGATGGCGTTTTGTTAGCGGCCATTGCCTTCTGTCATGTAGATCCGAAGCCGTGATGCAGGTGTGAACAGAGCCCAAGCATTTAGCGCAGGGATCAGTGACCTTCGGCCCTCCAGCTGTTGTGAAACTACAGTTCTCAGCTTTCTCCATTAATTTCTATGGGAGTTCTGACAAGAGAAGAGCTAGTATGCATGCTGGGAGTTGTAGTTTCACAACAGCTGGCATGCCGGAGGTTAGCGTGTGGGACTGCGACATTTTATCTGCACTGATACGTTGGAACCAGCGTTCAGGGCAGGAGAGAGATGTGTATAGGACTCTATGGAATTGTAACGTTCCCTCAGTTGTGCTAGATTCCCTAGTCTCTGGCAGCAAGCAGAGTTCTTAGAACACTAAGGCCCCTTTCACACGGGCGAGTTTTCCGTGCGGGTGCGATCCGTGCGGCGAACGTATGGCACCCGCACTAAATCCTGACCCATTCATTTCTATGGGGCTGTGCACATGAGCGATGTTTTTAACGCATCACTTGTGCGTTCAGTGGAAATCGCAGCATGCTCTATATTGTCCGATTCTGACGTGACGCAGGCCCCATAGAAGTGAATGGGTGTGTGAAAATCGGATGGCATCCGCAAGCAAGTACGGATGCCGTGCGATTTGCACGCACGGTTGCTAGGAGACGATCGGGATGGAGACCCGATCATTATTATTTAAAATAATAGCATTCTGAATACAGAATGCATAGTAAACCAGCGCTAGAGGGGTTAAAAAAAATAAAAAAAAAATTAACTCACCTTAGTCCACTTGCTCGCGAAGCCCGGCATCTCCTTCTGTATCCTCTGCGCTGAAGTTGAACAGGACCTGGGGTGAGCTGCTCCATTAAATATTGGTTAAGGACCTTCGATGACGTCACTCCGGTCATCAAATGGTCTTTTACCATGGTGAATCACCATGGTAAAAGATCATGTGACGTACCATGTGATGACCGGAGTGACGTCATCGAACGTCCTTAACCAATATTTAATGGAGCAGCTCACCCCAGGTCCTGTTCAACTTCAGCGCAGAGGATACAGAAGGAGATGCCGGGCTTCGCGAGCAAGTGGACTAAGGTGAGTTAAATTATTTTTTATTTTTTTTAACCCCTCTAGCGCTGGTTTACTATGCATTCTGTATTCAGAATGCTATTATTTTCCCTTATAACCATGTTATAAGGGAAAATAATACAATCTTCAGAACATCAATCACAAGCCCGAACTCCTATGAAGAAGTTCGGGTTTGGGTACCAAACATGCACGATTTTTCTCACGCGAGTGCAACGCATGACAATGTTTTGCACTTGCGCAGAAAAAAATCGCGCATTTTCCCGCAACGCACCCGGCTCTTATCCGGGCAAAAAAACTGACGCCCGTGTAAAAGAGGCCTAAGGAACTGAAACACAAAAGGGGGAAGATTTTTTTTAAATGGAAACTGACTTTGTTGCCCACAGCAACCGACTTCAGCTTTCATTTTTCAAGAGCAAAATGTGAAATCTGCCCTGTGAATGGTTGCTATGAGCAACAGACAGTTTTCAGAAGTCTCCCCCATTGGCTGCTAGAAAATTGCAGAATGTTCCCTTAGACCTCATGCACACAGGCTGTAAGTTCGGTCCGCATTCGATCCACGTTTTTTGCCGGTCGGATGCGGACCCATTCATTTCAATAGGGCCACAAAGATGCGGCGAGCACGACGCGTGCCGTCCACATCAGTCTCTTCTGCAGTCTTGTCCTTGTCCGTTTTGCAAACCAGGATAGAGCATTTCTACAGGAGTAAAAAACAATTGTTGGCGTGCACTCGGCCGGAATCCATGTTCTGCGGATACGGCCGTGTGTCTGAGGCCTTTCCTGGTGATTGAGCGTCAGTCCCATACAGCCAGAGAAGCCCTATAGCCGCTGTCCTATAACTGCAGCTGAATGCATTTCCTTACACTTGCACATTTCTTCTCGTTTCCTTCCATATGTTCTCCAGATGTCCTGAGAGTTTTCATCAGGATGGAGACACTTTCAGCTTATTTACGTTCAGGGGGTAACAGCTCAGGCTGGACTTGCAGGGTCCGTCCAGAACATGTTCGCCACAAGCAAAAACTGAGCTTGTAGCTGGAGGAGGAAACTCCTGATCACGTTTTGGATGGTTCCTGTAAGGCTACTTTCACACTAGGGGCACGGACCTCCGGACCTTCCGTCGGGTGAACAGCCTGTTGGATCCGTCCTGCCGCTAGTGAACGTGTGCCCCCGGACTGCTGCTCTGTCCCCATTGACTATAATGGGGGCGGAGGCACGGCGAGAGGCTGCCGGATTAAATGTCGGACATGTCGTAGTTTTATTCCGGTGTTCTGTCCACCAGAATGATAGAACGCCAGCAGCCTCTCGCCGTGCCTCCGCTGGAACTCTGCTCCCGCCCCCATTATAGTCAATGGGGACAGAGCGGCAGTCCGGGGGCACACGGTCACTAGCGGCAGGACGCATCCGAGGCTGTTCACCTGACTGAACAGCCTGCCGGAGGTCTGTGCCGCTAGTGTGAAAGTAGCCTAATTCACCTCTCTCTTAACCCTTTGCCTTTACAGTTGGTCATTTATCAAACTGGTGTAAAGTAGAACTGGCTTAGTTGCCCATAGCAACCAGTCAGATTCCCCCCCCCCCCCCTTTCATTGTGGACAGCATATTTGAAAAATGAAAGGAGGAATATGGTTGCTATGAGCAAGTAATCTAGATGCAAATAGTCCACAGCTGCCATCCAGGTCTATTGGGGAATACAATGTGTGATCTCATCCTGTAGTCACTTATTACTTCCTTTTCTGCTGTCTCTAAATGACCTCGAAGGAATAGTCCCTTCCCAATAATTGTCTGGTCATGGCTGCATGATCAGACTACACCGGGATTGCTTGCAGTCTGTTACCATGGAGACATGTAGTGTTGTCTAGGAGCTGTCGACACAATGCTGAAAAGAGATTTTAGCAAAGTTTCTTTATCTCCCAGTGAAGAGGATTTCTCCTAGGTTCTTGAGTCCTTCCTCTTACATAAAGTTTCTGTATGTTCTGTGCACGCTCTTTGTTTTCCTGGACTCCAGCAGGAGTTTTCAGAATTTGGTTGGTGACAACCGTCCATAAGGATGGTCACCCAGCTTGCCACAGATCCTGAATGGTACACAATCTACATTGTAATGGAATGTTTTATTATTTGCTATGCAGGGTCTGGGGAAAGTAGCCTTGACATGTGTAGGACAGGGTCTTGTAGCCGCAGATCATTTCGATTTCTTGCCCTCAGATGTAACCTTCTGCAGATGATCTTGTACTCATAACTTCTTGTTTGTTTCCAGACATGGATGAGCATCTCGTAGGAGACCCTGGAATTTGGAATTACACGGCGATGTGGGATAATACTTTGGACAGCGGTCAGGCAGAATGTCTGAGTGACTGACGATATGGGTGTGAATGCATCAAGCTACCCCCACTCGTGTTCCCCGAGGGTAGGGGGAAACTCGCAGACGCAGCAGACGTTTATAGGTAAGGGATCTTTCTGAAGGTTTCAGCTGAATCAACGCTCCCTCGCTTAGTTTTCTTTTGGTCTCTTATCTTGTCCTCCATTGCCCTGAGAAGAATCCTGTATTAACAGTGTGCACTCCCCTTAGAATGTCAATGCTGCAAATTTCTAAAATGTTTACATAGGCGTATGAAAATCTGCTCTCGACAAACTGCTGCAATAGCCTGGTTTTCTTAAAGGGACGCTTACCCCGTATCTAGCCTCCATTTAATTACGCCTGCACACGACCATATGTATTTTGCGGATCCTCAATGTGTTCTATCTTTTTGCGGAACGGACATACAGATGCCGAAAGTGTATGTTTGATGTCTGTGCTTTCTGCATCCTTATGTCGGTTACACTAAAGAGATAAAACATGTATTATACTCATAGGTGCGCAAAATCTTGAAGTCGGTGGGTCTGCAAAAACAATGCATGGACCGCATCCGTATTCTGTGGATCACAAAACTGATACGGTCATGTGCATGGGGGGCCCTCCCTAAAACAAAGGTGCCAGTCAGGGGACTGGTTTAAAGTGCAGTACATAGGCTAGTATGGAGTGCCCCATAAGACGGAGAAAGGGATTGCAAAGTAATAATGTTTTTTTTTTTATAAAGACCAATTGAAAAAACATTTTTTTAGCTCAAAATGAGTACCATGCAATAATAAAACTAAATTGCCACCAAAGGTGTCCATAGCCTTAAAATCTTTCTGCGGATAAAGATAATTTTGAAAGTGTTACTAGTGACTCCTCCTTTTCCTTCTCCTAGGAACATCCTCCTACTCTCACCAAGGTTTCGGCTATGACTCCAAGTTATACAGCCTTGAACATGGCCACGAAAAACCACAAGACAAGAAAAAGAAAACCTCCGGCCTCGCCACGCTCAAAAAGAAATTCATCAAGCGGCGGAAGTCGAGCAGGTCGGTGGATCACGCCAAGCAGATGAGAGAACTGCTGTCCGGCTGGGATGTCCGAGACGTAAATGCTCTCGTGGAGGAATATGAGGGGACTGCGGCCTTAAAGGAGCTCTCTTTGCAGGCCAACGTAGCACGTCCAGAGGCAAGGACTTTACAGAAAGATATGGCCGACCTTTATGAATACAAGTACTGTACAGATGTGGATCTGATATTCCAGGAGACGTGCTTTCCGGTGCACCGTGCCATATTGGCAGCAAGGTGTCCTTTCTTCAAGAAGCTGCTCTCGTCGTCTCCGGAGTATGGGGCGGAAATTATCATGGACATCAATACCGCAGGTATCGATATGCCTATGTTCTCCGCCTTGCTGCATTACCTGTACACGGGGGAGTTTGGCATTGAGGACTCCAGGTTCCAGAACGTGGAAATCCTTTTGCAACTCAGTGAGGAATTCGGTACACCCAACTCGTTGGACATGGACTTGCGTGGGCTCTTTGACTACATGTGCTACTACGACGCGGTGCTTAGCTTTTCTTCTGACTCCGAGCTGGTGGAGCAGTACGGAGCTCAGAGCTGCTTGGAGGAGGAGCTCCGGGCCCACAAAGCGATCCTCTCCGCGCGTTCTCCGTTCTTCCGCAACCTGCTGCAAAGGCGAATACGGACTGGGGAGGAGATCACGGACCGGACATTAAGGACTCCAACCCGAATCATTCTAGATGAATCCATAATACCAAAAAAATATGCGAAAGTCATTTTACATTGCATGTACACGGATGTCGTGGATCTGTCTTATGTCTTGCACTGTAGCCCATCTATCGGGAGTCTGAGCGAAGTGCAGGCTCTAGTAGCAGGAAAGCCAAACATGACCCGGGCAGAAGAAGCAATGGAGCTCTACCACATAGCACTATTCCTGGAGTGTAATATGCTTGCACAAGGTAAGCAAATGGGAGCGGTTTTTATTTCTGTTGTTTAAATTGGCCTAATAGGGTTTGGGAATATAGCTCAGGATTAGTAATGTATGTACACAGTGACTGCACCAGCAGAATAGTGAGTGCAGCTCTGGAGTATAATACAGGATGTAACTCAGGATCAGTACAGGATAAGTAATGTATGTACACAGTATACAAATGTATAAATGGGCCATACAAAAAATGCGGTGAAAAACTGTTCTATGTAAAATGCCCTCAAAAGACAAGGGGGCGCTGCCTCTGACTGGAGAAGAAAGAGTTCAGTCTTCAGAAGCGTCAAAGCTTCTTTACTGTAAGAACCCTGAAGCTGTGGAATAGACTTCCTCAGGATGTGGTCACAGCAGGAACAGTGGACAGTTATAGGGTCCATTCACACGTGCGTTCTGTGTTTTGCGGACCGCACATCACCGGCACTGTCATAGAAAATGCCTTTTCTTGTCCGCAATTGCTGACAAGAATAGGACACGTTCTATTTTTTTTGCGGATCCAGAAGCGGATGCGGACAACACATTCTGGCCTCATTGAAAATGAATGGGTCAGCACTTGTTCCGCAAAATTGCGGAATGGATGCGGACCCATTTTGCGGACGTGTGAATGGACCCTTAAAAAGGTTTTCGATGAATTCTTAGAGGTAAACAACATTAATGCTTATGAAAACATGTAAAAATCCGAGTCTCGCTTCCTTCTCGGATTTGTGTCCCCTCCTATCCCTTGGTTGAACTTGATAGACTTATGTCTTTTTTATTTTTCAACCGTATTAACTATATGGTGTCTGTGTGTAAAATGACGTAAATTTGTTTTGAGGTGTACAGTGGCATGCAAAAGTTTAGGCACCCCAGGTCAAAATTACTGTGAGCAGTTAAGCAAGTTGAAATGATCTCCAATGGCATAAAGTGAAAGATGCAGCACACTTTTCAACATTTTAAGCAATATCGCTGTATTATTTTGGTTTTGTACAATTTTGGATTGCAAAAATAAGCGGAGCCCAAGGAGATTTGAGCACTCGGATAATGTTGACTGAGATCTCAGACCTTAAAGAGCCTGTTAGGGTTGAGGCTTGTCCAGTCACCATTAGGAAAGGCCAGGTGATGCAAATTTCAGAGCTTTATAAATACCCAGACTTTTCGAACCTTGTCCAAAAACAGCAGCCATGGGTTTTTCTAAGCAGCTACCTAACCCTCTGAAAATGATAATGGTTGAGGCTCAAGAAAAATTTCAGAGAGCTGCTTGAAGGTTTGCTACAAAGGTAAATCGGAACCCCCGCTTGATTGAAAAAGACTTTTAGGAAGATTTATCAGATTCTGGAGTTGTGGCACATTGTTCTACTGTTCAGCGACACCTGCACAAATATGGCTTTCATGGAAGAGACACCAGAAGAAAACCCTCTCCTGCATCCTCACCACAAAATTCAGCTGAATTCACTGAAATTTCAGCAGATTCTGGAAGCAAACATAACACCAGCTGTAAAAAAGCTGAAGTTAAAGAGAGAGGATGGCTTCTACAAATAATGATTCTAAACACCTCAATTCACAATAAACGACCTCAAAAGAGGCAAACTGAAGGTTCTACCATGGTCCTCACAGTCCCCTGATTTCCCATAGACCTCAAAAGAGCAGTGCGTGCAAGACGGCCCAGGAATCTCACAGAACTGGAAGACGTCTGCAAGGAAGAATGGATGAAAATCCCCCAAACAAGAACTGAAAGACTCTTGGCTGCTACAAAAAAGCATTTACAAGCTGTGATACCTGCCAAAGGTGGAGCTAATAGACTAGGTACTAACCATGCAGAGTGCCCAAAGTGTTGCTTCGGGCCCTTTTTTTCTTTTTTGTTATTTTGAAAATAAAAAAAATAAAAATTGTTTTAGATTAAAATACAAAGGGAATGTGTCCTCTATAACTTTATGCTTTCTGGAGAGCCCTTCATTATCTTGCTTAACTGTTCACAGTAATTGTGACCAGGGGTGCCCAAACTTTTGCATTCCACAAGTGGTATTTGATCTCATCAGGACAATGTATCCATGATATTGCGGGTTATAAGTCGGCGGTGTGACAGATTTTGCCGGCTGCATGTTGTCTCGGTATAGGAGTTGAGCACATATGGGATTGATTTACTTCGCTGCTCGGCCTCACACGCAGATTGTAATAGAATGCGGAAGAAGACGGGCCACCATATAAACAAATGTCTCCTTCTTAGTCCTTGTATCTTTAGCCTGTGCTTTTTCTGTAGCCTCCAGTGCACTCTCCTTCATGGTAACATTACGTTTTCTATAGCTGTTGATGGAACACGGCTCTGATCTTCGCTTGGGCTTTATTTTTCCGCTGTAGATGTAAGGCTTCTTTCACGGTCACCAAAACGCTGTAAGCTGCGTTTTAGTGACCATCTAAAAAACGCAACGGAGACCAAACACAGCCAAACTGATGCATTCTGAACGGATCCTTATCCATTCAGAATGCATTGGGGCTGAACTGATCCGTTTTGGACTGTGTGTGAGAGCCCTGAAAAGGATATCACAAGCGGACCCAGCCTAGCTTTTTAGCTTTTTGCTGTGTGACCTGTTTAGGGACTGTCTGCTGGCGGTGACATAATATCACAGCACCCATCCGGTCAGACATTAAAATTTAGTCCATCCTCCTCTTTCTAGGGCCTCGTTCACACAACCGTATTTTTACTCTGCATCCGATCTGCATTTTTTGCGGATCACATTCAGACCACCAATTCATTTCATTGGGGCCACAAAAAATGAAGACTATCCACATCTGTATCTCTCTGTTCGGCGGCCCCGCAAAATGATAGAACATGTCCTATTCATGTCCATTTTGCGAACAAGATTAAGACTTGTTACAGTGGGTCTGCAAAAAAAACGGATGCAACACAGAATTTTTGCGGATCTGCGTTTTGCCGGCCACAAAAATGCATCCGGTCATGTGATTGTACCTTAAAGCCTAATTTACTAATCTATGTCCGTGCTCAAATCCGTGAGAAGGTGGTCAGTGATGCATCCGTGAAGGATCCATGTTGGGTCCGTGTGTCCGTTCTTTTGCAGTCTGTGTGCCATCTGTTTTTCACTGACCCTGTAGAGATGAAAAAAAAATTTTCAAAGCATCTTTTCCTCATGATCCGTGAAATGCGGATGCAACATGGATGGCATCCGTGTTACATGCTTGGTTTTCACAGACCCATAGGCTATAATGGGTGTGATGGGATCCGTAAAGACGGACAAAATAGAGTGTGCATCTGTGCTAAAAACACGGACCCACGGAGCGTTACAAAACACTGATGTCTGAATACACACATTAAAATGAATGGGGACGTGTTCTGTCCGTGGAAAACTGACATGTGAATCTGCATTGGTTATTTCCAGCAGAAATGCTCAGTTCCTGACTTGAAGGACACCAGTGGACCCCATTGATTTAAATTTTATTTTTTTGCATTGTGACTGAATCTGCGATGGAAGCTCCAACACAGATGTGAACACAGGCCGGTTATGCACATAAAACCCCTATATGCTGAACGCCCGATATTCCCCTCCCCATCCCACTTGACTGAGCATGTATGTGTTCTCAATGGGATGGTGAGAGGGGACAAAGCTGCAGTCTGACCCCTTCCAGACCCCTCTATCCCTGCTCCTCAAACATGAATAAGAACAGCTATGCTGAAATCCAACAGCCTCGGTCCTTACCTTGCCCAACATGTATTGGAAGCCATGTCAGAAAGGCCCCCATACATGTTATATGGTTGGCTGATCGCTCTGTGTATGGCTAGTTTTACAGGAAGCTGAGATCTAGGCTGCTGTATTCAGCTCATGTATAGCTTCAGTCACTGTACGTCTTGTGTACAGTGACTTTAGGCTGAGGACGAAGCATCGGATAACTGGTTATTTGTGGGCAGTGCAGGTATATATAGAAATGCTCATTTTTATTCCAGTTACGTGATCTTGGGTATTTTAAGACTGAAGAAGTGACTCATTGGATGCAATTTATTTATTTATTTTCCCTTTTTTTTTTACTATGTTTATACAATTTGTGAGTAATTTCTCCACATATTGTGGGTCAACGTGGTCGATACTTTGCTTCATTTATGGGGTGTGGGGTAAATGCTACACTCCCCCCTCAATGCAAGGCAACCAAAAACTCTGTGCAGATGTTATAGTGATAAGTGTGGCAGCACAAATTCTGAATATCAAATTCCTATGCAGGCTGCTGGGAGTTGTAGTCTGGGAAACAGCGGCTTCTCTGACCCTAACTGACCGCATCATAGTGATTTATGACCGTTACTGTCTGATAGCGGATTTATTTTACTGTAATCACCTTCATGTGAGTGCGGTACATATGACCGTCGATCAGAGAGGAACTCGCTGTAACATAAATCACTATGATGCAGTCCTTTCAGGCAAGGTTGGTCTGGACGATTGTGTGAAATCAGATTTTAGGATGCTGAAGGTTGGAGACGGCATTTTTTAATTTATTTTTTATGATCTTGATATGTGGACAAAGCTATTTTTTGACTGTATTGACTTCATTCTTTCCTCTTTTTCAGGCTGCGAGGATATCATTGCAGAGAGCATCTCTCTAGACACCTTAATCGCCATCTTGAAATGGAGCTCACAGCCCTATGGGTCCAAATGGGTGTACCGCCAAGCTTTGCACTTTCTGTGTGAGGAGTTCAGCCAGGTCATGATTTCAGACGTCTTCTATGAGCTCATTAAGGACCATCTGCTGAGCGTCATCCAGTCCGACTATCTGCAGGTACCTGGTGCCCTTCACTATGCTCCTGTCCCTGAGAAAATAGTGGAAATCCAGACTATTTCAGTTCTGTACAGGCCATCGTTAACCTGAAAATTCTGCAATGCCTCTATTTCACTACGTTATCACTGCAAATCTTCACCCCCAGCAAGGCATTTCAGTGTCCATTTGCAAATAAAGAATAGAGAAAAATATGTACAATTTGTACTTCTTATACACTTTAACCCTATTAAAACTAGGAATAACACAAATATAGGTTTGGGGCCATTAATCCAGCATTTGTGTAAAATCGCAAAAAAAAATCCTAGTCCCTAGTACCAAAATATTATGATTAGGGATGAGCGAAACGACTTAAGACCTGCAGCTATCTGACATTGATGACGTATCCTAGCAACTTGCCATCAATTTCTGAGATAGAAATACCCATTTAACCATCATAATTGGGGATGAGCGAATCGACTTCAGGTGAAAAATCCGAAGTCGATTCGCATAAAACTTCGTTCTAATGCTGTACGGAGCAGGAGCACCTTACAGTGTTAGAATGTATTGGCTCTGATGAGCCAAAATTATTGGTTCGCAAAGGACTTCGCGCAATAACTTCAGAAATGTATTTGTACTGTAAAAAAAAAACTCTTTCCCGACTCAAGTTCAGTTCCAAGTGGAACCTAACCAGAGTTCGGGAAATTTTTTGTACTGTTATGAATATTTTTTTTTTATTATTTTTTTATCTGAAGTTATGTCTCACGCGACTTTGTGAAGCAATAACTTCGCCTCTTTGGAGCCAATACATTCTAATACTGTATGGAGCTCATGCTCCGTACAGCATTAGAACAAAGTTTTATGCAAATCGACTTTGGATTTTTCGCTCATCCCTAATTATGATGGTTAAATAGGTATTTCTTTTTCAGAAATTGATGGCAAGTTGCTAGAATACGTCATCGATGTCAGATAGCTGCAGGTCCTATGTCTGGGACCCGCTTCTATCCGACATGGATGACATATCCTGAGATGGGAATACAACTTTAAAGGGGTTTTGTGAAATTATAATACTGATTACCTATCCTCAGGATAGGTCAACAGTATCTGATCAGTGGGGGTCTGACACCCGGGAGCCCCATCGATCAGCTGTTTGAGAAGGCAGGGTTGCTCACAGTTGCCCCACGGCCTTCTCTCAGCTTTCCCTAGGCCTAATGACAACATGTTCATCGGTCACGTGGCTTAGGCGCAGCTCAGCCCCATAGAAGTGAATGGAGCAGAGCTCAATACTAAGCACAGCCTCTATACAGTGCATTGTGAGCTGTGAGGGAGCTGCAGTGCTCACAGGAGAGGCAGAAATTCTGAGTTCAAAGGTTCACCTGTCATTTTTGTTACTCTGCCTGCACGGATGGCGCATTCTAAACTAATGGATTTTTTATTTTATTTTTTTAAGGCAAGTGAGCAGGATATATTGAAATATATCATCAAGTGGGGAGAATATCAGCTAATGAAGAGGATAGCCGACCGAGGTGAGATGTGAAATTCATTCCAAATGTTGTGAGTGCAGCTCTGGAGTATAATACAGGATGTAACCCAGGATCAGTACAGAATAAGTAATGTATGTACACAGTGACTGCACCAGCAGAATAGTGAGTGCAGCTCTGGAGTATAATACAGGATGTAACTCAGGATCAGTACAGGATAAGTAATGTATGTACACAGTGACTTCACCAGCAGAATAGTGAGTGCAGCTCTGGAGTATAATACAGGATGTAACGCAGGATCAGTACAGAATAAGTAATGTATGTACACAGTGACTGCACCAGCAGAATAGTGAGTGCAGCTCTGGAGTATAATACAGGATGTAACTCGGGATCAGTGCAGGATAAGTAATGTATGTACACAGTGACTGCACCAGCAGAATAGTGAGTGCAGCTCTGGAGTATAATGCAGGATGTACAGGAAAAGTAATGTGAACAGTGACTCCACTTTTAATATAGATTACTTTTATATGTAAACTGAGGGGGTTATGTATATGATTTTCTTATATGATTTGCACACTTTGATCATATAGTTAGCAGAGTTTCCTTCCTTTCTTTTTCAGAGCCGAATCTGCTCAGTGGCACAGCACATAGTGTGAACAAACGAGGCGTAAAACGCAGGGACCTGGATGTGGAGGAGCTGAGGGAGATACTGTCTCCTCTGCTGCCTTTTGTCCGCATCGAACATATCTTGCCCATGAACAGTGATGTTTTGAGCGACCCCGTAAGTGTCTTACCTTTTTTGAGGAAATCTCACCAAATGGACTTAGTTTCATGCAGACAGGTCAGGGCTGTACTGACCGTTTTTTGTGCACTCCTGATATAAGCTAGTTTTCCAGCATTGCCCAGACCTGAATTCATAACTGGAGAAGTTGTGTTCTGTGCAGAAGTAAATGCACCCTCACATCCTATGTTGGTGGCCACCTCAGTGGGGCAGCAATATTCTGTATATTGAATCATTCTTTTGTATTTTATGTCACGTGCCTTACTAACTTGTGTAATTACATGGATTTTTTTTGTTTTTACATTCCTAGATGAAGAGGGGTCTGATCAGCACTCCTCCTGCAGATATGTTGCCAATGTCTGAGAGTGGGAAGTCAAACTCTTGGTTGCGCCAAAAAAACGCTGGGATCTATGTCAGGCCTAGACTGTTCTCACCATATGTGGAGGAAGCCAAGGTAACACTAGGTCTCGCATACCTGGCCTTACAGTTGTTACGGCCTCATTTATATGTGCTTAACCATCCTGGGGCGATGCTGCACTGCCCCCCAGATGGGCTCTGTTCACTGTCCTGTTAACATGTGATGGTTGCAGCTGTTTCATGCGACAACACGTCTCTGCAGACCAGTATGCAGAGATGGCTTTTCAGTAAAAGGGGGTTCCACAATAAAAATTACACAAATCTGCACAATGTGGTGTGGATTTTCAATAGCTTTTTGCAGGTTTGCTGTAGAAATTTTGCGCAACAAGTAAGTTTGTATCATTGCAAATACCCAAAAACTAAACGAGCTGACTTCCACACTGATATGTTACCTACAGAGAGAAACGGGAGTAGGATTTGTGCTGCTGGTGTATTCAGTTTACAAAGGATTCACCAAACCAGATATATCTGTAGCAAACCCTTAGATGTATGCAGGGTTATAACAGCAGGATGTTCCCGAACTCTGATGGGAAAATAGTAGAGCGAAAATGAAATCTTAAATAGTTTTAAAAAAAATTGGTGTAGAATTTTTTTTTTTAAATGCAGGAAAATATTTATTTACTTGCCCTTTTAAAGGGCATCTGTCAGCAGTTTTGTCCCTATGATACTGGCTGACCTGTTACATGTGCGCTTGGCAGCTGAAGGCATCTGTGTTGGTCCCATGTTGAGAAATATGTTTTAATATATACAAATAAGCCTCTAGGAGCAATGGGGGTGTTACCTTTACACCTAGAAACTCTAATGTCTCTGCACTTTGATTGGCAGGACCAGGTGTGATGACTTTTTCACACTCTGGCCCTGTCAAAGTGCAGAGGGTGCTCCAGTTGTAGAGAGAGCTGAGCCTCTAGGTGTAACGGCAACGCCCCCGTTGCTCCTAGACTCATTTGCATATATTAAAACATAATTTTTCTCAGCAATGCGGGCACATATGAACATGGGACCAACACAGATGTCTTCAGCTGCCAAGTGCACATGTAACGGGTCAGCCAGTGTCATAGGGACAAAACTGCTGACAGATGCTATTTAAATGCTCCACTGCTGCAGTGTCGGTGTTTCAGTCCTCGTTAGTCCTGCAGACTTTATTAGTGACCTCTGAGGCCAGTGATTTGCAGCATCAGTTAAGTGATCGACGAACCTAATGTCATGATTGCAGGGACCATAACAGCAGCGCTGGAGCTGCAGGACATTTATGGGTTGTTCCCGGGTGAATATGCTTTGGATTTACTGTTGCACAAAATTTACATTAGCAGCAAAATGGACAACATTTTACCCAATCTTATTGACACACAATGAAAAATATCTGCATGGCATTTGCGAAACATGAAAATTAGTCTGCAGTGTTTATTTTAGATCTGCAGCATGTCATTTTATGCTATGGTAATACATTTCCTGGGGAATCCCTTTATTTAAGAAACCCAATTTATTTATTTTCTTGCAGTCTGTGCTGGATGAAATGATGGTGGAGCAGACAGATCTGGTTCGTTTAAGGATGGTTCGAATGTCCAATGTTCCAGACACGTTGTACATGGTGAACAACGCCGTGCCCCAGTGTTGTCACATGATCAACCACCAGCAAATGAACAGCAGCCAGACGAGCCCTCCCACCGTTGTAGCAAATGAAATACCAGGTGAACGATTGTCATAGTAACATGTGATCCTGCACACACCACATATCTGAGTGTCCAATGCATATTGCACATTGGTATCTCAGACATCAGCGCCAAAGCCCTGTGTTGACATCCATCATGACTGTGCAGAAAGTCTATATTTTCTCATGTTTTTGTTGGTTCCCTTTCCCCACCCCATAAACTGATGGATTAAAGGGGTTGTCCGGGCTTTTACTATTGATGACCTATCCCCGGGTCCTCAATATCAGCGGGGGTCAGACACCTGTACTCCTGCTGATCGGCTGTATGAGGAGATGGTGCGCACGTGCCATCTCCCTTATCTCTTCCTCTTCACTGCTGCTGTCCATGGCAAAGACCATAGATCGCAGCAGTGGACAAGAAGAGAGGAGAGACGGCACATGCTCATTGCGCGCGCAGTCTTCTGATCGGGTGTCGGACCCCCGCTGATCTGATATTAATGACCTATCCTGATGTGTAGGCTATAAGGCCCCTTGCAGACGAGTGTGAGCGGAATAGGTCCGGATGCATTGCGGATGCGCTCAGTGAAAAATGCCCGATTTCGCAGTCAAGGTCATTCAGTTTTGCCTGCGATCGCGTTCAGTTTTTATCGTGCGGGTACAATGCGATTTAATGCATTTTGCACGTGCGTGATAAACTGAATGTATACAAACACAATGGTGAAAAACGCATCGCATCTGCACTTGCTTGCGGATGCAATGCGATTTTCACCCAGCCCCATTCACTTCTATGGGGCCAACGTGAAAATCACAGAATATAGAACATGCTGCGATTTTCACGCAACGCACAAGTGATGCGTGGAAACCAACACATGTACACAGACCCATTGAAATGAATGGGTCCGGATTCAGTGGGGGCGCAATGCGTTCACATAACTCATTGCACCAGCATGGAATACTCGCTCGTCTGCAAGGGGCCTAAGGAAAGTCAATTGTAAGCTCCTAGGGAAGAAAAAAGTCAATATTGATTATGACTGACTGTTCCTACTTTGTTTCTCTTTCAAGTTCCTCCCCTTGGCGTGGTGAAGGAGATGATTCGTCGCCTGCAGGAACTTCGCCACACAGAGCAAGTTCAGCGTGCGTACGCCTTAAACTGCGGAGAAGGTGCTACAGTCAGCTATGAGATCCAGATCCGAGTCTTGAGAGAGTTTGGGCTGTCTGCTTCTGCAGCTGAGCTGTTACAGGTAATTTGCATTGTGTCACTGAGCCCCACAAATTGTGTTGTATAATAAGTCAGAAAAGTAGCTTGAATGGGGTCCTGCAATCTGCATCCAACAGTTCTCACCACAAAAAAAGTAGTGCATGCAGTGCGGAGGCACATACAGAAAACACACGGAAGCACTCCATAGTGCTTCCGTGGGCTTCTGATCCGTTTTGCACCACACCGTATCTTCCGGATTGCAGAACCATTCAAGTGAAAGTTTCACAGATGTGGACCCAATGTGCACATGGCTGGTGCCCATATATTGCATACCTGCTGTTTTGCGGGCCACAATACGGGCACAGACCTGCTACAGTCATGTGCATGAGGCCCTAAACTGGACTAAAAAATTTTTATTTTATTTTTTCCAATTTACATGGCTATTGTATTCACCATATTTTCCATGCGTTTGGGTCTTGGATGCAAAGTTGTGTGTGTGTGTGTGTGTGTGTGTGTTTTTTTTTTTTTTTTTTTTTTTTTTTTTTTTTTTGTCTTGGTTTTCTTGCTGTGTTCACATTTGCTTGTATTTAGGTATACGCTGACAGTTCGTTTTTTTTTTTTTTTTTTTCCTTTTCCTCTGCTTTGCAGAATCCTCACAAATTCTTCCCAGATGAAAGGTTTGGTGATGAGAGCCCTCTTCTGACCCTACGCCAGCCTGGGAGATGTAGGATAAACAGCACCCCTGCTACGGAAACCATGTTTACTGACATAGACTCTTACGTGGCCTTCCATCCTCCGTTGCCCCCTCCACCTCCCCCTTACCACCCACCAGCTACACCCATTCACAATCAATTCAAGGTGGGCTGGAAGCACAGAGTGCCTAGCCAACACCCCTCTCGCTCCTTCTCTTATCCCTGCAACCATACAGTGTTCCACTCTAGAACCATTCCTAAAGCTACACCGCCTTCCTACCTTCCTGGTGTCAAAACTGTACCCCCTGATTGCACTAACAATACCGGCCTTGGAAGACAGACTGTAGCAGCGGCTGCAGCAGCCGCCCTGGCAGCGGAACAGCAAGCGGTGAGTGCTTGTCATCTGGAGATTATGCAGTGGCCTTCTTCATTTGTCTGCTCCCATTTATTTTTTCCTTCTCTTGGGACCTCCACCAATTGCAAAATCCCCCATTACTCTGTATCTGCAAAACCACTTTGAGAAGTTTGAATGAAGCGGTGGTCGAGCATGAGTACTACCACACTAGTCAAACCCCATTGGAATTATGTGTTTGAGTAAATTACATTTTATTTTTGTATGGTATGGTGTCTCTTTTTATTTTATTATTTTTTTTATTTATTTTTCCTTCCCATAAGTATCTCTGTAGAACTTGAGAAAAAACACAAGGAAAGTGCATGTACAAAATGACACTAAATAAATAACATCACAAAAGAACATTGGTGTTTTATAATGCATTTTAAAATGCCGGAAGGTAAGTGTGTAGCCCCTTTAAAGTTGTCGTCTCACTGCAGCAAATGGCATTTATCATGTAGAGAAAATTAATACAAGGCACTTACTAATGTATTGTGATTGTCCATATTGCCTCCTTTGCTGGATTGACTAATTTTTCCCATAACATTATACACTGCTCGTTTCCAGAAAATACGACCACCCTGCAATCCAGCAGCAGTGGTGGTGCTTGCACACTATAGGAATAGGCACCAGCCTCTCTGGTGACAGGGACTGTGGCAGTGCTTTTTCCTATAGTTGGCAAGCTGCTATATTGCGGGTGGTCGTAACTTTTGGAAATGAGCAGTGTTAATGTGATGGAAAAATAAATCAAGCCAGCCAAGGAGACAATATGGAGACTCTCAATACAATTAGTAAGTGCCTTTTAGTGATTTTCCCTACATGATCAATGCCAATAAGATTGTCCATTTTCCTAAAAATAAAAAAGTGCTGGAAAATGGTCAAAAATGGCAAATGCAGCATTGCTTACTTAGTACATCCAGCGCTGAAGAGGTCAGTAATTGGTTGCACAGTCACGTGTGTTGATGTGAAGTCTTTGCTGCAGCCAGGCAAACAAAGCCTTGGTGAACCGGAATGGAGCACCAAATCTACTAGGTAGGTAATGCTGCAACTGTTATTTTAGGCCATTTCCCGCTATTGTCCTTTGAGTTATAATTTATCAAAAAGCGACTTTTGTGCAGATTGCTCCAAAGTTACAGCCTTGGCAGTGGCTACTAAGGCAGTCACAGATATTGCAGCCTTCACCCTCTGATTTAATAATCCCCATTATCTTTCGTGAGCGGAGGTCAGCATAGGCCTTGTGATATTCTACCTGTAGCCTGACTTGTATTTCTTCTATTTTACCAGTGCGGTGAACCGGTTCTAAATGAGTTCATGCCGGACATAGCAATGGGAGTCTCCTCAATGTCACTGAAGGACCGGAGACTGCCGGAATTAACCATCGACACGCAGCTGAGCCAGCAAGTATCTGACATGATGCCGCTTCACCCCCCGCACCATGCATGCATCCCCAGCCGACATATGCACAGTTCAAGGAAGAAACAAACTATAGAACAGAAAATGGATTCCCGTGAAAGCCAACCAGAGTACCCAGAGTTTTATGACTTTTCCAACTCTGCCTGCCGCCCGTCCACGCCGGTGCCCAGCAGACACTCCCCTTTGGCCTCGCAGGGCATTTATTTTGGCCCCGATTTGTACAGTCACAGCAAACCACCCCCAAGCGGGTTAAAGCCCTCCTATCTCTCCAACCAGATGTCTCCGAAGAACCCAGATGACTCAAGGAGAGATTACCTGTTCTCCCTGGACAGTCACCCTCACAGGCAAAAGAATGAACCATTACACCTCGATGTCTTAGAACAGCCTCCTCAAAGACTCGACCTCGCCCTCGCCGCCCAAGAGGGCACCAGCCACGGTTCTCACCATGGCAGGGGACGTACGAAAATGGAATCCGACTTGACTTACGGCCTGACCTCTAGCAGACCCTCACACTCTGCCTACAGCTCCGACCGGCAGGACGAGCGGGTGTTTAGGAGGATACCCGACAGCGACCAGAGGAACGCCGACCTGGAGCGCGAGGATACCGTGGGCAGGGAGCGACGATCTCCTAATAAGCCTGACTTTCTGTACAAGAAATCCGCTCTATGAGGAAAACAAAAACAAAAAATATATGAAATAACCTCTCGACATAATCTCTGTGCCTAAAACTTGTGGAGTACACCTAACACGGATTTATTCTGAGCGGTGTCAATCTATGCTTTACCGGAACCATAACCCAGCCTGCGTTATTTTCTGTCATGCGTCACAGCGGCAGCATGCTTCCCGTATCCGGCATGGTGGCTTCTTTATACATAATGGATGTTTGAATTTTTTTTATATATATATTTTTTTTTTTATTCTTTAGCTGGCACCTTGATTTTCCTAACATTTTATTTGCGGTCTAATTTTGCACCTAAAACGTTTGCCTCTAATGATTTTCAGCATGTGGGTTACTTATGGGAACAGCGTATTTGTAATATTTTTTTGGCTTGCGTTGACCTCATGGGTTTCAATTTTCTAACGGGACAAAACAAAAAGTGTTAATTTTGTAATCATGAAATGATCCAAAGAAGCACACCATAGGATTCTGTGTCCTCGCACCGAGGTTACATCACGTTCTGACGTCTTCCTGATCTCTTTGGCGTCTGAATTCCGTCCTGACCCATGGTGACGCCACCCCCTCACACTCGCATCCTGTGTCCTCACACACGGGCAACCTTTATGCAGAAAGTAAATCCTACTGTGATACATTTAATAACCTGGCGGAATAGCGGAGCTGAAGCTGTTGTTTGATTCTCTGTGACATTGGGAATTTTGTACGTGGTGAACTGTTCATGACCTTGCGATTTAATTTGGGGCGTTTTACGTGATAACGTACTAAATTATATTAAAGGGGTTGGCGCACCCCTTTTTGCAGCCCACTATCTGACGTAAGTGTCCCCGAAAGGGAGTTGTCCACAGAGTACAACACCATAGACTCTGATAGTTACCTCAATGCGTTAACAATGCAGCTTCAAAATCCCAACTTCAAAGGACAATTTCAGCTCTGCTACATTTGTACGGCACTTCATCCTAACCAATAGGATGCAGGTTTTAGTCACTGTAAAGGCCTGTGATTGCAGAGGCCATAGATATTGTGCAATTTACAATATTTGCTTTACATTTATTTTATTTTTTTGCTGAAACCCGATGGATTGGTTTATTACATAGCAGGGCCAAGTCGGTGGCCACAGTTCTATAGCTGAATCTTCTTCGGTCATTGGCTTTCCTACAAGGTTCAGCCATGCTTTTTGCTTCCACGGATGAACATTCTGAAATTTGTAAAGGGTTTAGTGATTTACCTTGTCGCAGGCTTATGTAATGTGGCTCCTCGGGGGTGGGGTTTCTAGCAGAGAGCTGTCGGTTTGTTACACATGGTATGTATGAACCAGTGACAGGCGGTACAATTCCGTTCGTTCTTTGCACAGACTTGCCTTTTGGTTCAGGTAGAGTTTGCGAGCAGCGGGTCAAACTGTGTGTCTGGGTTGGCTTATTTGTGATGGCTGGTGAGATTGGGCAGGTTGCCTTCTGCAAAGGTAGTGCAGGTAGACCTGAGCGTCCAAGCGCTGGTGCTGTATGGGGGGTCGTCCAATCTAGACTGGATACAATTGTGGCAAACACTCAGCTGTGACAAGTCCTAGACCTGTAAGGGCGTTCACCTTCTGAATGCAGAACAAAATATAAATGTTCCGGAGTCTTAAAGGGGTTGTCCCATTACTACAACTTATTCCCTATCCATAGAATAGGAGATAAGTGTCTGATTTGCGGGGGTGGCAGTGGCAGTCTGCATCTCCATTCAAACAGAAGAACACATGCCTCCAGCCCCCCCCCCCCCAGTCTAAATTGCGAACTGCGAGAAGGTTTCGTTTGTCCCGATATAACGCTTACGCTGCCGGCGTCTCTTCGCTGGATTTCCAAGAGGCCCAGGTTCACACGGGGATATTTAGAAGCACATTTATTGTACTGGATGTCTCCAGAACCATCTATTATTACCGCGGTCTGTACATTACATGGACGTCCTTTCAGTAAATGCTCCTGCTATTGCTTACAGTTAAGTCCCAGCAACTAAAATAAATGTTATAGGGGGGAAAGGGGTCTCATCCCGCCACATGCAACTGACTGGTCACTGGCGAACCTTCCAATGAAATGGAACCATCTAAAGTGAGAGAACCTTTAAATACACAGTCCAGTCCCAATATTCTGAGCACCAGCGAATATCAGAGTAACCCCCGTGTGCAGCACGGACAGCAGCTAAGGGGTCCGGGGTGACTCCATAAAGTAAAGCTGACTGCAGTGCACCCACAGCTGCTGGAGGGGGCATGGGGGAGGATCCATAGAGCGAACACGACCATCGGGGTGGTGCCACAGACTATCAATTTTGTTCAGTTCTGGGGAATTAGGAGGTCAGGGTAGTACTTGGGAGTCTTGGTCATGGTTTTCCAACCAATGTCAGACATTTCTAGGCGTCTGACATGTTGCATTGTCTTGCTGGAAGATCCCATCAGCATGTAGAGGTGTACATGATCTGCACGAAAACCTCCCCCAGACTATAACGCTACCCCCACCGGCTTGTGTTCTCCCAGCAATGGCTGCAGGGTGTTCCCTCTCTGATGTTTCTCTCCTGACCTTCAACCTCCATCCGGTCCATGAAGCATAAAATGTAATTCATCAGAGAAGACAACCCTTTACCAATCAGCGGAGGTCCTATTCCGATACTGCTGGGAAAATTGCATCTTCGTAGCGGACGTTCCCCTCTCACATCGCAGTTTCCACGTCGCTTATTCGCAGTGCTGCCCTTTGTCCGCTTTCCATACACTTTGACCACAGCAGCAGAGAACAGTTTCAGAAATACTGACACCCGGGGCCCGAAAGCCAATAATCATCCATTTCTGCTACTCTGATAAATCCCCCTTTTACCCATGACACAAAGAGAGATGTGTGTGCAGACAGCTGATCACACACCCACCAAGCCAGCTCAGCACACCTTTATATACCCACCAAGCCAGCTCAGCACACCTTATATACCCACTGAGCCAGCTCACCACACCTTTATATACCCAACTATCCAGCTCGGTAGACCTTATATCCCCACCGAGCCAGCTCTGCACACCTTATATACCCAACGATCCAGCTCAGCACACCTTTATATACCCACCAAGCCAGCTCAGCACACCTTTATATACCCACCAAGCCAGCTCAGCACACCTTATATACCCACCAAGCCAGCTCACCACACCTTTATATACCCAACTACCCAGCTCAGTAGACCTTATATCCCCACCGAGCCAGCTCTGCACACCTTATATACCCACCGAGCCAGCTCACCACACCTCATATAGCCAGCTCAGCACACCTTATACACCCACCGAGCCAGCTCAGCACACCTTATACACCCACCGAGCCAGCTCAGCACACCTTATATACCCACCGAGCCAGCTCAGCACACCTTATATACCCACTGAGCCATCTTGGCACAGGTGACTTTTCATGAGCTACGAACTGCCCACATCAAAAGTAGGAAACGGTCAGAATAATGGGACTTGACTGTGGAGTTAAGATGGCTAAATACCTTCACTAGCTGTCGGCTAATTCCCCTCTCCATTTACACTTGCATGCTCGGTTCGGCCGCACATGCATGTGGTCTAAGTCGCTGTCGGACACCCCTGTCTGTGGCTTGTATCCCTTGAGAGCAAGGGATCAGGGTTGTTAAAATTCTGCATCTTCTGGAGGGAAATCTGTTCAGCCACAGATCTGTCATTACATCGCAATCCGTGAGATATTTGCAGCCGCGTCAGCTACCTCCTCGGAGCTTAAAGGGCACCTCTTAGAGCCACAGCCTGTATTCTGTAACCTTCTGTTTAGCTGTGGGGAGGGGGCGATTCCCCTCTGTAGCCTCCTGTGTCCAGTAGCAATAAGTTTGGGGAAGACCTCTGCCCGTGTGTGGGGCTGCAGTCTGCTCCCGACTAGATCCATACCGCCATGTGCTCCGTCATACCCCACTTCTGTGAACGCCCGCAGTCCAGATCACGATATACATACCTCGGTGTCACCTTGGCTTCAGTACCACTACTTGTGCCACTGTGACATGTTTACAGCCGGGGGCCACGCTTCACGATGAACTGGTTTGTTGCGTCGCCTCCCGGACTGATGGCTTGTGTGCGTGTGTATATAAGTTTGGCTTGTTCTCTGCTTTCACATCTATTAGTCCCACTGTACGACCACCTATAAGTAGACGCTTTGGTTCCGCCTCGTGGCGAGGGTCATATAGGACCTTATCATGGAGAGGTATCTGTGGGCCCCCAGCCTGTTCTAGAGCAGCGCGTGCATGGTCTTGTGTTGACTTTTTGAGGAGGATGAAATTGGATGCAGCAACCGCCTGGTTATTGCCAATGATACAGCCCCTTCCTGAAGCCTCCATCTTTTCTTGCATGCTGCTTAAAGGGAACCTGTCACCTGGATTTTGTGTATAGAGCTGAGGACATGGGCTGCTAGATGCCGCTAGCACATCTGCAATACCCAGTCCCCATAGCTCTGTGTGCTTTTTTGTGTGAAAAAAACGATTTGATACATATTCTAATTAACCTGAGATGAGTCCTGTCCCTGACTCTTCTCACGTACAGGACTCCTCAGGTTAATTTGCATATGTATCAAATCTTTTTTTTTTTTCACAATAAAAGCACACAGAGCTATGGGGACTGGGTATTGCGAATGTGCTAGCGGCCATCTAGCAATCCATGTCCTCAGCTCTATACACACAATCCCGGTGACAGGTTCCCTTTAAAGGGAGAGTAAACTGCTTGCACAGCTCTGCTATACCGGAAGGCGATGGCCGTGTCCGAAGCCAACCTAAGCACAATTAGGCCTCATTCACACACAGTTGGGCTGAAATTGTACCTAAAAAAAAAAATCTCCATATGAGCCCAGACTTTATAGTTTTTGTTTTTTTTTTTTTTATTTGGTCCTGTTTAATTTCTTGCAGCGTGGCGGTGGCACGTCTCTCTGCCGCCTCATCGCTGCTGTTCCAATAGGCTTTATACGTCTGCACCTCTTGATGTGATTTGCGGGGGTGAGTAGCGTGTATACTGCCCCGACCTGGAGTGAAAAATGGGACGCGGCTACTGCTGTGTGTGAATGAGTCCTGTGCCCAGATATTTCCCGCCAGAAATATGCCCCTTTGTGCGGCTTTCCTCCTCCTTGTTACGGCCAATTACAGCCCCCCCCCCCCCCAATCACCAGATCTGACCCTTTCAATCCGAGGTGCTAACATTCCTGCATTGCCTTTACTATCCCTGCTGCTTGGGAGGGAGTTTTAAAGGGCTCCTGTGTGTCTTCACTGTCTCAGTGTAAAAAAACGTGTTTGTCCGTTAGCTGCCGAAGGGTGGGCTGTCAGTTATCTGGCAAGACCCCCTAAATGAAGGGTCTGTAAGTCTCTGTATATCATCAGCTGACCTTGATTTTGATTGGACTCCAACAAAATGGCAGCTCCAGGTATACACCGGCAACTGTCCCCGATCGTATTCGATACTAAATGAACTATTTTGTGGTATGTTGTGTGTCGGCAAGGGCTGCTTGATCTCCCAAGTATAGATCCGTTTGTCGCGTGCGTCGTCGTAATTGTCATGTGACCTGGTGCTGTACGTGAATGGTGACCTTTACAGAAGATTTTGTACCCGTCCCTTTAAAAAAAAAAAAAAAAAAAAAAGTCCTGACCAGTTTATTTTTTTTGCATTGTCACTTCCCTCCAGGAGGGGGCAGTATGGAACTCCCCGTGACAATCAGGTCCTTTCCGACAATCGTAGACCGTTTCAGACTGTTGTTAAATTTCTTTAGATTGTGATAAGATTGTGCGTGTTTAGAGATGTGACGGTGTAAATTTCTCTGCTCGCCGTGGAAACGCGGCGGGGGAGGGGGATAAAAAAAAAATACATTTTAAATTATTCTGTACATTATTTCCTTTTCTATCTTATACCCCTCCCCCACGATAGATTGTAACATAATGCACGTGGTATGGCGTGTGAAGTGTATTGTAATTGAAGCGCATGCTTGTCGATGGACTCTAGGACGGATTTTCATTCCGCCACGTAAAACCGCGACTGATTAATCATTGCTTTATCCCTCCCCCCACCCCCCCGGCTTTCCCTATTGTTTTCAGTAAAAAGTTGATGCGGTTTTTGTTGCACACAAATAGCAAGAACATTCCAGTGAACGGATGTGGATTTTGCGCATGTTTTTGGCGGGCCACTTCCCGGAGGATGAGGAGACAACTGAGCGCGCTTGCTTGACTGTTTCCTTCCTGTTTCCCCACAGACTGGCGTCAAAACGCAGCAAATCTGCGCTACGCCTCATTTATTTTGCTCGAAAAGTTAGAAAATACAGCAGCACTGTCCAAGAAATAGATGTTGGGTGCAATCCCTCCAAGACGTAGGTCGAATGGATAATCCGAAAAAAGACAAAAATAAAGTAAAAATGGTGCACCCGCTTTATTCACCCCCACGAGACTATGCAGCGCAGCTTTTGCGTGACCGAGGCCTCATTGTGCTGGTCTGAAACGTCCCGTGGGGGTGAATAAAGCGGGTGCACCACCCACATTCACGTTATTTTGGAGTGCTGCCTCCATTTTTGAGAGCCAAAATGGATAAATCTCCCCCATATTCTGTTAGAAAGCTGCAGAACTCTTCCTTTTATGCAACTAAGATTTAAAGGGGTTGTCTCATCTTAGACATTGGGGGCATAACCCACGTCTGGTGGTGGGACCCGCACCTATCCTTAGAAAGGAGCCCTACACTGCGCATGCGTGGCCGGCCCTTCATCCATTTCTATGGGAGTGGTGAAAATAGACTAGCAGCGCGCTCAGCTATTTTCAGAACTCCTACTGAAATGAAATGGGGAGCGCACTGCGCAAGCGCAGCCACCGCTCCATTCACTTCTATGGGGCTGACAGAAATGGCCAAGCCAGCGCTCTGCTATTTTCGGCACAGAAATGAATGGAGGGCGGCAGCGTATGCACAGGTGCGGGCCCCAGAGGTGGGACCCACTCCTATCAGACATTAGGGGGGTGTATCTTAGCGACATGTCCCCAATGTCTAAGATAAGACAACCCCTTTAACCTTCAACCCAACAAATAGAGATTTTGTAAAGGGAAGGCAGCACGGAACTCTTTCTTGTTGATGCCGCAGTTTTTATGACCAGATGATAAGCTCTAATGGTTCGTGATTTTAACCTGTCGTGTTACTGTACAATTTAACCCTTTTTATATCCAGCTCTTTAAAGGGGAACGCCCCCTTTGCAGGCACTAAACAGCCTCACAAAATACCCATGGAGGGGGGGGGGGGCAGCTTGAAAATGATTTGCCCCATATGTTCTATGATAAACCCTCCTGACCTGTAGCCAGGACTCTTTACAGACAGAAGAGTCCAGCGGAAGGGGTGCTGCTTTCTGTGCTCCTTCTTGGCACCTTTGGCTGTATGGTCGGTGCAGTTGTGCCTACTGTCATGGCTGTTAGAGGGCGCTGTCTTGTCATTACCCCGGCGTTCACCTCTCCTTGTATATGGTGTGTAACACTAGGGGCCGGCTATGCCTACGTTTGTTCATTTTAGGCTTTGTAGGGCGGCGGGTGGGAATGCATGGAGCCCAGTAGCCTCTGACTACACTCTGTTATCAGCCACCTTCCTGGGGACCCTATGAAGGACGCTGTGTGGGGATAGATGTGCGTTTCCCTTGTGAACGTCTGTGGTCGGCAGTATTTTTTTTGTATTTTATTCTTTTTTTTTTACATCTCCTTCATTAAAAAAAAATAAAAGTACAAGTGCCTTCACCGCTAAAGGCTCAGAAGAGGAACTCTCCACCGCAGCGAACTCCGGACTCCACGTCCTATGCAAGTGTTTTGTACAACCTGCATAACCAGTACTTTGTAGGCTTTGTTTATGACTCTTGTACATAGCGGGGTTTTTAAAGAATAGTATTTTTATTTAGGTACCTCCAGACTTGAATTTGTGTCTCGTGTGATGATGATACGTTGTATAACGCCTCTTCTCTCTTTCAAGTACCATTGCTGTTGTACAAAGGTTTTCACTTGTTCTATTTTTCTACAGTTACTGACAAGCATGTAACATCGGACTTTATCCTACATTATAATTGGCATTTCAGAAATAAATGGCTTGTATAGAAAACCCTGCGCCTCCGTGCTTCATTCAGGCGCCTCCTCCTTTCAGTCCATGTGCGCCAAAATCCCTTTTTACACTCTCTTCTGATTCGCCTAGTTGGAAACCTTCTCCGTGTACCGGCTGCTGAGCCTGCGCTTACGCACAGCGGCGGATCTGAAGCAGCGTTGGGCCTCTTTCACACGTCCGTGATGAGGTGACAAGGCGGTCAGTGCTTCCTCCGTGGTGATGTCCATGAAGAATCCGTGTTTTCGTTTTGTGCCCTCCGTGTTTCCGCTAGGCTAAAAATTCATTTACAAATCATCTAGCAACGATCCGTGAAAATCACTAACCAAAAAACGGTGGTTTTCACTGACCCATAGACTATAATGTGCAGAAGGGATCTGTAATCGCAGACAAAATAGGGTGTGCCTCTGTGGTGTCTCCCCGGTCTGATGTGAGAGTACACACATTAAAGGGGTTATCCAATCCTTTAAAATGTTCTCCCTTATACCGGGCCCCCCCACACTAAATATACTTACCTGGATCTCCGCATCGCCGCTGCTGCTTCTCCCCGTGCGCGGATGAAAACATCTGGTATTGGGGGGAGGGGGGGTGGCAGCCAATGGCAGACTGGGACAAGCATCCCTAGTGTCACCCGTGATGCTAAGGATGCTCGTCCCCGCCTGCCATTGACTGCTCCCCCCGACACCGGATGTTTTTTAATCAACGCATGGGGAGAAGCGGCGGTGCAGGGAGCGGGGACCCAGGTAAGTACATTCAGTGTATGTGGGGGGTTATAGGATTGGATAAAGCTACTTTCACACTCGCTGGCGTTTTGGCTTTCCGTTCAGGGTTCTCACACGCGGTCCAAAACGGATCAGTTTTGCCCTAATGCATTCTGAATGGAAAAGGATCCGCTCCGAACGCATCAGTTGGCCTCCATTCAGTCACCATTCCGCTCTGGAGGCTGCTTGCAGTGTTTTGGTGTCCGTCTGACGAAACTGAGCCAAACGGATCCGTCCTGACACACAATGCAAGTCCGTTTTCTATGACACAATCTGGCACAATAGAAAACGGATCCGTCCTCCATTGACTTTTGTCTTGGCTATGTTACAGATAATACAAACTGATCCGTTGTGTGTTTTATAGCTGTAGTTCCTATTGAGCCCTGCAGGTGGCAGGGCTCCATAAGAGCATAGCAAATCTCAATGCAGTGTGGCGTAGAAAGCAGTCTAAAGATTTGAGCCCCACACGGCTCTGTAGACATAACCGTAAAAGTTATGGAGGTAAGAACATAGTGATTTGAAAGAAGTATTTAAACACAAGAAAAACAATATAAATTTGTCATCGTCCTGCCTGGGAGAATGAAGGTAACATAGTGAACACCGTAAAAACAAAACCCATAAAACTGTGGCTGAAAGTTTTTTTTTTTTTTTTCTTAAGTCTATACCATTTGGATTTTTTTCCAGCTTCCCAGTACATCGTATTCAATATTAAATGGTGCCATTAGAAAATACAACTTGTCCTGCAAAAAACAAGTCCTCGTATGGCTTTGTGAACGGAAAAATAAAGTTATGGCTCCTGGAAGGCAGGGAATAAAAAAAACGGAAAGTCGCAAGGTCCTGAAGGGGTTAAAACCAATACATGATAACTTACAGCCGCGATTCACCGACATATGAAACGAGCCTTGGTCGGAATTCATCTCTCCCTGTACTGACTGCTGAGCCTGTGATTATACACAGCAGCCAATCTAAAGTAGAGCTGCAGTGTAAAGCACTGGGGATGACAAAGCAGCAGGATGAGCTCCTGATAAGACAGGAGGAGGTAGTGAGACCACTTCATACTCCAATAGACAAGGCAGGAGTCACGGATCATAGTGTCGCCCTAGTGGAGCAGAGCTGCGGTGTAAATCCATGGGGGAGCAGCAACCTCATGAAACAGGAGGTGGATCATAGTTGGGACACCTGCAGCGTATCCTACACGAATAGCTGGGCAAGTGTGCATGCTGGGAGTTGTAGTTTCACAGAGGCTGAAGGCTGCTGATCCCTGGGCTATGGCATCCACAAGCACAGTGCGAGGCCATAACAGCAGGCTGACGCTAGAGTGTATGGGCCTCTGGGTGGTGTAGGTCACCTAAGGTCTCATGCACACAAACGTATTTTTTTCTTGTGTCCATTCCGTTTTTTTTTCTGGCCCGTATATGGAACCATTCACTTCTATGGGGCCACAGAAAAATGGAAATGACTCCCTGTGCATTCAATGTCCTATTATCGTCCGCATTATGGATAAGTATAGGACAAGTCTATTAGGGGCCAACCGTTCTGCAAAATACGGAATGCACACAGCCGGTATCCGTGTTTTGCGGATCAGCATTTTGCGGAGCGCAAAAACAGCCATGGCCGTGTGGGGCGTGTGCATAAGCCCTAAGGCTGAGGCAGTGAGGTTTTGGGGGCTGTGTGTGCTAGGTTTAGGATGAGGTTTCTTGGGGTGCTGGTCATGGGTTCTAAGGGTCATTGGGGGGGGGGGGGGGGAGAGTCTCCTAGGCAAAGATTAACCCCAACTATATAGGAAAATCAACGACAGCAGGGCTGTAGTCAGGCAGATACGGTCACGTGATCAATTCCAGAGGCGCTGTCAGCTGACCGCCGCTAGAGGCCGCTCTGTCCCGTCATATAGTGTGTTGCAGCGGCCATGTTGCCGAAGACCAGGGTTGTCTGCAGAGCAGGCGGTCAGCTGGAGACACCTCAGAGCTAAGCTTTTCAACGCATCTACCGGATCCGGATGTGGCCGAGTATAAAACAGGAAGTGACGTGTTACCGTTCTCTTTCCACATGCTGGTGCTCTGTGAAAAGGTGTGAAAGAATCCACTGCCATCTGCGAGCTGTGGGTGAGTTCGGCGCTGTGGTTAGTGGGCAGGATGAGCATCTCAGGTGCCCCCACCACTATGTTTCTGTATTATGGGGTAGGTGGTGGTAGTCCTCCCACAAAGGCGTGCTTGCAGCCTGCTGTGAGCCAGCACGTAAGAACCGGAGGCAGAGAATACCGGAGGGGGGTCCTCAGCCGCGGGCGTCTCACCCATGAGACGTGCGCAGCGGCTCCCCTCCTACACCGTGTTAAAGGGGCCCTCCACCGCGGAGCCTCTTCTCACCTGTCTGTCATGTCGTGGTCATAGCATCGTCTGTGGTCGCTTATTGAGTCACCTTTATTATGTCTTCTGTTTGATTCAGGTCTCCGTCATCAAAATGGAAGCTGTCGCCAGTGTTAAAGGTGCAGAAGACCCTCACAACAGGTAATGGTGGCGTCCTGCTCCTTGTGGCCCCCACGATATCCCAGCGCAGGACTGCAGCATAATGGGCCCTGTTGTGGCCCCCACGATATCCCAGCGCAGGACTGCAGCATAATGGGCCCTGTGAGCAAAGCGCCAATCTCCCTAGCTGACTGCATTGTAAAGGGGTTGTCTCATCTGATACACTGTGGCACAGATCGCCTCCACTGTCAGATAAGTGCGGGTCCCATGTCTGGGAGTCCCCCGAAATGAGCAGAGAGCAGCCACGCATGTGCAGCCACCCTCTATTCATTTCTATGGGACTGCTATCTTCAGCGTTCTCACTAAGGCTACTTTCACACTTGCGTTTGCGGTTCCGCTTGTGAGTTCCGTTTGAAGGCTCTCACAAGCGGCCCTGAACGGATCTGTACACCCCTAATGCATTCTGAGTGGATAAGAATCCGCTCAGAATGCATCAGTCTGGCTCCGTTTCGCCTCAGTTCCGCTCAGGAGGCGGACACCCGAATGCTGCTTGCAGCGTTTTCGGGTGTCCGCCTGGCCGTGCAGAGCCAAACGGATCCGTCTAGACTTACAATGTAAGTCAATGGGGACGGATCCGTTTGACGTTGACACAATATGGTGCAATTTCAAACGTATCCGTCCCCCATTGACTTTCAATGCAAAGTCTGGACGGATCCATCTGACTACAAATTAGTCTTAGACTTTTTTCTGAACTATAATGCAGATGGATCCGTTTTGAATGGATACCATCGTTTGCATTATAGGTGCGGATCCGTCTGTGCAGACACCAGACGGATCCGCACCGAGCGCAGGTGTGAAAGTAGCCTTAGGTGACTGAAGCGGTGGCTGCGGTGCGCTATGCATTTCTATAGGACTGCAGCAAAGTCGAGCACGCTTGCACAGATATTTTCAGAACTCTAATAGATATGTATGGAGAGATCTCCGGCCATGTGCAGTGCGCTCTACTTCACTTTTGAGAGCCCGTTCTGGAAATGGGAACAGATCTCAGTGGTGGGACCTGCACCTACCAAACTTTGGCCTATCCTAGTGATGAAACAGTCCCTTTAAAGTCTTGGGGTGCCTCTTGCGGTATCTTGTTGACCCCTCCCACAAAGGCGTGCCTGCGGTACTTGGTTTGCAGGTGCGTAAGAACTGGAGGTAGAGTAAAAGATGGAGGACTGTTTTTTTGCCAGTGCCTCATGAGCATGGAGCAGACGTCTCCTGTCTTACATCTCAGTAATGATGGTTATGGTCGGGGGCCCAGTGACAGCACTGCAACATATTATATATTCAGGAGTATCGGTACACTGTCAGCAGGCTCATGGACAGCGGTTAGACTGCACAGTAAGGTGTACAAAATAACACTTTCCAGACTGCGGATAATTAGAGTAACTCTATGAATGGGGAATACCAGGAGATTTAAGCTCTGAAGCCTGCAGAATAGTGAGTGCAGCTCTGGAGTATAATACAGGATGTAACTCAGGATCGGTACAGGATAAGTAATGTATGTGCACAGTCACTGCTCCAGCAGAATAGTGAGTGCAGCTCTGGAGTATAATACAGGATGTAACTCAGGATCAGTACAGGATAAGTAATGTATGTACACAGTGACTGCACCAGCAGAATAGTGAGTGCAGCTCTGGAGTATAATACAGGATAAGTAATGTATGTGCACAGTGACTCCACCAGCAGAATAGTGAGTGCAGCTCTGGAGTATGATACAGGATGTGATGCTTGATAACTGTTTAACTCATCCATTTCAGGTCTGTTTCTTTAAGTCGTACATGCAATGGGTGAGGGGCATCACATGGAAGTATTGGGAGTTCTGTTACCCCCACGTGTCCTGGATCACAGAATGATGGCTGAAGTTGGAGTGCTGGTCTAAACTCTGGATTGTTCAGCGAGCACAGCTGGTGTCCAGGTAAGGTTTCTATTCAGACACAATATGGGTGCAGTTCCCAGTGATGCGTTTAGTTTATCTGCTGTGTAGCTGGGATTTGCTACAGTAATACAGGTGTGTGCAGGTATTACACCAGAGAAACCAGCCCTAGGCGGTGCATAATGTTTAACTCTCAGCAGCCAGTGTCATTGAGGTTAAAGGGATTCTGCACTTTCATTTAACTGATCTATCCTCTGGATAGATCATCAGCTTCTGATCGGCGGGGGTCTGACACTCGGGACCTCCGCCGATCAGCTGTTTGAGAAGGCAGCGGCGCCGCGGCCTTCTCACTGTTTACCGCCGTCCCTCTGACGTCACGACTAGTATCAACTAGCGTGGGCGCGGCTAAGCTCCATTCAAGTGAACAGAGCTTAGCCTCGCCCAGGCCAGTTGATACTAGTGTGGCGCTGCTGCCTTCTCAAACAGCTGATCGGCGGGTGTCGGACCCCCGCCAATCAGAAGCTGATGATCTATCCAAAGTGCAGAACCCCTTTAATTGATGTCTGAGCATCACCAAGCATTGAGAACCGTAACGGTTATTTATTTGCGTATAGCGCTGGCATATTGTGCAGCTCTCAGGGGAAACTGGAGATCTTAAAGGAGATGTGAGATTCGCAAAACATGAATGCTCATCTTCAAGTGTATGGGGCTGATCAGCAATACCAGACACGGTGAGATCTCCAGCGTTTCCCTCTAAACTGCAGACTTGGACCGTGACCGTAATATGGGTGCATTAATCTGCCGGGTGAATAATGATGGGCTGCTTATTGCAGGAAGAACCCCAGGTTCCTCTTGACACTGAAAACTCTTTAAATGTGTGTATGAAGCCAGTCCTAGGCAGTGTAGAGCGGTTGTGATCGGGGCCACACGGCTGACACATCCACCACCTTCATTCTGTAGGAAAGAAATGCTGGTCTCATTGAAAATATTATCTTTTTTTTTTTTTTTTTTTTAGGTGTAAGAGAAATGAACTCATGAGGAGACCTGAGGAAACCCTGCACACGAGAAACTACAAAGCAGATCATCACCATGTCTGATGTGGAGAAATAATGTGTAATAAAGAGTGCTGCTATAACATGCATCAGAGAACGAGTGGTCTTTAAGTCCTGACACATGGTGCGATTCATGCTGTCCATCTGTATCCTACACCATATCCTCACTTAATTGGGGGGGGGAGCAGGTGAATGTAAAACGTAACCCTTCACAACCGCCACATGCGATATGGAAACTTTTATCCCTGTCTCAGCCCCACATGTTTGCACTGTCGACTATCAGACTATAAGGCCTTCTTCCCACGTCAGGGTTTGGTCAGTGATTTGTGAGCCAAAACCAGGGTTGGAGCCTCCACAGACATATGTATAAGGGAAGGATCTGCACCTGGTTTGGGCTCAAAATCACTGAATAACAGTACCAGAATATTGTAGGAGAATAGACAATTCTCATGTACACCTTGAGCTTTATTTTTTCTGTGCGGAGATTGACCTGCCATGCAGACTTCCAAATGTGCAGCATATTGTTTGTTTGTGGATTATCCCATTTTCAAATGGAGTCAGATCAGTGGCAAAACTGGTGTTAGAAATTGCAGTTTAGGTGCAGAGATTCTTGCATGTTTCACCTAAGGCCACCTGCTCACAAGTGCAGATGAAAGCACAAAAGAGCTGCACAAATTTCGGTGCGTTTCTGGAGCATATCCGCATCAAAATCCACCAACATGTTTAATTGCAGAATTTTGTGTGACTTGGATGCGGTTTTGTACTGTAATATGCTGTGGTTTGTTGCACATGGAAAACTGTATTCTGGAACGCCTGGAGGTGACCGAGGGGTGAGCACACACAGGGCCCACAGCACAGCTAACGGAAAATTGCAGCTGTGGTTCTATCCTGAAATCCCGCATGTTACAGCTTGATAATGGTCATTGACTCCACAGTCTTGCAGGTTCAACTGTCTTTAAGCCACCCCCTATTTACACTACAATAATAAGGCCTCGTGCACACGGCCGTTTGGGTCTGCATCTGAGCCACTCTGTTCTGCTCCCCCCCCCCCCCCCCCCAAAAAAATAGCATGCCCTATTCTTGTCTTGCGTACAAGAATAGGCATGTCTACAATGGGCCACCAGTTCCGTTCTGCGAATTGCGGAAGGCACATGGGCGTCTTCTGTTTTTGCGACCACAAAAAAAAGGAACGGTCATGTGCATGAGGCCTGAGTCTGTTATTTTTACCCATGTCAGCAGTGCCTTTGCTACTGTGAACTTACCTGTTAAGAGGCTCTTAATTTAGTCTCTTGACCACTGATTGTCACAAATTCCATGGGAAAAAAAACGGGTGTCTGCGGGGAAACGACCTCCCGCTGTTTGTGATGCACTGGCATTTATGTGATTGCACAAAAAAGGATGTCCTTCCTTGGCGCCGTTTCGGAGGTAAAGTTGAGCATAAAATCAGTGCTAAATTCAGCTGTCAAAAACAAAACTGATGTATCTGGACCCATTTAAGTTGAATCCGTCCGCACCGCAAACAAAGAATTTGTTCTATTTTTTTATTTTTTTTTAAATTCCCCATATCCTCACCATGACGGCACATTGTCCTTGTCCTGGTTATCTCATGGAAAGTGAATTACTGGTAAGTCTGAGGCTACTTTCACACTGGCGTTTCTGGGTCCGCTTGTGAGATCCGTTTCGGATCAGTTCAGCCCCAATGCATTCTGAATGGATAAGGATCCGCTCAGAGGGCATCGGTTTGCCTCCGTTCAGCCTCCATTCCGTTCTGGAAGCGAACACCAAAACGCTGCTTGTAGCGTTTTGATGTCCGTCTGACGAAACTGAGCCAAATGGATGCGTCTGACTTACAATGTAAGTCAATGGGGACGGATCCGTTTTCACTGACACAATATGGTGCAATTGAAAACGGACTCCCATTGACTTTCAGTGTAAGTCAAAACTGATCCTTTTGCATTTTCATGGTAATGTAAATGGATCAGTTCTGAATGGATCCAAGCGTTTGCATTACAGGTGCGGATCCGTCTGTGCAGATACCAGACGGATCCGCACCTAACGCAGGTGTGAAAGTAGCCTAAGGCCTCATGCACACGACCGTTGTGTGCATCCGTGGCCGTTTTCCGTTTTTTTTTTCGCGGACCCATTGACTTTCAATGGGTCCGTGGAAAAATCGGAAAATGCACCGTTTGGCAGCCGCATCCATGATCAGTGTTTCCTGGCCGTGAAAAAAATAAGACCTGTCCTATTTTTTTTCACGGCCGACGGTTCACGGACCCATTCAAGTCAATGGGTCCGTGAAAAATCATGGATGCACACAAGATTGTCATCCGTGATCTGTCTGTTTTTTCCTATCATTTCAATGGCAAACTTGACTTAGATTTTTCATTTTTCATGTCCGTGGATCCTCCAAAAAACAAGGAAGACCCACGGACGAAAAAAACGGTCACGGACCTAGGGACCCCGTTTTTGCGGACCGTAAAAAAAACGGTCGTGTGCATGAGGCCTAAGGCTGATATATATTTTTCTTCTCTTCACTCTCGGTGCAGAGGCACACACAAGCACTCCGTAGCACTTCTGTTGTTCCGTTCCACACCGCTCCTTCACGCCTGGTGCCTTTATATTGCACCTGTTCCCGGGCCTCAGTAGGTGCATAATTCCAACAAATGCTGACCCCCAGTGATGGCGAACCTATGGCAGGGGTGCCAGAGGCGGCACTCAGAGCCCTCTCTGTGGGCACCCGCACTGTGAAAAAGTCTATGGTGTACCAATATGCCTTAGACTTTTCCTGCCATTCATCAGCGCAGGGCGCAGTATGTACGGCACGGGCAGCGCACTGAATGTAGGCAGGTTATTATAGCTAAATGATAAAGTACATGGAAGATACACTACAGGGTGGGCCATTTATATGGATACACCTTAATAAAATGGGAATGGTTGGTGATATTAACTTCCTGTTTGTGGCACATTAGTATATGTGAGGGGGGAAACTTTTCAAGATTGCTGGCGGCCATTTTGAAGTCTGCCATTTTGAATCCAACTTTAGTTTCCTCAATAGGAAGAGGGTCATGTGACACATCAAACTTATTGGGAATTTCACAAGAAAAACAACGGTGTGCTTGGTTTTAACGTAACTTTATTCTTTCATGAGTTATTTACAAGTTTCTGACCACTTATAAAATGTGTTCAATGTGCTGCCCATTGTGTTGGATTGTCGATGCAACCCTCTTCTCCCACTCTTCACACACTGATAGCAACACCGCAGGAGAAATGCTAGCACGGCTTCCAGTATCCGTAGTTTCAGGTGCTGCAGCATATGCTGTGAAGATACGAGATGTGCAGCACCTGAAACTACGGATACTGGAAGCCTGTGCTAGCATTTCTGCTGCAGTATTATCTCCATCCTGAAAAGTCAAAAAGACTGAACTAAAGACATCCTGAATGGATTACTCTCCATTTAGAATGCATTAGGGTAAGGCCTCTTTCACACGACCGTATTACTTTTTCATTGTTTTGCGGTCCGTTTTCACGGTTCCGTTTTTTGTTTGTTTTTCTGTATGGCATATACAGTAATTACATAGAAAAAATTGGTCTGGGCATAGAATTTTCAATAGATGGTTCTGCAAAAACGGAACGGATATGGATGCACTTCCTGCCCTCAGTGCACCAAACAGGTAGATTAATCAAGACCGGCGAATTACATGGCACTTCGAATCTCTCCCTTCATTAGATGTACCACAATTATTATGAGGTGCAGGATCTGTGCGCCAAAGCAGCGAGCTACGATTAGCAGCGAGTAGATTTCTGCTATGGTTTGTCAGTTTCCTGGTGTAGATTATAATACATGTGACAGATCGCCTACGCCGGCTCTACACCAGTAACTACTTTGAAAAGTGGCAAGTGGTGTCAAAAACCGCCAAATTCTGCAGCAACTACAGTGTCCGCTACACTGGGACATATTGGCGTCAGTTTTCAGGTGTAGAGGGGGTGATAAATTTACCCCATAAGTGCATACAAAGCAACAGATTGCCCTAAGGGCTCTTCCACAAGAGCGTGTCCCTTGAGGAGATCACTCTTCCTGTGAGACAGGGATCGTGCGTTCTGGACTTAGGAAGCGCACAGCATTATCATGATTGCTAATGCTGTGTGCCCCTGCATCTGTAACAGAATCCTACTGACTGCTTTATGTCGGTATGATTCCGTTACAGAAAGGTCAGGCAGAGGCACACAGCATTCACAATCATGATAATACTGGGCGCTTCCTAAGGCCCCTTTTAGACGAGCAAAGCAAATATCTCGCAGCGAGGCTTCCGGCCTGAACTCCCAGCGCTGCCGGGGTCACATAGCATTATATTGATTTATGGTGCTATGTAACCCTTACAGTTCTGGAATGTATTGTGTAAGGCCTCTTGCACATCAACGTATTTTCATTCCGTGTACGTTCCGTTTTTTTGTGGACCGAATAAGGAAACGTTTATTTCAATGTGTCCGCAAAAAAAACAGAAGGTACTCTGTGTGCATTCCGTTTCCGTATTTCCATTCCGCCAAAAAATAGAACATCTCCCATTATTGTCCACATTATGGACAAAGATACGACTGATCTATTAGGGGCCAGCTGTTCCGTTCCACAAAATAAGGAATGCACACGGATGTCATCCATATTTTTTGCGGATCAGTTTTTTTCGGACCGCAAAATATATACGGTCGTGTGCAAGAGGCCTTAGGGTCGATTCACACATCCGAATGTGTTTTACGGATCCGCAGATCTGCCGCCACTAAGAGAATATGCCTATTCTTGTCCGCTATTGTGGACAAGAATAGGACATGGTCTATTTTTTTCAGGATCGGAATTGCGGACCCCATTGAAATGTATGGGTCCACAATTCCGTTCCGCAAAATGCGGAATGGAATTGCGGATGTGTGAATGGAGCCTTACACTGACAGCATTATGTCAGTGTTATCCTATACATTCCAGACCTCTAAGGCCTCTTGCACACGACATGTATTTTGTGATCCGCCAAAAATACGGATGACATCCGTGTGCATTCCGTATTTTGCGGAACAGGACATCTTGCCCCTAATAGAACAGTACTATCCTTGTCCGTAATGTGGACAATAATAGGGCATGTTCTATTTTTTTGCGGAATGGGAATACGGCAACGGAATGCACACAGAGTACTTTCCATATTTTTTTTGACCCATTGAAATGAATGGTTCCGTATACGATCCGCCAAAAAGAACGGAAATGGAATGAACATACATTCATGTGAAAGAGGCCTAAGGGTTACATAGCATCATAAATCAATATAATGCTATGTGACCCTGGCAGTGCTGGGAGTTCAGGCCGGAAGCCTCGCTGCGAGTCCGGAGCGTGACACTCACTTGTCTAAAAGGGGCCTAAGTCTAGACCGCACCACACGGAGCGTGATTCCCACAAGGGACACGCTCTTGTGAAAGAGCCCTAAGAAAGTTACTTGATCAGTTGTGTCTGCGACCCTTACCAGAAACGGACAAGAGTGGGACATGGAGCGGACATACGGAAATTGAAGTCAATCGATCCGTAAAAATTACAGATCGGATGTGGACCAAACATACGGTTGTGTTCATGCGGTTTTCACATATTTCTGCGTTCAGGAAAAATCGCGGCATGTTCTATATTCTGCTTTTTTCACCCAGCTCTGGTTACATAGAAGTGAATGGGGCTTCAGTGAAAAACGGATTGTATCCCTGATGCAATGTGCTTTTCACTAATGGTTGCTAGGAGATGTAGATTGTTATTCTTCCGTTTTTTTTGCTCATGCGCGTGAAAAACGCATCAATAACAGCACCCATGTGAAAAAAACTTAAAACTCAACGCAATTGCAGACAAAACTGACTTGAAAGTCGGTGCAAAACCATTAGTTTTTTTTCCTGAACAGCACCCTGAAAGAATCCGTAACGTTCGTGTGAAAGAAGCCTAAGGCCTCGTTACGGATTCTCTCAGGGTGCGTTCAGTAAAACTCGCACTATTTCGCAAGCACGTTCAGTCAGTTTCGGCTGCGATTGCGTTCAGTGTTTCAGTTTTTCCGTGCGGGTGCAATCAGTTTTAATGCGTTTTTCACGCGCGTGAAAAAAAAAAACTGACCATTTACAAACATCTCCTAGCAACCATCAGTGAAAAACGCATCGCATCTGGACGCGATGCGTTTTTCATGGACTCCCCATTCACTTCTATTGGACCGGAGCTGCGTGAAAAACACAGAATATAGAACATGCTGCGATTCTCACACAACGCAGAAATGATGCGTGAAAAACAACGCTCATGTGCACAGGCCGAATGGGTCAGGATTCAGTGCGGGTGCTATGCGTTCACCTCGCGCATCGCACGGAAAACTCGCTCGTGTCAAGGGGGACTAAGGTTATATTCACACAAAAAAAGAAGAAAAATGGGCCATTAAAAATGGTTAAACGGTCAGTTTTTCATGGCCATTTTGCATCCATGTGTCCATTTTCCGGCCATCTAACCGTTTCATACCGGCCCTTAATCTGTCCGTTTTTTTTGTGTGTCATCCGTATTCCACAATCATTGCTAGGCTGAAAATGATAAAAACTCATATGACAGTGAATCCCAGCAGGGTAACTATCATCAGACCACCTCACAAAATACTCAGGTAGGGATCATCCATTCATATCCATGTGTAGTTCAATTATAGGGCATTTGCCCACAACAAAGATGGCGGACGCGCCTAATCTGGACGATTGATTCTCCAGCCTGCGCGCTGGGTAGGTAGTCGATAGGCTGGACTGCGTGACGTCACGCCGCTGCTTGAGCGGCAACGTTTGAATCCAGTAGGCGGGCGGGGGAGGGGAGCGCTCAAGTCTGTCAGTCATATACCGGGCCGGAGCAGCTGGGTGAGTGGACGGGGGTTGTGGAGGCGGCAGCAGCATGGAGGACAGGTCGGTGTCGTTATGTGGGGGTGCTGCGGACTGCCATGTTTTTCTGTGGGGCTGCTGTGTGCTTCAAGGGACGGTTCCCATCATTTCGTTGCTGGGGGTCACGTGACTTTTGATACTGTGCAGCTTACTGTACTGAGACACAGTGGACCTCATGCCTCACTGCTTTGGTCTGGGATCTGTGGCTATTAGGACACGCCCCCCCAGTATGATCACATTTGCGCCACAGTTTTTTTTCTTCTTTAGCTCAGATACCGTCTTTGTTCCGGTGGACGCCGCTCCCTCCGCCAAGATGGACGATGAGCAGAGCCTCCACGTCTTCATGCAGGATTTCCGGACGCGGTTCATGAGCCAGAGCAGCGAGGAGATGATGCTGCAGGAGATAAAGGACTCGTACAAGAAGTCGCTGCAGAACCTCGCCGGTGAGAGCGCCCCGCCGACTCTTGCGGCTGCGTATAAACTGTCGCTTTCTGATGATCTGTGCAATCTGCAAGAAAAATCACCCAAAATGCCCTAAGGAGGTTTTTTATTATTATTATTATTATTATTATTTCCAGATTCTTGGGCCAAAAAATGCAGAGAAGGAGAAACGATGGTCGAGAAAGTCCTGGAGTTCAGAGACGGTAATGGGAGCGTTGGCGGGTTACGCGCGGTGGGGAGAGCGCTTGGTGGTGGTCGGATCGGAGTCCTCCGGCCGCCACTTTGCCCGCTCTGTTCTCAGTGTTAGGTGCTGGTCCCAGAGGTGGGACCCGCACCTATAGGACAATGGGGGGCATATCCTAGCATTATGCCCCCCATTGTCTCAAGTGAGAATACCCCTTTAATCCTGGAAAGCGCCTATAAGGGGGATACCGTAA
Source organism: Bufo gargarizans (assembly GCF_014858855.1). Taxonomy (NCBI): domain Eukaryota; kingdom Metazoa; phylum Chordata; class Amphibia; order Anura; family Bufonidae; genus Bufo; species Bufo gargarizans. The sequence goes on along the minus strand of NC_058090.1, from coordinate 8,387,348 downwards.
GATGATTTGCGCTGATCCTCGCCTTTTGTCGTCTCCTTCAGCGATTGAGCACCAGAACAAGCGCATCGAGGAGAAGCAGGACACCATCTTGAGAGAGATCGCCAAAGTGAAGGAGAATGAGAAGATGAACGCAGAGCTGTCCGAACACATCCAGGGGTTGCGGGAAGAACTTGCCCGCAAGAGGGAACGTAAGACCGTCCTCACTCATTGCTGCTGCGTGTGTGTAGCAGGGAGGTGGATGATGGGGGTTATCCTCTTTTGCAGTTGCTTTGGCAAGCAAGAAAGCAAACAAAGACAAGCTGAAGGAGCTGCACAAGTCGGCCACTTTATTCAAGGAGCGTCTGGGGCTGGAGATCCGTAAAGTGCAAGGTGAGGGGGTATCCTGTCGACTGTTCACACTGCACTGTTTACTAGAGTGACCGCAGAACTGGTTGGCCATGAGCAGTGGCTGTCGGCTTCTGGGTGTAAAGAAATGATTCCATTCACTGATAGCAAGCAGATGAATTAAGGCTACTTTCACACTAGCGTTCGGGCGGATCCGTTCTGAACGGATCCGCTCATATTAATGCAGACGGAGGCTCCGTTCAGTACGGATCCGTCTGCATTAATAACTTTAAAAAAAATTCGCAAGTGCGCAAGTGCGAAAGTAGCCTGCGCGGATCCGTTCAGACTTTCAATGTAAAGTCAATGGGGGACGGATCCGCTTGAAGATTGAGCCACATTGTGGCATCTTCAAACGGATCCGTCCCCATTGACTTACATTGAAAGTCTGGACGGATCCGCACGGATCCGCACGCCTCCGAACGGCCAGGCGGACACCCGAACGCTGCAAGCAGCGTTCAGCTGTCCGCCTGTCCGTGCGGAGGCGAGCGGAGCGGAGGCTGAACGCCGCCAGACTGATGCAGTCTGAGCGGATCCGCCTCCATTCAGACTGCATCAGGGCTGGACGGAGGCGTTCGGGTCCGCTCGTGAGCTCCTTCAAACGGAGCTCACGAACGGAAACCCGAACGCTAGTGTGAAAGTAGCCTAAGAAGGGCTGGGGGACATGGCATGGAGGGGCTGATGGCACTGGGGGAGTGGAGGACATGGTGGATGGCATGGAGGCACTGGAGGAGGGGGACATATGGCAATAGATGCCATGGAGGCACTGGTGAGGAGGATATAGCAATGGAGGGGCAGATGGCACTGGGGGAGTGGGGAACATGGTGGATGGCATTTGGGGAGGTGGACATGGCATGGAGGCACTGGGGAGGAGGACATGGCAATAGATGGCATGGAGGGGCTGATCTGATGGCAGTGGAGGACATCACATGGCATGGAGGCACTGGGGAAATGTGAGGGACATGGCATGGAGGGGCTGATGGCACTGGGGTGGCAGGGAGGGGGAGCCGATGGCACTGGTGGATAGTGGAGCTAATGGCAGTGGGGGGAATGAAGGGTGTTGGACTGATGGCGGGGGTCTGTTTGTAAACAGTCTATGAATTCATATATTTTTTATTCTCGATTAATCGGTATAATACTCGATTTCTCAAATAATTGTTTTCTGCAGCCCTAGCCATGGGGTCATCTGTGAGTAAATATAAAACCCTGTAAGGAAATGTTACCTGACGCTGGACCCTCTCTTTCCAGGTGACCGGCTACAGTTTATCTTCAGGTGCATTAATCCCAAAGACCTGGAGGAGCCGTATTCCTGCATCATTTATTTTAACAAGGAAGGGGAATATCAGCGTAAGTCGCATCATTAGTTGTCAGGATCATTTCTATGAGAAGTCTTGCCCCCCCCCGTTCTCCTCATATCTGTAGAATACAGCTTGAAGTAAGACCTCAAGATTGCTGCAAAATGCAGTGTTCAGAAGCGTTTGTCCGAACCTCTTATTATTGCTTTAAAGGGGTTCTGCACTTTCATTTAACTGATGATCTATCCTCTGGATAGATCATCAGCTTCTGATCGGCGGGGGTCCGACACCCGGGACCCCCGCCGATCAGCTGTTTGAGAAGGCATCGGCGCTCCAGCAGCGCCGCGGCCTTCTCACTGTTTACCGCCGGGCCGCCCGCCCACTGACGTCACGACTTGTATCAACTAGAGTGGGCGCGGCTAAGCTCTGTTCACTTGAATGGAGCTTAGCCGCGCCCACTCTAGTTGATACAAGTCGTGACGTCAGTGGGCAGGCGGCCTGGCGGTAAACAGTGAGAAGGCCGCGGCGCTGCTGGAGCGCCGCTGCCTTCTCAAACAGCTGATCGGCGGGGGTCCCGGGTGTCAGACCCCCGCCGATCAGAAGCTGATGATCTATCCAGAGGATAGATCATCAGTTAATTGAAAGTGCAGAACCCCTTTAATGCAGTATGTCTAAAACTACAACTTTCGGTATGCTGAGAATTAGGGCTATGCAGGCCACGACTATCTGTTGTTTGGGGGGCTGACTTCTGCGGCCCCCGATCAGTAGTTTAAAGGGGCCGCGGTGCGAGCTCTGCACCCTCTCGCTTGTAGTCGTGCTGCAGTGTAATTACAGCTGTTCATCTTACTGAAGTGAATGGAGACTCGAGTGCCGCAGCCCCTTCAAACAAGTGATCAGCGGGGGCCGGCAACTAGACCTCCGCCTATCTGAAATCGATACCTTTAGCCCAGACAACCCTTGTAGTCCTAGATCAGGGATGCTCAACCTGCAGCCCTCCAGCTGTTGCAAGACTACAACTCCCAGCATGCCCTAATAGCTGTAGGCTGTCCAGGCATGATGGAAGTTGTAGTTTTACAACAGCTGGAGGGCCGCAGGTTGAGCATCCCTGTCCTAGATAGTCTTGCAGTTGCTGACGACCACTGCTTTGCTTTGAGCATCTGCTCCAGTCTTTGGCTGCACTACTCTCAGCATAGTGGGGGGCCATGTTGACGTCATCCTTCCTCTTTGCAGTTACAGGGTGTGATCCTCCCCTGGAGTGTATCGCGGAGTACGAGAGGAAAGTGCGAGAAACCAAGAACTTCTCAGCGCTGCTTGCCAACCTGCGCAAATCCTTTGCCGCATTATGTACTCAAGTCAAGTAATCCCGTCCTTCTCCTAGTCCTCCCCTCTTGTATGTATGTACTTTTACATGTTCTTGTGTATTGTTATAATAAATCTGTGACTTTCTTGATAACCCAGGACGTACAGCTGTGATGTACATGGTCCTGTAACCCTATAGCAACCAAGTAATTTAGGTTGTGCCTATCTATATAGTATAGTGCTCTACCTAGATTCTCCTAGGTCAGAGATGCTCAACCTGCGGCCCTCCAGCTGTTGCTAAACTACAATTCCCAGCATGCCTAGGCAGCCTACAGCTATAAGGGCATGCTGGGAGTTGTAGTTTTGCAACAGCTGGAGGGCCGCAGGTTGAGCATCCCTGTCCTAGGTGATTACTATACAAGCTGCATGCCAAAAATACATCATTCGCAGGTCTACAAATTCAACTACATCTAAACGGAGAAGTGTCGGTAGAGATGGCCACAGGAGAGAGCTGGAACACTTCTCTTATGTCCTATATCAGTAGGACTCAATTCACACTGTTTGCGGTGTCGGTTGTACTGGAAAAGTTCCTGGCTTATACGTCGAACATGTCCGAATGGCCACCATCATGCTGGTGTTCGGTGTCATGTAAAATGTCAGTATCTCCTAATGGCAGAATACAAGTTGTCACTGGGTAAGGCTGGTTTGACAGATTTAATTGCAAAAACTGAGCAATTTAATTTGTAGCCCATCAGTACAGCGGTAAGGCCCCATGCACACGACTGTAAGAATTTTGCAGTCCCAAACTGTGGATCCGCTCAATACAGATGTGGTGCGTGTCCCATTTGAATTTTTGGGCGGACACGTTGCTCTCAGTGGGCTGCATTTTGCAGCCAAGTATACTACACGTTCTCTTATTTGCTATACGGACACACTTCTGTGTACTTTCCGCATCCGTATGTCCGTGCCAGAACAGATAGAACATGTTTGTCTGCAACATGCGCAGCCCATTGAAGTCAACAGGTCTGCAAAAAAAAAAAATGGATGACACACTGGCAGCTTCCCTATCTTGCAGTATGCCAGCTCAGACACTACAGTGGACAGAACCTTCTGCTTCCGAAAACAGCTGATCGGTGGGGGCCCAACACAACACCGATCTGATAATGAACTATCCTGAGGATAGGACCTCAATATCTAAAGAGACACCATTGAGGCATTTATTTTATTTTAGCATTACATTCTACTTAAATTTGTCTTCTAAAGCCTTCACTTTTGTTGCATTTAAAGAGGACCCATCATCTCTCCTGCCATGTCTTAGTAACTACTTGCATTCTCCATGTCATACAATGCTCCAGAATTATCTTATCCCTCAACCTTTTTACTGCTAGCAATTCATTCATAAACATCTGGCAGTTTGCAATAAAGGTCCAGATGGGTGTGACCCTGGACAGTCTGACGCTATCCAGTCGGTGCTGCCAGGGTCAGACTATTGCAAACTGCTAGTAATTGATTGCTAACTACTAGCAGGCGTAATAGAGGAATGGCGCAACATAGTGGTATAAGAATAGATGCTCCAGAATTATTTTTACAAGATGGAAGCAGTTTCTAAAAAGAAATGTCAGGAGCGGTCCTCTCTAAGCAAAATTCTTATAAATAAATTCTGGTAAAAATACAATATACCAGTGATCTGTCCCATATTGTGAGATAATGTAAATCCTGAAAGTCCGGCAACTATATGTTGATACCCCCCACCTAAGTGAGCTCAAAGGGAATAACCGGCCTCCAGTATACCACGTGGGACGCCACGAGGTATGTGGATACAGACGCTAACTATCTTGGCAGGATAGAGCGCATACATCCAGAGGCTGCTGCGATACATCCGCAGCACTCACCGATGACACGGACTCGCAGCACGGACCCAAGAAGCAGTGGTTGGGTAAAGAAGCCAAGTGCGGCACCCTGCCTTGTATTTTGCTGACCATAATAAATACTAATAGCCACTAACCGAATGCACAGCATTGTCTATATCGGAGCCGGCAGTAGGCAAAGCAGCCAATGTGGCACTCTAATGCAAAACTAAAAAGGAAGAGCCTGTACGTCTGACAAGAAATAACATTTATTGAAGTGCCAAAACAATCTATACATATTGGGCTACTTTCACAATCAGGTTTGGTGCGGATCCGTCATGGATCTGCACAGACGGATCCGTTCAGAACGGATTCGTTTGTATTATCTTTAACATAGCCAAGACGGCTCTGTCTTGAACAGCATTGAAAGTCAACGGAGGACGGATCCGTTTTCTATTGTGTCATTTTGGCTCAGTTTAGTCTAGGGATCGACCGATATTCAGGATTTTCAACGTTATCGGCATCTAGCCTTGCCGATGATAAATCGTGAACATGCGGTCAGCGCAATCCATGTTCCGTCAACAGCACAGGGGAGAAGGAAGCAGTGTCTCCCTCCTGTACCGCTGCCACCAATGAGAGGCTGGGGAGGGGCTGTGACCACTGCGCCACCAATGATGTTAACTCATTCAAATGCAACAGGAGGCGGGTGCTGGCTGCAGAATCACATAACCGAACCTGACCTCTAGCTGCGATCAGCTGCAGTTTAACCCCTGCCGCACCTGAGAGGTTAACTGCTGCGGATCGCAGCTACTGCTCATAGAGGTCGGGTGTGGCAATATGATTCTGCAGCCAACACCCGCCTTCTGTATTTGAATGAAGGGGCAAGTTATCTTCATTGGTGGCGCAGTGCGCCCAACACCAGTATTAAAAACATTAGTGGCGCAGTGTGCACCCCCACCATTAGTCATTGGTGGCAGTGGCCACAGGGTCCCCTCCCCTCCTCATTGGTGGTGCAGTGGCAGCTCCTGCTCGGAGCCCCAGCAGTGTAAGCCTGGGACTCTGGTTACCATGGCAGCCAGGACGCTACTGAAGCCCTGGCTGCCATGGAGAGCTCCCTGCTGCTGTGTGCACAGGGCAGTGGGGAGAGTGTAAAGTCCTATTCACCCTGCTCTATTAGGGTGAATAGGACAAGGGTTTTGGCCCCTCAAGGCCCCTTTCAGACGGGCGAGATTTCTGCGCATGAGGTGAAGGCATTGCACCCGCACTGAATCCAGACCTATTCATTTCTATGGGGCTGTGCACATGAGCGGTGATTTTCACGCATCACTTGTGCGTTCCGTGAAAATCGCAGCATGCTCCTCTTTGTACGTTTTTCACGTAACGCAGGCCGCAGGCAAGTGCGGATGCGGTACGATTTTCACGCACGGTTGCTAGGAGACGATCGGGATGGGGACCCGATCATTATTATTTTCCCTTATAAACATGGTTATAAGGGAAAATAACATTATTCTGAATACAGAATGCATAGTAAAATAGGGCTGGAGGGGTTAAAAAAAAAATTACAAATAATTTAAGTCACCTTAATCCACTTGTTCGCGCAGCCGGCATCTCTTCTGTCTTCATCTGTGAGGTAAAGGACCTGTGGTGACGTCACTGCGCTCATCACCATGGTGATGGACCATGTGATGAGCGTAATGATGTCATCAAAGGTCCTTTTCCTCACAGATGAAGACAGAAGAGATGCCTGCTGCGCGAACAAGTGGATTAAGGTGAGTTAAATTATTTGTAATTTTTTTTTAACCCCTCCAGCGCTATTGTACTATGCATTCTGTATTCAGAATGCTATTATTTTCCCTTATAACCATGTTTATAAGGGAAAATAATACAATCTCAACCTTGAACCCAAACCTGAACTTCTGTGAAGAAGTTCGGGTCTGGGTACCACAGTCAGTTTTTTATCACGCGCGTGCAAAACACATTGCACCCGCGTGATAAAAACTGAACAACGGAACGCAATTGCAGTCAAAACTGACTGCAATCGCGTACCTACTCGCGTGGATTTGCTGCATTGCACCCGGGACGCCTCCGGAGCCAAAACGTGACGTCCGTGTGAAAGAGGCCTAAGGGGGCTAATAGTAAAAAAAAAAAAAAAAAAGTTCCAAAAATATTAAGTATAAATGAAAAAGATTTACAAAAAAAAAGCTAACCGTTAAACATGTTCATTTTCAGCAGATGTGTAGGATTTATATATTATTATTATTTTTAATTTTTTTTTGAGTGCCCTCCTCCATTTTAGTATATATTTTTTTGTTACACATTTATTATGTTAGGACTTAGGGTGTTTTTGTCCTGGGAGTGAGCACCTAATCCGTGAAATACCTGTAGGTGAGCCACTGATTTCCTACATATTGGTTTCAGCGAAATTCTTATGTTTGCTAAGCATTATGCTTTAAAGGGCATCTGTCAGCAGTTTTGTACCTATGCCACTGGCTGACCTGTTACATGTGCGCTTGGCAGCTGAAGGCATCTGTGTTGGTCCCATGTTCATATGTGCCCGCATTGCTGAGAAAAATGTATTAATATATGCAGATGAGCCTCTAGGAGCAACGGGGGTGTTACCGTTACACCTAGAGGCTCTGCTCTCTCTACAACTGCCGCGCTGTCTCCACTTTGAAGGGCCAGGTATAATCATGTTTTCACTGCCCGGCCCTGTCCATCTAGTTTTAGAGGGTGCAACAGGTGCAGGGAGCAGAGCCTCTAGGTGCAATGGTAAAACCCCTATTGCTCCTAGGGGTTCATTGGCATATATTAAAACATCATTTTTCTTAGCAATGAGCAGCTCTGCCCCATTCACTTGAATAAGACTGAGCTGTGCTTAGACCACTTGACTGATAAATGCATTTCTTCACAGTTGATTGGCTGGAGTGCCCACTCATCAGATACTAATGACTAGTGTTGGGCAAGCATGCTCAACCGAACACCAGTTCAGCTCGAGCATCGCTATGATCGGCACATTGCGGTGTTCAGCCGAACACCGTGTATGCTTGAGTCTTCTACGCAGACAATAAATGTGCAGATAAGTACTGCCATTCACTGTAATGCCGTAGCCATGTTAGTTACTGGAACTAGTGATTGGCTGGCCGGAACGCGTCATCGGGTGCCTGCTGCCAGAGCACAAGAAACACTCATCCACGATACCTAGCTTCATGTCCCAGTTTGCAGGACAGCACAGGACACCACTCTCGTAGTCAGACTATTGCAACCAGGTGGTCGGTTGGATTGCAGCAGATAATGCTTCCAGTCTGTTAAGCACCCCCCTGTCTTCCACCAAGTTCAGTCTCAGTAGCCAAGAGTCTGGTCAACAGAATCCTCACCCTGATCCTCCTTCCTCCCCCCATGGAGAGTCCTGCCAAACAAGTGATCCCACACTCGGATATTCCGAGGAGCTCTTTTCATCGCAATTCCTTGATTTGAGCCTCTCGACAAACCCGCTTGAAGAAGAACATGAGGCGATATTGTGCCCGATTCCAAAACTATTGAGCATCCACAGTCACAAGAAGATGACTGTGGGGAATAAGTGTTTCACAAGGTGGATGATGTTGATGAGACACAGTTGCCAATAAGTCAATGGCAATTAGCGTCGCAAGAGGTTAAGGATGAGACACAGTTGTCCATCACTGAGGTTGTTAGGTCAACAAGTCAGGAGGATAACCAGAGTGAGGAGGTGGTGGACGATAAAGTCACTGACCCAACCTGGGAAGGTGGCAATCCGAGCGAGGACAGCAGTACAGAGGGGGAGGGATCCGCAACAGGCTGGAAAAGGCAGTGGGGTGGCAAAAGGGAGAAGGCGGGCCACACCAAACAGGCCCGCAACTGATCCCCGGAGCACACCTTTGCGGCAATCTGGCGCTTTTTTGAGGGAAGTACGGATGATTAAAGAATTGTCATTTGCAACCTGTGCCGTACCAAAATGAGCATGATCCGCCACATGGCATCAAAGCGCCCTAATAGGTGGGCCGAACGCCTGGGTCCACAATCAGTGTCTGCGGGTCACACCACTGCCTCCTCTTCCCCTGTGTTATGTGCTGGCCAAGCACCATCAGCTAGCACATCCACTTATGTGTCCCAGCGCAGCGTACAGATGTCCATACCCCAGGCCTTTGAATGAAAGTGCAAATACCCAACAACCCACCCACAGGCCATAGCACTAAATGCGCACCTTTCCAAATTGCTGGTCCTGGAAATGCCGCCATTTAGGCTTGTGGACACAGGCTTTCCGCAGCCTAGTAGCGTTGGCTGTCCCGCGTTACTCTGTCCCCAGTCGCCAACCTACGTTAGTGGCTGCAACTCTCCCTTCTCCTCCACCTCTGAATTATCATCTTGCAGCACCAGTCAGTAGCTGGAAGCAGTGGGGAAGCGGCAACAGCCCTGCTTAAACTGATCTGCTTAGGTGACAAACAGCACACCGCCGCAGAGCTGTGGCAGGGGATAAGGGACCAGACTGAGCTGTGGCTCTCACCACTCAACCTACAACCAGGCATGGTTGTGTCTGATAATGGGTGTAACTTGGTGGCGGCTTTGGAGCTCGGCAAACTCAGACACATCCCATGCCTAACCCATGTGTTCAACCTAGTGGTTCAGCGGTTTGTGAGCCGCAGAGGGCAGTAGTGGAATACCAGCTGCAACATGGTCGTCACCTTTCCATTCAGCTTCCGCTCTTCACAAGCGAGGAGTGGGCATTGATATCTGACCTGTGTGAGGTTTTAAGAAACTTTGAGGAATCAACACAGATGGTTAGTGGCGATAATTCTATTATCAGCGTCACCATCCCACTTCTGTGTCTACTCAAACGCTCGCTGCTCACAATTAAGGCGGACGCTTTGCATGTGGAAGGAGGTGGAAATGGGGGAAGACAGTACACAGGGTGATAGCCAGACCACCCTCCGCTCGTCTTCTCAGCGTGAATTGGATGATGATGAGGAGCAGGAGACGGTTGCCTCCGCTACAGAGGGTAGTACCCACAGCAAGTTTATTACATCTGTTCAGCATGGATGGGCCAAAGAGGATGAGGAGATTGAGAGTCATCCTCCTGATGAGGACAGTGAAGTCTAGCCTGTTGGGACTCTGGCACACATGGCTGACTTTGTGTTATGCTGCCTTTCCCCTGATCACGCATTTTGGACAACACCAATTACTGGTTATTCACCCTTCTCGACCCCCGCTACAAAGAGAACTTCTCATCTCTGTGGTGGAGATGAGCAATACCAGAAGGTCCTTGTGGAAAAATTGCTCCAAAAATTTCCAGCTGACAACGCTGGCGGCAGAGTCCGTAGTTCCTTGGCCAACAGAGGAGGGGAGACGAGGGGAACACACAGCAGTTCCGACAGATGCAGGGCAACACTCTCCAAAGCCTGGGCCAGTTTCATGACACCCCGCCAGCACCCTCACCCTGATGCGCAGCCTAGTGTCACAAGCAGACCGTGTCAGTGTCCTCAATGATCCCTCTGTGCCTTACAACTACTGGGTGTCAAAGCTGGACATGTGGCACAAACTGGCGCTCTATGCCTTGGAGGTGCTGCCCTGCTCTATCGCCAGCGTTTTGTCTGAGCGGGTATTTAGTGCTGCTGGGGGCATAATAACTGATAAGCGCATCCGCCTGTCAACTGAAAATGCTGAGAGGTTGACTGTTATAAAAAATGAACAAGGCCTGGAATGGCCCCGACTTCTCTGCTCCACCAGAGGAAAGCGGCTGAACATAAAGGCAGTTTGAATGTGGCTTTTATGGTGTATTGAATACACTGCATTCCCATGGACCCCTGCCACCACTAAAAAGGGTATATAGTTCAATCTCCCTTTTCGGGTTCTCCTCCATTACATCCACAGATCTGCCCTCACTCCTAATGTTTTTGAGGGGTCACCAGCAGGTCCTCGCCCATATTGTTTTTGAGGGTCAGCTCAGCAGCAGACCCTCATTTATAATGTTTTAGAGGGTTACCAGCAGGCCCTTGCTCCAATAGTGTTTGAGGGTCACCAGCAGGCCATCAATCATAATTTTTCAAGGGTGTATGATGCCCTCTTATGTGTAATAAAGGGTGTATTGGAGCGCCGGTTCCTTGTAATTTTTGGCAGCCCTTTTACTTAGTGCATAGGCTTTATGAGTGTAGGAGTCCCATTACCTGAACTATTTTTGGCAGCACTTACAAGTAAATATACAGAAAATAATGTTTCCTAACAATTTTTCCTCTAAAATCTATAGTATCTTCGGTTTTGTGCATATTATTGTCAGTCTGTATAAGTGGCGTACTACTCGGACAACATGGTTCCCAGCAGCGACCTGGGAGTCCAAGATGCATCCAGACATCCTCCCCATGCTGTCCCCGAACCATTTCGGTGGTGTTTCCATCAGTTTCTAACCTTTTCCTATGAACCAGGCACCCTCCCCTCCAGAGCAGGGGGTCCCTGGTTAAATGCTCGGGTTCTCCCATTGTGCTCGGTAGAGCACCCTGATGTGTTCTGCCCGAGCACCTTGGTGCTCGACCAACACTACTAATGACCTATGCTAAATACTCAGAGAACCCCTTTTAATGGAGTCCTCCGTCCTTAGATCACAGATGACTCAGATTCTTTCCTCATCACACTGAGTTTTTATTGGCAGTGTAAGCAATGAGCAAATGAAAGTCTTCAGTCTATTTTATTGCAATGAGGCTTATGAAGAAAACTGAAAAATACAAGATTAGTGACATAAAGACATAATGAAGCACAAGCAGCGGGCAGTGAGAGTCTCATTAAAAACGCTGCAGCGGGGGGCCGAGCTGATACAGCCGAGCCAAGAGAGCTGCAAAGGTTTCCTGTACAGGAATCTGCTGATGACAATTAGGGGCCCTATCTCTACAAGAGAGAACACAAAGGTTTAGGGGAACAACACCCTAAAAACTGGAAATGTTTTTTAGCATAATTCATTAAAAAAAAAAAAAAAAAAAGGTAGATCCAGGCATCAATTAATCACCCAGAAAGACGCGATATCACTACACTGCGTCCCATCCAGGGCCGCAGGCCGGACATCTGCTGCTGGGGTAGTAACATTCCTATTGGCAACTGATGAAGCCCAGACCTTGGGGTAAGCAATTAAAACCTAGTGACTGATTCTACAGGGGGAGCTTTTGGGTGTGTCCTGCTATATGTACACCATAGACTTGGATATGCCATAAATGGGACAAGTTAAAAAACAGGGGGTTCCAGTCAATTACTGATCACCGTATGGCATTTCCAATTTGCTATCCTATTGATGGCTGCTGAGCAACTGCTTCTGTCTGTATAAAAAGACAATAAAACCCAACACGTGCTGATGGTGGGGGAGGGTGACATCCGCCATGGTTTATAAAGTATGATTTAATCGGACCTATTAACTGCAATAATACTGCATGCCATCCAGCCGCCGCCTCTTCCGAGAACGAAGATCTTCAAAGAATTTCTGGATGTCTTGGGTTTGGACAACCTGAGAAAGAAAATAAAAAATAATGTAGTGTCATGAATGACGTGGAAGGAACAGAAGCGGCTTTCAGATCTGGAGGGGAGGATAAAATTGTGTGCGGGGGGGTTACCTTTCCTTCTTCAGCAAATTTCTTAAGATAATCTGTCAGCTCTGTCTTCAGGTCGTTATATTCTGGTAATAAATAAAAATAAATTATTTTGATGGAGATTTCTGGTGGATGAACCTTTGAGGCAATTTTTTATGATTTTGCTCATTTTGGGCTAAAATTATTATTTATTAAAAATTCTGCCTTTTTTGATACAGGGGATAAAAATCAGCCCGTCTGCAGAGTATCAATTCTCAATCCCATCAGCTGACTGCTCATGTGAAGCCTCATCTCTGATCGCCTAAATCCTAAGTATGGCCTAAATAAGTGTTTGAGGTCAGAAGATCAGAGGAGTTGTGATACTCTGCAAACAGTCAGATATTTTTTTAACCCCTGTATCAAACTGTTAAAAATTGTTAATAAAAGACCATATGAAAAAGCATGGTGCTTCTCATCCCTGCCACACTTTAAAGGGGTTGTCCAAGTTATATTTATTGATGTCCTATCCTCAGGATAGGTCATCAATATCAGATCAGCGGGGGTCCGACACCCAACGCCGATCAGCTGTTTGAAGAGGAGGCGCGCGCCGTGCCAGCGCTGCCTCCTTTTCACTGTTTACCTTCTCGACGTCGCCTCTGCAGCGGTGAGCAGGTGTAATTACACTAACCGTCCCATTCATTTCAATGGGACGGATCGTTCCTATACACTTGTATAGGAGTGATCCGTACCATTGAAATTAATGGGTGTAAGTACCTGCTCACCGCTGCAGAGGCGACTGCGAGAAGGTAAACAATGAAGAGGAGGCAGTGCTGGCACGGCGCGCGCCTCCTCTTCAAACAGCTGATCGGCGGGGATGCTGGGTGTCAGACCCCCGCCGATCTGATATTGAGGACCTATCCTGAGGATAGGTCATCAATAAATATAACTTGGACAACCCTTTTAAGGGCTCCTGCACAAGACCGTTGGATGTTTTGCGTGTCCGACAAACACATATAATGGCTGTGCGCATTACGCGGAACAGCTGGCCCCTAACAGTCCTATCCTTGTCCATAATGCGCACAATAATAAGAGATGTGCTATTTTTTTGCAGAACGGACATACGGAAACAGAAAGCACGCGGAGTGTTTTTTTGCAGTCCCATTGAAGTGAATGGTTTTGTGGGCCGCAAAACCAAGCGGACACGGAAAAAAAAAAAAAATTACTTAAAATACATTAGTGTGCATGAGCCCTAAGTTTAATGTGTCCTCTACAGCCACGTCACCAGTAGCCTCGTCAGTGATGACACATGAATGCGAGCCTGTTTTCAGCCCATGCACCGCCACCCCTACAATTATTTAAATATCGGACGACCCTTTTATTATTCCCACTCATTGACAGCAAGCACAGATCTTAAAGATGGAGAATTCCAGGACACAATATGTTTGCATAATTAAATAATCTGCAACGTTATCATTGAGCTGTAGTTACTGTCCACTTTAAGGTGACGTCTTGCCACGGAGCATCATGGTCCTGGATTCTGTAATGTAGACAGAGCACTTACCGCTGATGAGCTCCACCTGCTGGACACGGTTCATGGTGCTGAGCGCCGTCATCAGGGGGTCTCTTCTCTCCTGCTCCTCCTCCTCAGATTTTCCTTTATTCTCATAGGCCTGAACGGTGTCATATTCATCCAGCAGGAACAGGACTTCCAGCTCCGCGTACATTTTCTGCAGAGAGCACAACACGATGTGATGCAACTGCTCTGGAGGAGACTTAATGCAGCTTCATAGGCCCTAACCGTGAACGCTCCGCAGGGTTCTACATACCATGCACTGGTCACAACGGCAGAGTTTACTGCGCCAGTTGCTTGGCCAGTAGGTGGCGACGTTTGCTCTGGGTGGCTGGTGTTCTTCGTACTCTTGGAGTCTGCAGGGTTTAACCTCAGATTTCACTTCTGTTTTCACATCATTTACAGGTTTCTAATAAAAAATAAGACAACAACTAGTATTAAAACCTCACTTCTTTACACTGCAGGCTGCAAAAACAGAAAAAAAATATTTTAGGCTAATTTTACCCTTTAATTGGAGGAACAAACACTACCTGCTAAATTTATGGGGTTATCAGAGTTGTGCAAAAAAAATGGCCCTGGGGTAGGGTGGAAGTTTGATAAAAATAATTTAGAAAAAAAATAAAAAAATAATTTATCCATTTATTCCCCCGCCTTTCTAGCAGCAGACAGTCTCTGTGGTATATGGCAGGATGCCGCTAAAGCTAGTGAGGTTACAGTAGTCCCATGGGTATATGGGCAAGTCCTTGCTGCAGACTGATGAGGAGGACAGGAGCAGCAGCGCAGGGGAATAAACAGGCAAGCTATGCATCTTTGGGTCCATTCACATACCCGTAGAATGGGTACGCATCCGTTCCGCGGGGTGCGGACCCACTCATTCGCTATGGGGCAGGAATGGATGCGGACAGCACACAGTGTGCTGTCTGCATCAGTTTTTCCGGAGCGCACCCCCGATCTTCGGGTCCGCGGCTCCTGAAAAGAATATAACGTAATTGCAGGCAAGAATAGGCAGTTCTATTGGGGTGCCGGCCGGGTGTATTGCGGGGCCGCAATACACTACAGACGTGTGAATGGACCCTTATTCTTCAGCCCAGCTTGGACAACCCATTAAACATTTCTACTTGTTTCAATGACCCTAAAGGAAGTTCCCTTTAACACAGCAGGTACCTGTTCACAGCTGGTGGATGGAGACGTCGGATCCTCCTTCACGTCCAGACTCTTCACCACCTCCTTCTCCTCCTCACTCTTCATAACTGGGCCATTGGTGGTTTCCACTGGACAGTCCTCAACCTTTACATCTTGATCAGCTTCTGCCGGGGTGATCTTGGTGACTACAGGGACTGGACAAATCCACAGAACATTAGTCGAAGTGTTATTCAGAGCTACAGCCAGCACTATGGCGCTGCACAAAAAAACTCTACTTATTAGATGTGTAGTGAGCTCCCCCTAGTGGTGGCTGAAGGCAGCAGGAAATCTGTGACAACTGTCTATTCAGTGGAGAAATCAGCGTACATAGAAAGGTACGACTATATAAAACATGCAGAACCCCTGTGTCGTGTCAGTGAATGACAGATTGATTCTTACCTCCGATCTTGTGGCTGTAAGCCCAGAGGAAGGAGCAGCGCTCCATGCAGCACTGACACACCATCTCCTGAAACTCCAAGTGTTCAGGTGGAGCTGCGCCCAAGTGCTGAAATACAAAGCAGCGTTACAAGCCGGGCGCTCACAGCATCATCCTGCTGGCTGATCCCAAGCAAGTCCCCCATAAGAAACTCACAGGGGGTTCACCCTGCTGTCACCAAACTGTGCGATACATGTGGTCAGGGTTATGACAACCTTAATGATGGCATCCTGACCAACGACGGAGCAGATTACTTGGTCACAAATACTACAATGCAAAGTATTACTATGGGGGGCTACGATTTTGTGTCACTTCAAAGTGGGATAACCCACGACTAAATCTGCAAAGGCCGCAACTTCGGGGGTTTAACCCCTTACCAAAGTGTCATACATTTACGGCATAATGGCATCAAGAGTATGGAGCGAAGCCTCCTCCATACGTGGTGGGTGCTGCCTCTGTTATACAGTTGATACCCCACAGTGACAGTCCAGAAATACCCCCCTGCTCCTGGTCATTTAACCCCTCACAAAGCCTCTCGGTAGTCAGGGGGCTTCCACTGACCAACCCCCCGCAGGAAGCAGATGGTCTGTTAACAGGACAATTTTTTTTCCGTCATATATAATGGAACTGTTAGGCCTCATGCACACGACCGTTGTGTGCATCCGTGGCCGTTGTGCCGTTTTCAGGTTTTTTTTGCGGACCCATTGACTTTCAATGGGTCCGTGGAAAAATCGGAAAATGCACTGTTTGGCAGCCGCATCCTTGATCCGTGTTTCCTGGCCGTGAAAAAAATATGACCTGTCCTATTTTTTTCACGCCCAACGGTTCACGGACCCATTCAAGTCAATGGGTCCGTGAAAAATCACGGATGCACACAAGATTGTCATCCGCGTCCGTGATCCGTGTCCGTTTTTTCCTATCATTTGAATGGCAAACTAGACTTTGATTTTTTTTTTCATTTTTCATGTCCGTGGATCCTCCAAAAAACAAGGAAGACCCACGGACGAAAAAACGGTCACGGATCACGGACCCTGTTTTTGCGGACCTTAAAAGAAAACGGTCGTGTGCATGAGGCCTTAGGCTGAGTTCACACTTCAGTTATTTCCATCAGTTATTGTGAACCAAAACCAGATCTGGGTCAAAAACACAGAACCGGAACAGATCTTTCCCTTATACCTCATCTCCGAGTAGGCTTTGCTACTGGTTTTGGCTCACAATAACTGATGGAAATAACTGAAGTGTGAACTCAGCCTTACTTGTGCCCATAAACCTGTATTAGGACAGAGCAAAATGGAATACCTCTTAAAGGGTTCCGTGATAAAAGTTGTATGTACCCCAAAATGATTCTAATAAAAAAAAAAAAAAAAAAAAGCCTCAAACAGCAATGGGAGACCCTATATCAATTTGGTATTGCTGTGGGGCAAGGTCATAAAAAAAATACAACTGCAGAAAACAAGCCCTCATACGGCTTTCCAAATAGAAAAGTTATGGCTCGTAGAGAGGAAAAAAAAAAATTTTAAATTGCTTTACGGCAACAAGGGGTAAAAAAAAAAAAAAAAAAAAAAAAAAAAAAAAAAAAAAAAAAAAGCTATTTCCAATAAGATTCAGAAATTAGATGAGTATCCACACGTCTCATACTCACCCTCCCGTGAAACCAATCCTCGCACACGATACACTGGATCATCTCATCCGGGACCTACAGAAGAAATTCATTTTTAATCTATTACTTATGTATATAGCGCTAACATATTCCGCAGCAAATCATCAATCATTATAAAACTTTATCATAAGCCAGTGGCCCCCGGTCCGCGGCTTTCAGAGCATGCTGGGGGTTTTAGTTTCAAAGCAGGCGGATCTATCCAGGTCGCAGGAACCACGGTAGTAAGGCCCCATGCACACGGCCGTTGTTCACAGCTGTGTGCGGTCCGTGGAACCGCGGCCTGGATCCCTCCTGAGAGCAGGAGCGCACGGCGTCACTGGTTGCTATGACGCCGTGCGCTCCCTGCTGCCGCCGCAATGCAGTAATACACTGGTATGATCTATACCAGTGTATTACTGTACTGTGCCGGCAGCAGGGAGCGCACGGCGTCATAGCAACCAGTGACGCCGTGCGCTCCTGCTCTCAGGAGGGATCCAGGCCGCGGTTCCACGGCCCGCACACGGCTGTGAACAACAGCCGTGTGCATGGGGCCTTAAGGGTTCACAGCCAACATCTCTGGGTAAGGCTACAAGGTTTTTCGATGGCAGTCACACGGCTGTTTTCAGAACCACTGCAGTTTTTTTTAACGGCCAGTGAACAGCAGTCTATTTCACAGCTAGACGGAACCCATTGAAATCAACGGGACCATTTTTAATGGTCGCTTAGACAGGAATGCCCCCTGTCTTATGGCCGTTAAAAACGGGCACACTAGTAGACACTCGTTCCTCACAGGACCTGACGCTTCCAATATCTTGACGTCATCACAGGTCCTTTCAAGCTACATCATGAGCGTGAATATCCCTGTCGCTGGATGCAGCAGGACCTGCGATACATCACCACTAGCGATGAGCGAATCGACTTTAGATGAAACATCCGAAGTCGATTCGCATAAAACTTCGTTCCAATACTGTACAGAGCTACGATGAGCCCAAAGTTATTGCTTCACAAAGTCTCGCGAGACTTTGTGTAATAACTTCATATATTAATTTGTATTGTAGAAAAAACATTTCCCGAACTCGGGTTCGGTTCCAAGGTACCGTACAGTATTGGAACAAAGTTTTACGCGAATCGACTGCAGATGTTTCACCCCCGAGCAGCGGCGTCTGGAGCAGGAGAGGTAAGTGGATTTTTTATTTTATGGAATATGAGGCATGGGGGCCTATGATAAGAGACCTGAATGGGGTGGGGGTCCAATTTATTTTGGGGCTCTTATCTGAGGTCTGATTGAGGGTCATTCACATGGGGGGGGGGGGGGGTCTGATTGCTGGTCTGACCTGAAGTCTAATTAAAAAAATGTTTTTCTTATTGTCCTCCTCTAAAACCTAGCTGCGTCTTATAAGGTGAAAAACACGAGATAGAGAACACAACTGGGGGACATAACTAAATAAGGCAAAACAGGGTGCGTTATTTGTGGAGGCATTCATATGTATGGGGAGGGGGGGGTATATGTATATATATATATATATATATATATATATATATATATATATATACACACACATACACACACACACACATATTTCCCCCCCCCCCCACTGTTATGTGCATGTAGCCCGACATTCTCAGCTTTTTTCTTTTTTTTTTTAACCTCCTCCCTTGTTTTTACTCTTCCTATCCACTATGCTTTCCACTGCAGGCCTGATCCATCAATACACAGCTATCATCAGCTTACTTTATAGTCCCTTGGAGTCTGAGGTGGTCTGATCTCCACCTCCTGCAGCTCAGCTTGTGCAGACGGGCTGCTGTGTGCAAGCACAAGCTCAGCAGGAAGTCAGCACACGGAGATACGATTACATTACAGTGAGGATGGAAAAATATAAGCTACACAAACTTGTGCAGCACAACGAGCCAACTTATGGCCCTCACACATTGGCCAGTGCTTTGCAGCAAAACAAAATGGCGTTGGACCATAATACTTTTGGCGCACATTGTTTACCTCTGCCCCTCCTCCCCCTTTCATGAATTTATTTTCATATCTAGGCTGCGTTCACATCTGCAGCAAGCTGATCCGGCACAAATGCGGCTATTGGCCAGACCCAAAATGTTGCATGCAACAGTTTTTGTCTGGTCAAGACTTGGCATTTATGCTGGAGAGCGGCCAGATCACCGCCGGACCTCATTACAGTCAATGGGCATCCAGCAACATGGATGCGCTCTGACGGAGCAGCTACTGTAGATGTGTGCGCCGCCTTACTTAGTTTTTGGTACAATTTCTCCAATGATCTAGAAGGGCGGGGTGCCCCCTGCCGCTCACCTCATCCTCGGGGTCGGGGTACGGTCTCTTGCAGGTGCAGTACAGGCCAAAGAAGTTCTGATTGTATTTATTTCCCGCATTCAGATTCTCCTTTTCCTAAGGACGAAACGAGTCACAATGAGAAACAGAAGACGTAGAGTGACCACAGAGGGGATTATATAATCAAATATTATAATCCAGGAGGTCACCGCTGGTCATGTCCCATTAAAGGGGTTGACCCATGGAATATATTCTACATGTTTCAAACCAGCACCTGGATCTGAATTATTTTGAAATTGCATGGAATTAAAAATGTAATATGGTCGGTGAGTTATTCAATAAAATGTTTCTGTATAGCGCCACCTGCTGTTTGTTCTTTTGTCCTTATTTCTCTGCCCACCTGATACCCGCATTGAACATGGGACCAACACAGACGCCTTCAGCTGCCAAGCGCACATGTAACAGGTCAGCCAGTGCCATAGGTACAAAACTGCTGACAGATGCCCTTTAAATCTTCCACTGTCAACAGTCGAATGTTCTATTAGAAGCTGTGACAGTTACAAGGAATAAGCTAAGCCCCGAGCTAGGATAGGGAGATAGCTGCAGCAGAAAGGACACGCCCCCCGAGCTGCAGCAGAAAGGACACCCCTCTGAGCGTTCAGCTTGACATAAATCTAGCAGAGCAGTGAATGGGGAGATCTCTGGATCCATGTGAGGCGCAGGGCTGGTTCTAGCTTTGTTAGAAAGAGATTGTCATGTTCTATATTATTTAAAAAATACATACAATTGTTATGAAGCGCTCGTCAAAACATAGCACAGCCTTCTATACCACCACCTAGCCGCAGTACTAAAGTATTCAATTAATGGCCGGCTTTATATGTTTCACATTATATATTGTAAAATAAAATGTGTTAAGTATATAAAACACTCCTAAAATCAAAATAAACCTATAACCGCCATTAATACTTCATAGCCATCCCTTTAAATGTTGTAACTTATTTGATCTCAGTCCCTCCTGAGGTTCCCGTTGCGAAGCTCACGATATAAACCGGATGCAGCGATTCTAATAAGTACTTAGATTCCTCCAAATTATAGATTTCCACAACGTATCAGTAGAGTTCATGTGCTACGGTCTTCTGCCACCCTGTATTACACTTCCCACATGCCATGTATCTGATACGTCGTATATTAGTGTCTCTTACCAGCGCTGGAGACGTCTCTGCCATGTTGCCAATGGTATTTCTTCATGCATACATGCGTGGCTTATTTGTCCATATGTCCTTCTCTCTTCCCGAGATTGCTGGACATAATTGCGTTCGTGTCGGCACTAATTTCAGCGCATGCGAGGTACGAATGTCCGGACGCCAACCTCGTTATATGACATGCATTTCATTCTTTTAATGCAGGATCTTGCCGACTTTTCAATTATCACTGCGTTTGTATTTCAAAATGCGTTTCGAAACCGCAAAGGTTTCTTCTTCAGTGGTTCAAAGTATGGAGGGAAAATGAGAGTTTTATCTCCATTTATACTGGGCCCGTATAATTTTAGACCCGTACTGGATCGATGTAATTACTGAGAAAAATGGACTGGATCAAATATGCGCTTTTCCATAACACTACTTATAACTTCCGAAATACCAAAAATGCTTAGCGATGGTTCTACCTTTTTGTTTGTATAAAATGTTACATATTGGATGACCTAGGTCCTATATGTTCTATTATTAGTGACATTTATACAAATATATCATCCACCTATTAAAATAAAAAATAAATAAAAAATTGCCTTTATAATTTGGAGGAATCCAAGTACTTACTAGAATCGCTGCACGTAAGTAGAGGTTCCGGTTTATTGCGTGAGCTCCGCAACGGGAACCTCAGGAGGGACTGAGATCAAATAAGTTACAACATTTAAAGGGATGGCTATGAAGTATTAATGGGGGTTATTATATATGTTTATGTTGATTTTAGGAGTGTTTTATATATATTATAAAATAAAATGTGTTATGCATGTGAAACATATAAAGCCGGCCATTAATAGAATACTTTACGTTCTATAGGATGTCCGGTTTTTATTTTCTACATTAATCACGGGATAACCCTTTAATAACAGACTGAAGAACTGTTTCTGCACCTGAAGGCATGGATCAGTGATACGCACCGGGAAGAGTTTACACTCCATCTGCTTGAATTTACTGTTTCCACAGTCGCAGCGAAAATTCCTGTAAAGGAAAAAAAAAAAAGAAGAAGTCACACTGTACCGTTACCTCCAGCAAATCACAGAGAACGTGTGATGTGTTCTGTACCCAATACATTACACGGTGCACATGATATATGTTCGCTGTGCAATACCCGACATATGCGCTCGCTGCATTATACCCTATATACTCGCTGTTCTATACATTGTATAGTATGGGTCGGTTTATTATACATTATATAGCGGGCACGGTATATTATGTGTCTGAATATATACACATACAGGTCCTTCTCAAAAAATTAGCATATTGTGATAAAGTTCATTATTTTCTGTAATGTACTGATAAACATTAGACTTTCATATATTTTAGATTCATTACACACCAACTGAAGTAGTTCAAGCCTTTTATTGTTTTAATATTGATGATTTTGGCATACAGCTCATGAAAACCCCAAATTCCTATCTCAAAAAATTAGCATATCATGAAAAGGTTCTCTAAACGAGCTATTAACCTAATCATCTGAATCAACTAATTAACTCTAAACACCTGCAAAAGATTCCTGAGGCTTTTAAAAACTCCCAGCCTGGTTCACTACTCAAAACCGCAATCATGGGTAAGACTGCCGACCTGACTGCTGTCCAGAAGGCCATCATTGACACCCTCAAGCAAGAGGGTAAGACACAGAAAGAAATTTCTGAACGAATAGGCTGTTCCCAGAGTGCTGTATCAAGGCACCTCAGTGGGAAGTCTGTGGGAAGGAAAAAGTGTGGCAGAAAACGCTGCACAACGAGAAGAGGTGACCGGACCCTGAGGAAGATTGTGGAGAAGGACCGATTCCAGACCTTGGGGGACCTGCGGAAGCAGTGGACTGAGTCTGGAGTAGAAACATCCAGAGCCCCCGTGTACAGGCGAGTGCAGGAAATGGGCTACAGGTGCCGCATTCCCCAGGTCAAGCCACTTTTGAACCAGAAACAGCGGCAGAAGCGCCTGATCTGGGCTACAGAGAAGCAGCACTGGACTGTTGCATGTCATTCGGAAATCAAGGTGCCAGAGCCTGGAGGAAGACTGGGGAGAGGGAAATGCCAAAATGCCTGAAGTCCAGTGTCAAGTACCCACAGTCAGTGATGGTCTGGGGTGCCATGTCAGCTGCTGGTGTTGGTCCACTGTGTTTTATCAAGGGCAGGGTCAATGCAGCCGCTATCAGGAGATTTTGGAGCACTTCATGCTTCCATCTGCTGAAAAGCTTTATGGAGATGAAGATTTCATTTTTCAGCACGACCTGGCACCTGCTCACAGTGCCAACACCACTGGTAACTGGTTTACTGACCATGGTATTACTGGGCTCAATTGGCCTGCCAACTCTCCTGACCTGAACCCCATAGAGAATCTGTGGGATATTGGGAAGAGAAGGTTGAGAGACGCAAGACCCAACACTCTGGATGAGCTTAAGGCCGCTATCGAAGCATCCTGGGCCTCAATAACTCCTCAGCAGTGCCACGGGCTGATTGCCTCCATGCCACGCCGCATTGAAGCCTCCTGGGCCTCCATAACACCTCAGCAGTGCCACAGGCTGATTGCCTCCATGCCACGCCGCATTGAAGCAGTCATTTCTGCAAAAGGATTCCCGACCAAGTATTGAGTGCATAACTGAACAGAATTATTTGAAGGTTGACTTTTTTTGTATTAAAAGCACTTTTCTTTTATTGGTCGGATGAAATATGCTAATTTTTTGAGATAGGAAATTTGGGTTTTCATGAGCTGTATGCCAAAATCATCAATATTAAAACAATAAAAGGCTTGAACTACTTCAGTTGGTGTGTAATGAATCTAAAATATATGAAAGTCTAATGTTTATCAGTACATTACAGAAAATAATGAACTTTATCACAATATGCTAATTTTTTGAGAAGGACCTGTATAATAGCGGGTGTATTATATACATTTATATGGGGTCCCCGGCATAGACCGTGATACAGACCTCTTGGTATAAAGCTCAAACAAGTCGTGGCCCTCATGGCACTTATAGGTACAGGCCAAGCAGATCCCGGCCGGCTCCTCATTTTTGGGAGTACACGTGTTACATGCATACAGCGCCTGTCTTTTCACATAACCCTGCAAATCAACACACACTAATGTCAGCCATTGGTTACATCAGGAGCCCCCAAATATAACGGGGGTCACTGTCAGAAGGGGGGAGTGTCACTGTCAGGAGGGGGGGGTCACTGTCAGGAGGGGGGGGGGTCACTGCCAGGAGGGGGGGGGTCACTGCCAGGAGGGGGGGGGGGGGGGGGGGTCACTGCCAGGAGGGGGGGGGGGGGGTCACTGCCAGGAGGGGGGGGGGGGTCACTGCCAGGAGGGGGGGGGGGGGTCACTGCCAGGAGGGGGGGGGGGGGGGTCACTGCCAGGAGGGGGGGGGGGTCACTGCCAGGAAGGGGGGGGGGGTCACTGCCAGGAGGGGGGGGGGGGGGGTCACTGCCAGGAGGGGGGGGGGGTCACTGCCAGGAGGGGGGGGGGGGGGTCACTGCCAGGAGGGGGGGGGGGGTCACTGTCAGGAGGGGGGGGGGGGGGTCACTGTCAGGAGGGGGGGGGGGGTCACTGTCAGGAGGGGGGGGGGGGGTCACTGTCAGGAGGGGGGGGGGGGTCACTGTCAGGAGAGGGGGGGGGGGTCACTGCCAGGAGAGGGGGGGGGGTCACTGCCAGGAGAGGGGGGGGGGTCACTGTCAGGAGGGGGGGGGGGGGGTCACTGTCAGGAGGGGGGGGGTCACTGTCAGGAGGGGGGGGGGGTCACTGTCAGGAGGGGGGGGGGTCACTGTCAGGAGGGGGGGGGGGTCACTGTCAGGAGGGGGGGGGGTCACTGCCAGGAGGGGGGGGGGTCACTGCCAGGAGGGGGGGGGGTCACTGTCAGGAGGGGGGGGGTCGTCAGGGGGGGGGTCACTGTCAGGAGGGGGGGGGGGTCACTGTCAGGAGGGGGGGGGGTCACTGTCAGGAGGGGGGGGGGTCACTGTCAGGAGGGGGGGGGGGGGTCACTGTCAGGAGGGGGGGGGGGGGTCACTGTCAGGAGGGGGGGGGGGTCACTGTCAGGAGGGGGGGGGTCACTGTCAGGAGGGGGGGGGGTCACTGTCAGGAGGGGGGGGGGGGTCACTGTCAGGAGGGGGGGGGTCACTGTCAGGAGGGGGGGGTCACTGTCAGGAGGGGGGGGGTCACTGTCAGGAGGGGGGGGGTCACTGTCAGGAGGGGGGGGGTCACTGTCAGGAGGGGGGGGGTCACTGCCAGGAGAGGGGGGGGGGTCACTGCCAGGAGAGGAGGGGGGGGTCACTGCCAGGAGAGGAGGGGGGGGGGTCACTGCCAGGAGAGGGAGGGGGGGGGTCACTGCCAGGAGAGGAGGGGGGGGGGTCACTGCCAGGAGAGGGGGGGGGGGTCACTGCCAGGAGAGGGGGGGGGGTCACTGCCAGGAGAGGGGGGGGGTCACTGCCAGGAGAGGGGGGGGGTCACTGCCAGGAGAGGGGGGGGGGGTCACTGCCAGGAGAGGGGGGGAGGGGGGTCACTGCCAGGAGAGGGGGGGGGGGTCACTGCCAGGAGAGGGGGGGGGTCACTGCCAGGAGAGGGGGGGGGGTCACTGCCAGGAGAGGGGGGGGTCACTGCCAGGAGAGGGGGGGGGTCACTGCCAGGAGAGGGGGGGGGTCACTGCCAGGAGAGGGGGGGGGGTCACTGCCAGGAGAGGGGGGGGGGTCACTGCCAGGAGAGGGGGGGGGGGTCACTGCCAGGAGAGGGGGGGGGGGTCACTGCCAGGAGAGGGGGGGGGGGGGTCACTGCCAGGAGAGGGGGGTCACCATCAGGAGGTGGGTGTTCTGGTATAATAGGGGTCACCATCAGGAGGTGGGGGTTCTGGTATAATAGGGGTCACCATCAGCAGGTGGGGGGTCTGGTATAATAGGGATCACCATCAGGAGGTGGGGGGTCTGGTATAATAGGGATCACCATCAGGAGGTGGGGGGTCTGGTATAATAGGGATCACCATCAGGAGGTGGGGGGTCTGGTATATTAGGGATCACCATCAGGAGGTGGGGGGTCTGGTATATTAGGGATCACCATCAGGAGGTGGGGGTCTGGTATATTAGGGATCACCATCAGGAGGTGGGGGTCTGGTATATTAGGGATCACCATCAGGAGGTGGGGGGTCTGGTATATTAGGGATCACCATCAGGAGGTGGGGGGTCTGGTATATTAGGGATCACCATCAGGAGGTGGGGGGGGGGTCTGGTATAATATAGGTCAGTCAGGAGGTGGGAGGTTTGGTATATTAGGGGGTCAACATCGGGAGGTGGGGGGTCTGGTATATTAGGGATCACCATTAGGAGGTGGGGGTCTGGTATAATATAGGTCACTGTCAGGATGGGGTCTGGTATATTAGGGATCAACATCAGGAGGTGGGGGTCTGGTATAACAGGGATCACCATCAGGGGTGGGGGGGTCTGGTATAACAGGGATCACCATCAGGAGGTGGGGGGTCTGGTATATTAGGGATCACCATCAGGAGGTGGGGGGTCTGGTATATTAGGGGTCACCATCAGGAGGTGGGGGGTCTGGTATATTAGGGGTCACATCAGGAGGTGGGGGGTCTGGTATATTAGGGGTCACCATCAGGAGGTGGGGGTCTGGTATATTAGGGGTCACCATCAGGAGGTGGGGGGTCTGGTATATTAGGGGTCACCATCAGGAGGTGGGGGGTCTGGTATATTAGGGGGTCACCATCAGGAGGTGGGGGGTCTGGTATATTAGGGGTCACCATCAGGAGGTGGGGGGTCTGGTATATTAGGGGTCACCATCAGGAGGTGGGGGGTCTGGTATATTAGGGGTCACCATCAGGAGGTGGGGGGTCTGGTATATTAGGGGTCACCATCAGGAGGTGGGGGGTCTGGTATATTAGGGGTCACCATCAGGAGGTGGGGGGTCTGGTATATTAGGGGTCACCATCAGGAGGTGGGGGGTCTGGTATATTAGGGGTCACCATCAGGTGGTGGAAGGTCTGGTATATTAGGGATCACCATCAGGTGGTGGAAGGTCTGGTATATTAGGGATCCCCATCAGGAGGTGGAAGGTCTGGTATATTAGGGATCACCATCAGGAGGTGGGGGGGTCTGGTATATTAGGGATCACCATCAGGAGGTGGGGGTCTGGTATATTAGGGATCACCATCAGGAGGTGGGGGGTCTGGTATATTAGGGATCACCATCAGGAGGTGGGGGGTCTGGTATATTAGGGATCACCATCAGGAGGTGGGGGGTCTGGTATATTAGGGATCACCATCAGGAGGTGGGGTGGGGGGGTCTGGTATAATATAGGTCAGTCAGGAGGTGGGAGGTTTGGTATATTAGGGGGTCAACATCAGGAGGTGGGGGGTCTGGTATATTAGGGATCACCATTAGGAGGTGGGGGGTCTGGTATAATATAGGTCACCGTCAGGATGGGGTCTGGTATATTAGGGATCAACATCAGGAGGTGGGGGTCTGGTATAACAGGGATCACCATCAGGAGGTGGGGGGTCTGGTATATTAGGGATCACCATCAGGAGGTGGGGGTCTGGTATATTAGGGGTCACCATCAGGAGGTGGGGGGTCTGGTATATTAGGGGTCACCATCAGGAGGTGGGGGTCTGGTATATTAGGGGTCACCATCAGGAGGTGGGGGGTCTGGTATATTAGGGATCACCATCAGGAGGTGGGGGGTCTGGTATATTAGGGGTCACCATCAGGAGGTGGGGGGTCTGGTATATTAGGGGTCACCATCAGGAGGTGGGGGGTCTGGTATATTAGGGGTCACCATCAGGAGGTGGGGGGTCTGGTATATTAGGGGTCACCATCAGGAGGTGGGGGGTCTGGTATATTAGGGGTCACCATCAGGAGGTGGGGGGTCTGGTATATTAGGGGTCACCATCAGGAGGTGGGGGGTCTGGTATATTAGGGGTCACCATCAGGAGGTGGGGGGGTCTGGTATATTAGGGGTCACCATCAGGAGGTGGGGGGTCTGGTATATTAGGGGTCACCATCAGGAGGTGGGGGGTCTGGTATATTAGGGGTCACCATCAGGTGGTGGAAGGTCTGGTATATTAGGGATCCCCATCAGGTGGTGGAAGGTCTGGTATATTAGGGATCCCCATCAGGTGGTGGAAGGTCTGGTATATTAGGGATCACCATCAGGTGGTGGAAGGTCTGGTATATTAGGGATCCCCATCAGGTGGTGGAAGGTCTGGTATATTAGGGATCCCCATCAGGAGGTGGGGGGGTCTGGTATATTAGGGATCACCATCAGGAGGTGGGGGGTCTGGTATATTAGGGATCCCCATCAGGAGGTGGGGGGTCTGGTATATTAGGGGTCACCATCAGGAGGTGGGGGTCTGGTATATTAGGGGTCACCATCAGGAGGTGGGGGGTCTGGTATATTAGGGATCCCCATCAGGAGGTGGGGGGTCTGGTATATTAGGGCTCACCATCAGGAGGTATGAGGTCTGGTATATTAGGGGTCACCATCAGGAGGTGGGGGGTCTGGTATAATAGAGGTCACTGTCAGGATGGGGTCCGGTATAACGGGGTAAGGAGGTGGGGTACAGGATGGGGTATAATGGTGTCTCCCTGATACCTCCGGGTAGGAGCACTTCTCGGCGTCACTCCCGCCCAGCACAGCGCAGGCCTCATCCTCCAGGGCGTCGTCCTCCTCCAACACATCCAGCAGGGACAGCACCCGCTCCTCCCCGGCCGCCTCCTCCGCGCTGCGTTTCTCTCCCTGCTCGTTTGCCGCCATCAGCAACACTAGAAAGAAGAGGAAAACAAACTTCCGGCGTTGGCGGGCGGAAGTCAGCGGGAGTCACAATCAACTTCCGGAGGTGGCGGGCAGAAGCGTCTGCCTTCCTTTCCCTTTAGTGTTGTCATAAATCACTTGTCGTCATAGTAACCCGTGAGCTGAGGCAAGCAGCCAGGCGTGACCAATAAATGACAGATTTTCCGATCTCATCAGCCCTGGAACAACTAGCTGCTGACAGAAAAAAGAAAGCCTATAGGCCTGGGGCATGAATCACGTGATTTTTTTGGATTGCCACTTTTCAAAATGGCGTCTTGTGCCGTAGAGTCCAGCATGGAGCTGAGCGCAGAACTGATAGGCAGGGATGGGTCTAGTCGCCCGTTCCGGGTAACCTGTGAGGGGACATTGCGAGGAGTTCTGGGAGGCCTGGAGCGGCTGCAGGGGGAGGTGTCGGCGGAGCTGAGCCGGCTGGTGGAGCGGGAGAAGGCGGCGGGAGGTGCCCGGGGGCCAGGTCTGTGCCCTTTACCTTCTTATAGAAACAACCTCCAATATTCAGCTGTGACTACAACCCCTATTATACTCTGACAGTAGGGGTTGTAGGCCTCACTGGCCATCCATGCGCTTTCTCAGAAAAAAAAAAAACAAGAACTCCAGCCATTTTTTTTGTAAACCTCTGAGTCTCCATGGTTACGGATGACACCCCTAAACCTGCCCCCCTCTCTTACTTGCTAAGGGACTGTTCACACTGCGTCTTTAGACAACAGAATGTGGGGTGGGTTGCACTGCAGATACCACCTGCCTTTGTTTTCAGTGGGCATCTGTGCCCCCCCCCCTCCCCCCAACATACAGTCAGCAGTAGCCGACTACACTGGGGTTGTTTGTAGTCTGTAACCATGGAAACAGAGGCGCTGAATACACAAAATGGTATATGACGATTTTTAATCAAACTATTCGCAGAGTTGCTTCCATTTTCAGACGGATCTTCAAATAATCAGTGGGGAATGTAAAAGACGTTGTGTCACTTCAGCAAACGGCATTCA
This sequence comes from Bufo gargarizans, assembly GCF_014858855.1. Taxonomy (NCBI): domain Eukaryota; kingdom Metazoa; phylum Chordata; class Amphibia; order Anura; family Bufonidae; genus Bufo; species Bufo gargarizans. The sequence continues at coordinate 8,357,820 of NC_058090.1, read as the reverse complement.
CCATGCAGAGAAAGTTACTACAAGGCGCCTACTAATATATTGTGATCGTCCATATTGTCTCCTTTGCTGGCTGGATTCATTTTTCCATCACATTATACACTGCTCGTTTCCATGGTTACGACCACCGCTGCGGCGCAGATACCAGGTGGCCGGGATGGGAGCCTATGTGCGGTCCCACAGTCCCGGTCACCAGAGAGGCCGGCACTTTTTCCTATAGTGTGCAAGCACGACCACCGCCAATGGATTGCAGGGTGGTCGGAACCATGGAAACGAGCAGTGTATAATGTGATGGAAAAATGAATCCAGCCAGCAATGGAAGCAATATGGACAATCACAATACATTAGTAAGTGCCTTGTAGTGAAGAGTTTTTTTCCGAAACTTTAATACTGATGACCTATCCTCCTCAGTATCTGATTGGTGGGGGTCCGACACCCGGGACCCCTGACGATCAGCTGTTAGAGAAGGCACCAATGCTTGCAGTAGCGCCATGGCCACCTCTCTGCTTTTCCTAGGACACGTGACGTCACATGACCTAGGCGCGGCTCATCCCCATAGAAGTGAATAGGATTGAGCGTGATACTAAGCACAGCCACTATCAAATGGATGGCGCTGTGCTTGGAGACCCTACTGCGAACGCCAACGTCTTCTCAAATGGCAATCGGCAGTATATCGACCAGATACTGATGACCGATCCTGGAGAACCCTTTTAAATGCCATTTGTAGGGTGTTCCATACGTCTATTGTATAAAGGGATGAGGGGGCACACTCATAAGAAGAACACTTACAGGGTGATGTACACTAAATTTAATAAGCAATAAAAGCAAACCCCTAAAATACACATAAAACATACATCAAAAATAAAAATAAATCATGAATATGCGATATGCAGCAATCAAATGCAATATATTACAACAGGATGACGCCAATGTCCCACTGATAGATGTAATTGCTGTCGTGTTGTTAGTACACGATATGGTGATGATATGACCTTTAGTGTTCCATTTGGGAATTTGTGGCGTCAAGCTTGTTGATAATAAGTGTCCCTCACTATAGGTGTAGCACTCTAGCCCCTTTGGGGTGATGTTATAGAGCCCGCACCGTGCTGTGTCTCAGGACACTATTCCAACTGGAGATTAGGTATCTCAGAGTTAAAGTCCTGTGTCTTTGAATACGTGTGGCACTCCGTTCACTTAAGATATAGTGACCCGGATCAAATGTTAAAGTCCAATGTATAAGTTGACAGAGATGCGTGTGTGCCCTCCAGGTTACTTACTTTGATTCTTCGCCGCTGTGTCTTTCTTTTCTTACCCCTTCCTGCTGCGTAGCTGCAGCGCTAGTCTCCCAGGTAGCCGTACACGGCTGTGGCGTCCCACGTGACCTGGTCTCTGGAGTTCAGGGTAGACGCTTGTGTATGACGTCACTAGTCTGCGGCAGTAACTTTGGTAATGGAGGTTAATCACTTTCGTTTTAAGATCGCTGATGTTTTTCGATCTTTGTTGATGTCCAGCTTCTTTTGTATGTTCTTAGGAATCCACGCTCACTCTGATATGCCAGACGCGTTTCAAGGTATTACACCTCTTCCTCAGTGGCCACCGAGTGAGTGGATTCTCACTCCTTATATATCCTGTTGTTCCACCCACCAATTAGTTGTGCCTATTCTAATATATGGGGTGGATTTGATCGCCGTTTTTCTTCCATAAAATGAATAACATTCACAATTACAATTGTGCTAAAAATATAAATGTGCTAAAAATATAAATAACAATATTCCCCTATATCTTAAAACATGCTCGAGATGGTCTATAAATAGCCTATATGGTCAGGACTAAATTTTTACAAAAACCGCATTGGAACCGCATCAATGTGAATTATGTCACATGCGGTTTTTGCATTTTGTATCTAGCAAGATCATATAGATACCATGTAGGTCAATGGACTCAGAAACGCATATATTTATATTATTATTTAATGCGTTTTTGTGTTTCTTTGTTCTTGTTTCCTTAATATACTCATTTTTTCATTTTTTCATTTTGAAGGGTAGTCACTAGGGAAGGCTGTCTGGTGGGGAGGGGAAACCGCAGCCGCCATAATTGGCAAAGCTTGCGGTGTCCCATCCCCACCAAACAGCCCCCCCCCCACTCACAGGAATCCGAATACTTCCATCTCCGCATTTAGCCCCTTTGGGACGATGGTATCATATTCAAAAATTCTGCGGGATTCCTGTCTCGACATGTGTGCAATATGGTTTCCTCCCCTCCACATTTTTTTGACCCTTTCTATAGCTGTAAATTTGAGGCTGGTTGGGTCGCAATTATGCTGAATCTTGAAATGTTTCGACAGGGAATGTGTTTCTAGACCCTTCTTTATATTTGCCACATGTTCAGCTACCCTTTTTTTGAGTGTCCTTTTTGTTCTCCCTATGTATTGCTTCCTACATCCACATTCCAGCAGGTATATCACATCTGTGGAATCGCAGGTCAAAACTTCTTGTATTTCTATACTAAAAGAGTTTACTGTAGATGTTACCCTAGTTGTTTTCTTAGGGAAGCTAGTGATTTTGCAATTGGTGCATCTTCCACATTTAAAGAATCCATTGATTGTCAACCAGTTTTTTCTTTGATTTTGTTGTTGTTGATTCTCCATTTTAATTTTCACAGTTGGGGCTACTTTACCTGCTAAATTGTTGGCCCTTGTATAGGTTATTTTTGGTGCATCACTTAGTAGTGGGCCAATTAGTTTATCATTTAGTAGGTGTTCCCAATGTTTTCGGATGCTTCTTTCTATCATTTTATATTGGGAACTAAATGGAAGAATGATTCGTATTTTTTCATCCTGTGGTTGTAGTGGGCCTACCTCAAAGAAACTTTTCCGTTCCATCTTTTTTACTTTTTCTAGTGCTTTCTCTATGGTCTGGATTGGGTAGTCTCTTTCTACAAATTGTTGTTTCAAGCCAGCGGCCTCTTCATCAAATTTGCTATCCATCGTACAGTTCCGCTTCAGTCTGCGAAACTGACTGGTTGGTATATTCATCAGCCATCGTGGAAGATGGCAACTAGCAAATCTGATGAAGCTATTTTTGGCCACTGGCTTGAAAAAGGTATTGCATTGTAGCTGGTTGTCTTTGATCCATATTTCCAAATCTAGAAATTCAACTTTCTCTTTACTAATAATTGGACTGAATATTAGATTGTTATCATTTTTGTTTATATCACTGAGAAAGGAATTGAGGGATTCAGTTGTATTGCACCAGATGAACAGGATATCATCAATGTATCGCCGCCATAGCACCAGATCCGTCCCCAGCCTGGGCAGAATGACCTCCCTCTCCCACTGAGCCAAAAAGAGATTGGCATAGCTGGGGGCGAATCTGGTGCCCATGGCGGTGCCGGTACACTGTAGGTAGAACTCCTGCTCAAATGCAAAGTAGTTGTGAGTAAGGATGTATCTTACTCCATCCAGTAGGAACCCTAATTGTTCCACAGAGAGTTCTCCTCCTGACAGCTGCTCATGTAGTGCTTGAATCCCCCTAGTGTGTTCAATGACTGTATAGAGAGATCCAACATCGAGTGTCCCCAAGATCCACCCATCTGTCCAAGTGACTTCTTCCAACGTTTTAATAATGTCTGTAGTGTCACAGATGTAGGATGGCACTTTTTTGACATAAGGTTGAAGCCATTGATCTATGTACTTGGACAGATTACATGATATAGATTGGATGCCCGACACAATCGGGCGGCCTGGCGGTGTTTCCAGGTTTTTGTGGACCTTGGGGACACAATAAAACATCGGAACCCTCTTCTCAGTGTCCAAAATAAACTTGGATTCCTGGTCAGAAAGAAAATCAGCTTGTACCCCCCTTGCACAGTAATTTTTGAGAATATTATAATATTCTAATGTTGGGTCTCCTTTTAGTTTTTGATAGGTATTGCTAGATCTTAATTGTCTATAGCACTCTTCTATGTAGTCTACTTTGTTTAGTATTACTACAGCCCCGCCTTTATCTGCGGGCCTAATGACAATATCATTTGCTTCCTGTAGGGATTTAATGGCTTCCATTTCTTCTTTATTTAGATTTGAATTTATCCTGCGACTTTTTATTCTTCTTATATCTCGTTCCACATTATTCTTGAACGTAGCCATTTCGTTACTGATCTCCTGCCTGGGATATTTCTTTGATCTCATCTTCAGATCTGTATGTGGATATTTCTTTACACCGTTACCTATATCTGTCTCTCTATTAATTGGGTTTTTGAGGAAATATTTTTTGAGACATAGACGTCTAATAAATTTTTCAACACCTATGTATGTGGCAAATTTATCCATAGGGTTAGTGGGAGCAAATTTTAAGCCTTTATTAAGAAGTTGCAATTGGGTTTCTGTAAGTGTGGTGTCACTAATGTTAATTATGTTGGTGATTGGTGTTTTTATCTCTTTTGTTTTCGCCTTTTGTGCATGACGTCCCCTTCGTACTCTTCGTTGTGATTGTGTTTTTGTGACCTGTTCAATGTTGGTGTGTATTGCTGTGCTATGTCTTGGTGATATCTGTGTTCCTGTCTGTGTGTTTGGTGATCCTGTCTGTGTGTTTGGTGATATCCTCTGTTGTGTGTGTGTTCCCTCGGACGATCCCTCAAATTGTAATCGTGAACATAGTTTTGTGTTGTATGTTTCTTTGTTTCTTGTCTTGTTGGAGTGGGAGTCCGTATCTTCCGTATTCGTGCATTGTGGTGTGGGGGTGTAAAATCTAAAAAATGTGGTGTTGCCAATGTCTTGTATCTGTTTGTAGTTTTGACATTCTCTATTTGTGCCTGTGTATTAGTGTGTTCACTTTCTCTATGTCTGTGAACTTCTGTAATTACTTTCTTTTCTATATAGTGTAATTTTTTAGATTTTTTACTTATTATGTCTCTTTCTAATGTGTCTAAATTCTTACAGATTCTCTCATGCCACCTCTGAGCCTCCTCACTATCTGGAAACATTTCCATTTCCTTTTTTATGGTATCTATTTGTCCTGCCATTTCTTCTGTCATTTTTGTCCTTCTTTTAATAACCATATGAACAAGGGCTTCTGATTGAATTTTGAGGAACCCATCCCATTCTTTTTTAAAAACATCATTCACCAAATCAGATTCCTAAGAACATACAAAAGAAGTTGGACATCAACAAAGATCGAAAAACATCAGCGATCTTAAAACGAAAGTGATTAACCTCCATTACCAAAGTTACTGCCGCAGACTAGTGACGTCATACACAAGCGTCTACCCTGAACTCCAGAGACCAGGTCACGTGGGACGCCACAGCCGTGTACGGCTACCTGGGAGACTAGCGCTGCAGCTACGCAGCAGGAAGGGGTAAGAAAAGAAAGATACAGCGGCGAAGAATCAAAGTAAGTAACCTGGAGGGCACACACGCATCTCTGTCAACTTATACATTGGACTTTAACATTTGATCCGGGTCACTATATCTTAAGTGAACGGAGTGCCACACGTATCCAAAGACACAGGACTTTAACTCTGAGATACCTAATCTGCAGTTGGAATAGTGTCCTGAGACACAGCACGGTGCGGGCTCTATAACATCACCCCAAAGGGGCTAGAGTGCTACACCTATAGTGAGGGACACTTATTATCAACAAGCTTGACGCCACAAATTCCCAAATGGAACACTAAAGGTCATATCATCACCATATCGTGTACCAACAACACGACAGCAATTACATCTACCAGTGGGACATTGGCGTCATCCTGTTGTAATATATTGCATTTGATTGCTGCATATCGCATATTCATAATTTATTTTTATTTTTGATGTATGTTTTATGTGTATTTTAGGGGTTTGCTTTTATTGCTTATTAAATTTAGTGTACATCACCCTGTAAGTGTTCTTCTTATGAGTGTGCCCCCTCATCCCTTTATACAATATACCACTTTCTTTGGTCCTGAGGGTAGGACCTGAGGGTGAGCACCTTTCCATACAAATTACTAGTGAGCCGCTGTATTCTTTTTACTGTGTTCCATACGTCTGTCTTGGGGTCCAGTTACACGTCTGTGTGTGTTTTGCGGATCCGCAAAACACAGATATCAGCGATGTGCTTTCGGCATTTTGCGGACCGCACATCGCCGGCACTTAATGGAAAATGCCTAATCTTGTCCGCAATTGCAGACAAGAATAGGACATGTTCTATTTTTTTCGGGACCCAGAAGTACGGATCCCCAATTCCGGATCCGGGCAGCACATCGTGCGGCCCCATAGAAAAGAATGGGTCCGCAATTCCGTTCCGCAAAATGTGGAACAGAATTGCGGACGTGTGAATGGAGCCTTATTATGAAGATCGCTGGAGTTATTTAGAAATGCAGACCTCTTAAAAGGGTATTCTGGTTATTTGAGGCTATCTCCTGTCCACAGTATAGGGGGTCCTACCACTGGGACCCTAATGATCACAAGAGTAGGGGCCCCATATCCTGCAGGGCACAGCAGGTTGAGTATGCACTGTGCAGGTCCGTACATCTCATGAATGATGAAGCTTTGTGGACGCACAGATCGGACGCCGCTCCGAGCGTCCTTTTCCCGGCTGTCTACTATCCTTACTAATTTATCTTTTATTTACCTTGATCAAGACAATGTCGACAAGGAGGAGGATGATGATGAGGAGGAGGAGGAGGAGGATGACGACGACGACGACAGCAGCTCAAAGAACGGAAGCTTGTCCAGCAGCCCCCTTGCAAAGAGGACAAAGACTTTGCAGAGATAGTTCTGTTTGCTGCAATGGACTCTGTGGGGAGGGGAGTACAGCCGCAGGACACCCCAAGAGACCCCCGGTTCTGATAACAGTTGGGCACTGTAATGGTGAAACCTGACAGCGCTCGGCTCTGCTTCTACTGAGGAGACGTTTCGTGGCAGCTGATACTTTCCATGTACAGTTCATACAGGAGGCAACATAAGTAAAAGTTACTGCTGGACCCGATATCACATGGTCAGTGCATGTTATATACTGTACGTCCAGGGGCTGCACAGAGAAGTCATCAATATCAGGTCGGTGAGGATGCAACTTCTGTCACCCCATATCTCCCCCCCCCCGACCCAGACAAGTGCTGCGGCCTTTTCATAGCTTACCAAGCACAGCGCCATACATTGTATAGTGGCTGTGCGTGGTATTGCGGCCCAGGACTATTTACTTGAATGGGGCTGAGCTGCGCAAAGGCAATGAGACCAATGAACCCAACGCCACAGGCTGGAGAGTCATGATCCGCCCCCCCCGATGATCACATACTGATGACATATACTACCCAGAGGATAAATCCTCGTTATTTGAAGGGGCTGAATGAGATAATTTAAAATCACAGACAAGCCCTCCCAATTGCCTAAAATAAAAAAGTGTGATACTTGACCCCTTTCTCTGCAGCGCTGGTCGGTTCTGCTACCACTACATGTTTTAAAAACTGTGGCAGTATACGGCACAGGACCACCATAGCCATTTACTGTCCTCAGCAGCACGGGGGGATCTTCGATTATTTTTAATTATCTCAGACCATAGAAATGATCTGCAATACTGGACACAACCCATGAATTAGTGTGGTGCTGTTCTGGGGGCAAACAAGCCCCTTTATCAGTCTTAGGCCTCATGCACACGACTGTTCAGTTTTTTGCGATCCGCAAAACATGGAAGCCGCCCGTGTGCCTTCCGCAATTTGCGGAACGGAACAGGCGGCCCATTGTAGACATGCCTATTCTTCTCCGCAAAATGGACAAGAATACGACACGCCATATTTTTTTTTTTGCGGGCCCACAGAACGGAGCAACAGATGCGGACAGCGCACGGAGCGCTGTCCACATCTTTTGCGGCCCCATTGAAGTGAATGGGTCCGCACCCGAGCTGCCAAAACTGTGACTCGGATGCGGACCAAAACAACGGCCGTGTGCATGAGGTCTTAGGCTACATGCACACTGTCAGATGACGTCCGTAAAATAGCAGAGTAAGGGCTGATTCACATGACTGCAGTCGGCCCAGGAAGCACTGTCCATGTTGATCGCTGTCATGTGAATCGGGATATGTCTGAGATTGGAGTAACCCTTGCATGAGAACATTGTCATTTTTGTGGTCTGCAAAACATGGATATCGGCAGTCCAAATTTGGGGAATGGAATGTCCTGCCCTCTATGGAACAGTCCTATCCTTGTCCTTAAAACGGACAATAGGACATGTTCTATTTTTTTTGCAGGGCCGCAGAATGGACATACGGATGTGGACAGCAAATTGAAGTGAATGAGTCCGCATCTGACCTGCAAAAAATGCGGACATAAAACACGGTCGTGTGAATGAGCCCTGAGTGAGGGAGTCGCTGAGCAAACAAATATAAGAAAACTTTACTTCCCTGGAAACACTTCCCTCTAGGACAGTGATGGCGAACCTTTTAGAGACAGAGTGCCCAAACAGTAACCCAAAACCCACTTAGTTATTGTGAACTGCCAACACGGCAATGTAACCTGAATCCTACAGTCCAGTGTAGTATATCTTCCATGCACTTTATCATTTAGCTATAATATCCTGCCTACATTCAGTGCGCTGCCAGTGCTGTTCATAGTGCGCCCTGTGCTGATGAATGTCAGGAAAAGGCATATTGGTACACCACACCATAGACTTTTTCAAGGGTGCAGGTGCCCACAGAGAGGGCTTGGAGTGCCGCCTCTGGCACCCGTGCCATAGGTTCGCCATCACTGCTCTAGGATAAAGCTGAATTGTTAACCTCTTCACACTGGATCAGCAATGTTGTCCAAGGTTTTCAGCAGGTTTCACATCTGTTAATTTTTATTTTTTTTACTGAATGCTTCAGTATAAAATATTTGACCAAAATAGAAGGTAAAACAAACGATGGCGGACACGATCAGAGGTCACAGAGACACTCGTTTGGTCTCTGTTATAATGGGGTTTGATGGGTCGGTTTAACATATAGGCCGGGAGGTTTCCCAGGTCTATATAGTAAAAGTACATTGCAGACATAGTGTGAAAAGACCTTAATTCTTAAGAATGTAGCCTGTCCATTCCCTAGAGATCAGCGGTGACATCACTGAGAATGCAGCCTATCCATTCCCTAGAGATCAGCGGTGACATCACTGAGAATGCAGCCTATCCATTCCCTAGAGAGCAGCGGTGACATCACTGAGAATGCAGCCTACCCATTCACCAAAGATCAGCGGTGACATCACTGAGAATGCAGCCTATCCATTCACCAGAGAGCAGCGGTGACATCACTGAGAATGCAGCCTATCCATTCACCAGAGAGCAGCGGTGACATCACTGAGAATGCAGCCTATCCATTCACCAGAGAGCAGCGGTGACATCACTGAGAATGCAGCCTATCCATTCACCAGAGAGCAGCGGTGACATCACTGAGAATGCAGCCTATCCATTCACCTAGAGAGCAGCGGTGACATCACTGAGAATGCAGCCTATCCATTCACCTAGAGATCAGCGGTGACATCACTGAGAATGCAGCCTATCCATTCACCAGAGAGCAGCGGTGACATCACTGAGAATGCAGCCTATCCATTCACCAGAGAGCAGCGGTGACATCACTGAGAATGCAGCCTATCCATTCACCAGAGAGCAGCGGTGACATCACTGAGAATGCAGCCTATCCATTCACCAGAGATCAGCGGTGACATCACTGAGAATGCAGCCTATCCATTCACTAGAGAGCAGCGGTGACATCACTGAGAATGCAGCCTATCCATTCACCAGAGAGCAGCAGCGAATAATAACATGGGGGGTTTTAAAATTTGCACAATAAAACCAAGGCCTAGCCTAATCCTCGCGCAGATCCCAGCCAGAAATGTAGAGGCCAACCATAGATTTCTGCAGCAGATTCTTGGAAAATCGTGATATGATGTGAACATGACCTGATGTCAGGACGGGTTTTCAGCCAAGCGTTCCCATTCAATGGCAACAAGCAGAGTTCTTAGAAAGCTGAAGCACTGAAATAAGATCAAGAAAGAAAATATCATTGCTATTGCTCTAATGAACCAGACCCCATGAGAATGTAGGGCAGTCTGCCTGTTTCATGCTTAGGGGTTCGATGGGTGGTTCTACTCGGTAACTGACATCTCTATACAGGGAAGACTGTCACTCACGGACAGGACCACCCACCGGCTGGTATTAAAGGGATCTCCCAGGAGTTTAATACTGATGGCCCATCCTCCTCCCCCTAACCTGATCAGCGTCTTCCTAGGTCAGTGACGTCACATTCATTGATTACATGGCCTAGGAGCAGCTCAGTCCCATTCAAATGAATGGGCTTCAGCTGCAATACCAAGCACAGCCACTATACAAAGTACTAGCGCTGTGCTTACCTAGGAGGCCACAGCATTCACCAGAGCGCCGCAGCCTCTTCAAGCAGCTGATTGGCGGTGCTGGAAGTCGGACCCCCACCAATCAGATATTAGTTACCTATCCTGGACTCCTGGTATCAATCTGCTCAGCTCCTCCTGCACTAGTAATGTCGCCTGCAGATTGCACTGCACTTTTCATAGTGACTGGTTCCCTTCAAAATAACACTTGTTCCCAGGGACATTTTTATTTAAATTTTTTTCAGTTTTTAATCACATTTTTTGCATTGTATTCATTAAGCCCAAGTAAATAAAAAATAATCTGAAAACACCTGGCATTGATCTGAACAATCATCATAGAATAGAAATCACTGTAACAATCAGTCACCGTCATAGCCATGAATAGAAAATCTCCGGCTCCATCCCGTCAGACCCAGACAGTAGAGGGAAGTGATGATGATGATGAAGGTGACAACCATTCATCATCGCGAAAAAGAGTTCAAGTCACGCAACCCAGCTTTTACCCAAGCTGCCAGGGGGTTAAGGTTCCCCAAGGGTTAAGAAAAAAAAAAAAAAGAGGCACTGTAGTCACCAGGGGGACAAGGTCCGTAAGCTCAAGTGTCAATCAACTGCAGCCGGCTGATCTGATTGGAGGCTTTGACGAAGGACTGGTGGCGGTTGCAGAGGACGGCCAGGCAGATGGGTATAATGCAGTAGCCGACTGTGCGGGGGTCAGCTCTGGTGCAAGAATAGAGGAAGAGGAAGAGCTGGAAGTAAGGGAGGAGGAAGAGGGCCGCCCAGAGCCAAAACGGCAGCGACAGCAGGCGCGCCTTCAGGGAGTGTGTCCATGACGCTCCCGCCCCGGGGTCTTGCGGTTTCGGCTGCACGTGCTCCAGAGCCAGTCTGTTGTAAGTCTCATTGATCTCAAAGACGTAATAGAAAGTGGCCGCGCTGACAAGGAGGTAGAGGCCCACCCCGATCCATCCCATCCGCTGCCGAAAATTCATCATTCTCCATGCTCCGCATCTGAAAGGACAAAGGATACGGGGACATTAAAGGGACGTGTTCCGTCTTATCCGTGTAGTGATGTTCTGCTTTTGGGGGGGGTGATTTATCAAAGATCGCCCCACCCCCTCATCACTCTCCAGTGGTAAGGGCGGCATACAAATGCTGTGTGAGCCTAAATTTAAGAGGAACAGCATTTAAAAAGTAATAAAATAAAATAAATTGCGCTAAATTAACCCTTTGAGTTTCAACTGTCCATCATTTTCAAGATCTCTGCTTGATGGCAGCAAATAGGATCAACCTGGTTTTCATCCAGAGGCTGAAAACCTGTACACAGATCTACTGTTTTCTCAGAGCTGAGGATTTGCTACAATTGCATCCACTCTAGACAACCCTCTGTGAACGGAACACAGCAGCAGCAGCATCAATCTCCCTCCAATACTGATAGTCTGTTACAATGTATCAGTCAGGAGTCCAGGATGTATTATTAAACGGTTTGTTACACTTGTATCCAGTCTAGACGAGCCTCTGTACCGATACATTGTAGCAAATCAGGCCAGGGGATAGACGTGTGCTGCTTAGAGGATTGTCTAGACTGGATACAAGTGTAACAGACTTTGGAATGATACTTTTATTATCTGCACTGATACATTGTATCAAATTAGGGGACAGGAGAGAGATTTGTGTGGCTCACAGAGGATTGGTTAAAATGGATACATTGAAACAATTTCTCAGCTGTAAGAAGTTGAATGAATGGAAACCAAATGAAGTTGTTGCTATTTACCGGCCGCAAGCAGAGATCTTGAAGCTAGTAAGAAATAGAAACCCAAACTCCATTAGAAAATTGCAGAACTTTTTTGGTATTACATAGGACTTCCGAGTTGCTGCAGAATGACTGGTATAAGATCAGCGCTGCACACGGAGGGCACAGTACCCAAGAAAACCACAATCAGCTGAACAGGATGTGGACGTCTTGTGATCACATAACGGCTGATCCCTGTGTCTTCAGCAAGCGCCTGAGGTCTCCAGCGCCACCTCCCTGGCTGCCCACCCGCCTGAGGTCTCCAGTGCCACCCGCCTGAGGTCTCCAGCGCCACCTCCCTGGTTGCCCACCCGCCTGAGGTCTCCAGCGCCACCTCCCTGGTTGCCCACCCGCCTGAGGTCTCCAGCGCCACCTCCCTGGTTGCCCACCCGCCTGAGGTCTCCAGCGCCACCTCACTGGCTGCCCACCCGCCTGAGGTCTCCAGCGCCACCTCACTGGCTGCCCACCCGCCTGAGGTCTCCAGCGCCACCTCACTGGCTGCCCACCCGCCTGAGGTCTCCAGCGCCACCTCACTGGCTGCCCACCCGCCTGAGGTCTCCAGCGCCACCTCACTGGCTGCCCACCCGCCTGAGGTCTCCAGCGCCACCTCACTGGCTGCCCACCCGCCTGAGGTCTCCAGCGCCACCTCACTGGCTGCCCACCCGCCTGAGGTCTCCAGCGCCACCTCACTGGCTGCCCACCCGCCTGAGGTCTCCAGCGCCACCTCACTGGCTGCCCACCCGCCTGAGGTCTCCAGCGCCACCTCCCTGGCTGCCCACCCGCCTGAGGTCTCCAGCGCCACCTCACTGGCTGCCCACCCGCCTGAGGTCTCCAGCGCCACCTCACTGGCTGCCCACCCGCCTGAGTTCTCCAGCGCCACCTCCCTGCTGCCCACCCCTGAGGTCTCCAGCGCACCTCCTGGCTGCCCGCCCGCCTGAGGTCTCCAGCGCCACCTCCCTGGCTGCCCGCCCGAGGTCTCCAGCGCCACCTCCCTGGCTGCCCGCCCACCTGAGGTCTCCAGCGCCACCTCCCTGGCTGCCCGCCCGCCTGAGGTCTCCAGCGCCACCTCCCTGGCTGCCCGCCCGCCTGAGGTCTCCAGCGCCACCTCCCTGGCTGCCCGCCTGCCTGAGGTCTCTAGCGCCACCTCCCTGGCTGCCCGCCTGCCTGCCTGAGGTCTCTAGCGCCACCTCCCTGGCTGCCCGCCCGCCTGAGGTCTCTAGCGCCACCTCCCTGGCTGCCCGCCCGCGGTCTCTAGCGCCACCTCCCTGGCTGCCCACCCGCCTGAGGTCTCTAGCGCCACCTCCCTGGCTGCTGCTCTGAAGTCTCCGGCGTCTTCTCCCTGGCCACCGGCCTGAGTTATCCGGTGGCCCCTAACCACCGGCCTGTGGTCGCCGGCACCCCCTCACCAGCTGCCTGCGGTCGTCTCTGATGACCCCCCTAGCCATCTACCTGAAGTCTCGGACATCTCCTGGACCAGGGCTGATGTCTCGGACCCCTCTCAAGAACACTGCTGAGGTCTCCAGAGTCCCATCTGTTGATGTCTTTGCTGTCTCGCTTGTATGTTAGGTATCTCAGCAGTCTCATGTACATGCCTCCGAGATCGGTCCTTTTCTCACCTGTCTCCGGGGAGGGATCTCCTGCGGCTCCGGTATCAGTCCCTCCACTTCCCTCTCATCTCTGCATCGAGTGACGCTTCCCAGTGGAGACCGGAAGTGACAATCCAAATCACCAAGTCAGATCCTATCTGCAGCACTGGTGGCGGCCATCTTTATTGCGGGCAGAACCTTCCGTTCCACAGTCACAGAATGTTTCCTCTATTTACTATCAGAGCGCCCCCTGCAGACACCACCCTGAAAATCTACATAACGCCACGGAAACAGCCGACCGCACTGCCATGACGTCACGATCACATGAGCGGGCCTACAGTCACATGATCAGTCCCGTGCTTATGTGTTCATATGATTAGCTCTGCGCATGCTCGGTTCTGGGCTGGGCGCTCTTGGTCACGTGACTTCTGACTAAACATTTATCCCATGAGCCTTTTCACCCTTTTTGTTAGTACAAATAAAGCTTTTTTTTTGCTTACAGTATTTATGTCTTATCAAGGTTTCCTTTCTGTCCGATCACTGTATACTTTGTTCTGCTTTGCACCTTATAGGAAAGACTAGCAAATGCTATTATAATACTAGGAAATCGCTTAAACGGCAAATTCTTAAAGGATTGTTACTACCGGACAGAGGTGCACCACCGATGATCCCAGGCGAGGAGGCAGCACCAGGTTGGGGCAAGAGGGGGGCAGCCGAAGGGCCATGAGCTGAAGGGAAGGGGATAGGTTAAGAAATTAGCATGGGGGTGGGGGCACTGTTTCAGTTTTCGCTTCAGGCAGAAGAAAGGCTAGGTGCACCCCTGCTACCGGAATTGCTCCGTCAACAGCAAGGGTTGTCGGGTCAACGTCTACATTTAAAGGGGTATTTCTGTCTTGGGGGGGGTCCAGTAGGAGACTCCATCACAGATTCTGGCAAAAAAAGAGGATGAGATACAGCAAGCCCAAGAAGGGGACGGAGGATGAGAGGAGTGGTAGTGACGATGAGTTGTACTCTCAGTTTATGGTGGCAACCTTCACTCTGTTTGCCTCAAAGCTACTTGAACAACATGTCCATTCCGAACTGTCCTCCCACCTCTCCTCCTGCTCCCTCTTTGACCGCCTACAATCTGGCTGCTTCCGACCCCACCACTCAACTGAGACTGCCCTTACCAAAGTCACCAATGACCTACTAACAGCCAAAGCCAAGAAACAACACTGTCCTCCTTCTCCTTGACCTGTCCTCTGCCTTCTCCATTACTCTGTCCTCCTTCTCCTTGACCTGTCCTCTGCCTTCGACACTGTCGACCACTCCCTTCTGTTGCAAACTCTCTCATCCCTTGGCATCACTGACCCGGCCCTCTCTCGGATCACATCATACCTCACAGACCGGACGTTTAGCGTCTCCCACTCCCGTACCACCTCCTCGTCTCATTCCCTCTCTGTTGGTGTCCCGCAAGGCTCTGTCCTAGGACCCCTGCTGTTCTCTATCTACACTTTTGGCCTGGGACAGCTCATAGAGTCCCATGGCTTTCACTCCTACGCTGACGACACACAGATCTACCTCTCTGGTCCAGACATCACCACCTTATTATCCAGAATCCCACAATGTCTATCTTCTTTATCATCCTTCTTCGCCTTTCGCTTTCTTAAACTTAACATGGATAAAACAGAATTCATCACCTTTCCCCCATTTTGCTCAACCCCCCCCAACAGACCTATCACGATCGATGGCTGCACACTATCCCCGGTCAACAAAGTCCGCTGCCTTGGAGTGACCTTGGATTCTGCCCTCTCCTTCCGACCGCACATCCAAGCCCTTTCCACCACCTGCCACCTCCAACTCAAAAACATGTCCCGCATCCGCGCTTTTCTTAACTTTAAATCTGCAAAATGCTTGTACATGCCCTCATCATCTCCCGCCCAGACTACTGCAACACTCTCCTCTGTGGCCTCCCATCTAGCACTCTCGCACCCCTCCAATCTATCCTCAAATCTGCTGCCCAACTAATCCACCTCTCACCCTGTTACTCCTCTGCCTCTCCCCTCTCTCTACATCTCTGAGCTACTTTCCCGATACATCCCCACACGCACTCTCCGATCCTCACAAGACCTCCTTCTCTTCTCTTATCACCTCTTCCCGCAATCGCCTCCAAGATTTCTCCCGCGCATCCCCCATACTCTATAACTCTCTACCCCAACATATCAGACTCTCACCTACAGTGGAATCCTTCAAAAGAAACCTGAAAACCACCCTTTTCAGACAAGCCTACAACCAGTGACCCTGATTCCTCTATACCGCCATGACCAACTTAACCCGCACCTACTGTGTCCTTCTCCCATGCCATGTAGATTGTAAACCTCACGGGCAGGGCCCTCTCTACTGTACTAGTCTGTAACTCGTTTTGTTTCTGATTAGTGCAATTGTCTGTATTATGTATGTGCACCGCTTATCATATGTACAGCGCTATGGAATAAATGGCGCTATGATAATAATAATAATATTCCTTTCCACAGCCTTTCTGCCATAAATGAGATGAAGCTTGCACGGCCTGGATGGTGCTAGACCTTCTAAGATGCCTGGTCTCTTTCCTTCAGGGGTCTTCTGGTCATAGAGTTGCTTCCTTAGCAACGGAAATCTTAGAAACAGATGTTGTTGGGACTTGGGCCTAGCTCTTAGGAGCTTGCACATGTAGGTCTGCTCTCTTGCACACACACTCACTTACCAGGGAGAAGACCAGGTCCATCACCCAGGAAACCTAAGCATTCTGCCAAAGATAACCATTTGGTTGCCTTGTACATTGCTATTGAGTACATCATTATTTAACCTTTTGCTGTAGTGCTTCTTGGGTACTGCACATGCAGTGGTATTTTGATTGTGTACATTTTTTTGCTTATATATAAAAAAAAAAAAATCCCATTAAAGTCTATGGGGGAAAACCCACATGAACAATTGCAGAATTCAAAATCCGCCCAGTAGGTCATTTTCCACATGGAAGTGAAAAGCAAAGTACACATGAGATTTATCTGATCTCACACACTTTGTTGGTACACTGCGTTTTTCTAAAACGCACGTAGTCTGCAGCCTAAGGCATTTTATGGCATTTATATCATGCAGTGAGGAACAGAAGTATTTGAACACCCTGCGATTTCGCAAGTTCTCCCACTTAGGAATCATGGAGGGTCTGACATTCACATTGTAGGTGCATTCCCACTCTGAGAGACAGAATAAAAAAGAAAAAAAATCAGGAAATCCCATTGTATGATTTTTAAAGAATTTCTTTGTCTTGCGCGGCTGAACAGAAGTATTTGAACATCTGAGAAACAGGAAGAATTCTGGCTCTCAAAGACCTGTTACTGCGCCTTTAAAAAGTCCACCTCTACTCCACTCATTAATCTAACTCAGTAGCACCTGTCTGAGCTCTTTACAGACCCCTGTCCACCCCACAGTCAGTCAGACGCCAACTACTACCATGGGCAAGACCAAGAGCTGTCAAAAGACACCAGAGACACAATTGTGGACCTCCACAAGGCTGGAAAGGGCTACGGGGCAATTGCCAAGCAGCTTGGTGAAAATAGATCAACTGTTGGAGCAATTGTTAGAAATTGGAAGAGGCTAAAGACGACTGTCAGTCTCCCTCGGACTGGGGCTCCATGCAAGATCTCACCTCGTGGGGTATCACTGATGATAAGGAAGGTGAGGAATCAGCCCAGAACTACAAGGGAGGAGATGGTCAATGACATGAAGAGAGCGGGGACCACAGCTTCAGAGGTCACTGTCGGTAGAACACTACGCCGTCATGGTCTCAGATCATGGAAACCCTGCTCAAGTCATCACATGTCCAGGCCCGTCTGAAGTTTGCCAATGACCATCTGGATGATCCAGAGGAGGCCGGGGAGAACGTTATGTGGTCAGATGAGACCAAAGTAGAACTTTTTGGTCTAAACTTCACTCGTGTTTGGAGGAAAAAGAAGGATGAGTTGCATCTCAAGAACACCATCCCTACTGTGAAGCATGGGGGGGGGGGGGTAACATCATGCTTTGGGGGGGCTTTTCTGCGAAGTGGACAGGACGACTGCACTGTATTAAGGAGAGGATGAATGGGGCCATTTATTGTGAGATTTTGAGCAACAACCTCCTTCCCTCAGTCAGAGCATTGAAGACGGGTCGTGGCTGGGTCTTCCAACATGACAACGACCCGAAGCACACAGGCCAGGATAGCCAAGGAGCGGCTCCGTAAGAAGCATATCCAGGTTCTGGAGTGGCCTAGCCAGTCTCCAGACCTAAATCCAATAGAACATCTTTGGAGGGAGCTGAAACTCCGTGTTGCTCGGCGACAGCCCCGAAACCTGACAGATGTAGAGGAGATCTGTGTGGAGGAGTCGGCCAAAACCCCTGCCGCAGTGTCTGCAAACCTGGTCAAGAACTGCAGGAAACGTCCGACCTCTGGAACTGCAAACAAAGGCTTCAGGACCAAATATTAACACGGATTGTCTCAGGTGTTTAAATACCTTAGTGCCGTGCAAGACAAATACATTCTTTACAAATCTTACAATGTGATTTCCTGAATTTATTATTTTATTCGGTCTCTCAGATGGGAACGCACCTACAATGTGAATGTCAGACCCTCCATGATTCCTAAGTGGGAGAACCTGGAAAAATCGCAGGGTCTACAAATACTTCTGTTCCTCACTGTGACACCACTGAGACCAACATTGGGGTCCACTTATCCACGCCCCACCTGGCGAGGTGACTGCGTCCGCCCTTTTCAGACAGAGTATAAATGGAGAGGTTGTGGTTCTTTCCATTCACTTCTGTAGGCGTCACGCCTGATCGACTAACGGCCATAGAAGTGCAGAGAACTGCTTCCATGCAAGGCTACCTTTCCATAAATTCCTGAGGATAGGTCATCAGTTAAAAAAATCTTGGAAAACCCCTTTAAGGCCTCATGCACCCAACCGTGTGTTGGCCGTGGCCGTCCTTCGGGCCCCAAATGGGGTCCGCGATCTGCATCCAACAGTCTGCACCGCAAAAAAGCAGTGCATGAACTACACCGCGCCGTATCTTCTGGATTGCGGACCCATTCAAGTGAATGGGTCTGCATCCGTGATACGGCGCACACATGGCCGGTGCCCGTATATTGCGGACCCGCTGTTTGCAGGCCGCAATACGGACACAGAACTGCTATGGTCATGTGCATGCGGCCTAAGGGAAATCAGCTTATAAGTTCTATAGGTTAAATATGATTATGTAAGAGGCCGGCTGATGGCCAGTTACAGTGTAAACAGCAATATCCCTTCTGTCCATCAGGGGGCGGTCTAGGCTCATCAAGGATCTAAGTGCAGGATTCTCGGTCTGTCCTTAGATGAACCTGATTTTTACCTTTCTCTGGAGGTTTATGGGATGGAAAAAGTAGGTGCTGTATACAGTACAGACTGACACTTACTACATTCAACCGTATGATGTGTACAGCTTATCAAAGATGGGACTGATTTCGGTATATAATGGTGCCATAAAACATTTACTCAATTGCAAAATCTAATATTTCCATGGGGAGAATTCCTGATATTATGAGAAATATCTCCTATTTCCAAGACTCTCCTTGTGCTGCACCGTTCTGTGGACTGCACTACCCTGGACAATCAGACAAAGTCTCCACATCATCCCTCAGATCCTGAGTGGGAGCGCACATAGGCAACGCAGCAGTGGCCGTAACCCCTGGAAATCAGCAGTTTATAATGCAATGGAAAGGAGGCAATATGGAGAATCACAATACATTAGTAAGGCTTCTTTCACATCTGTGTTTTTGCTGGATCCGTCATGGATCAGCAAAAATGCTTCCGTAATGATAATACAACCGCCTGCATCCGTTCTGAAAGGATCCGGTTGTATTATCTCTAAAATAGCCATTATGGATCCGTCACTAAAACCATTGTAAGTCAATAGGCACCTGATCCGTTTTCTATTGTGTCCAATAAAACGGATTTGGCACCCCTGACTTAGGCCTTTTGCACACTAACGTGCGCGCCTCGTGGCCGTGCTGCGCGCCGCAATGCACGAACACCCACCGTAGGGCAGCCGTAGTGGATTGCGGACCCATTTACTTTAATGGGTCCGCGATCCGGCCGTTCCGCAAAAAGATAGGACATGTTCTATCTTTTTGCAGAACGGAAACACTGCGTAGGCTTCCGTTCCTCACCATTCCGCACCTCCGGATTTGCGGACCCATTGAAGTGAATGGGTCCGCATCCGTGATGCGGAATGCACACAGAACGGTGCCCGTGTATTGCGGATCCGCAATACGGCCACGGAGCGCACACGTTCGTGTGCAATAAGCCTCAGGGCTCATGCACACGACCGTATGTATTTTGCGGTCTGCAAAAAATACGGATGGCGTCCGTGTGCTCTCCGTATTTTGCGGAACGGAACAGCTGGCTCCTGATAGAACAGTACTATCCTTGTCCGTAATGCGTTTTTTTGCGGAACGGAAATACGGACATACAGAAACAGAATGCACACAGAGTAACTTCAGTTTTTTTTGCAGACCCATTTCAATGAATGGTTCCATATACGGTCCGCAAAAAACCCCGGAATGGACACGGAAAGAATATACGTTCGTGTGCATGAGCCCTTACATTGTGTCTCATGCCATCTTGCTCCACAACTTGCTGCTTGCAGCGTTTTTCTGTCCTGCATGGAAACGCAACCAAACGGAACGGAATGCATTCCGGTGCCCTCCGTTCCGTTCCGTTCAGTTCAGTTTTGTCCCCATTGACAATGAATGGGGACAAAACTGAAGCGTTTCCCTCTGGTGTTGAGACCCTATGACGGATCTCCAGAGCGGAAAGGGAAAACGCAAATGTGAAAGTAGCGTAAGTGCCTTGTATTAACTTTACCTGATAAATGCCGTTTGCTGAAGTGAGACGACCCCTTTAAAGTGCACCTGGTCCTGTCAATCTAAGTGCAGAGGTCATGGCAGTTGCAGAGAGAGCAGAGCCTCTAGGTGTAATGGCAACGCCCCCATTGCTCCTAGAGGCTCATCTGCATATATGAAAACATCATTTTTCTCAGCAATGCGGGTACATAGGAACATGGGACCAACACAGATGCCTCCAGCTGCCAAGTGCACATGTAACAGGTCAGCCAGTGTCATAGGTACAAAACTGCTGACAGATGCCCTTTAGCAGGAGATAGGCAGCATCATACATGGCTGGTGGTGACCAATTATCTTCTCTGTACTAAAATAAACAAGCATCCGCCATCCTGACTGTATATCTTTATGGAGGAGGGGGGCAGTTATCTCACGTCTATGACCAGTGGAAGGACCGCAGACCCCTGCAGAAGGAGGCATCTCGGGGGGAGCTGTGCTATCATAGACATATGGAAATACAACCGCCCCTAACCATTCCAGAGTGGGGGGGGGGCTCTATAACCATTCCAGAGTGGGGGGGCTCTAGAAATGACGAAACCTATAGGGCAGGTGGCGGCTGACATAATGATAGCCACCTTTGCAACTCTCGAAGTCTAATCTGTTACTGAAGAGATTGCAAAACGACAAATCTGGTTAAATATTAATCACATTTGGCACAAAAAAAACGAGTTAAGAGGGCGTAAAAGATCCAGTACGTGTCCCGTCCCAGGTGAACGTCCTCACCATGTTTTATATTTATGGAGCCGTCCTGCCATTAAGATTGACATGGAAATAGAGGGGAAGGGGGCAGCAATGTCAATGTCAATGCGGTCCGCAAAACACAGATGGCGTCCACGTGCGTTCCGCAATTTGCGGAATGGCGCGGACGGCCATTGATATAACTGCCTATTCTTGTCCGCAAAATGGACAAAAATAGGACAGGTTTTATTTTTTTGGCGGACCACGGAACGGAGCAACGGATGCGGACGGCACACGGAGTGCTGTCCGCATCTTTTGCGGCCCCATTGAAGTGAATGGGTCCGCACCAGAGCCACAAAAACTGCGGCTCGGATGCGGATTAGAACAACGGTCGTGTGCACGAGGCCTTACTCTGAGACATATTTTTTCACGGTGCAACCGTTTAGACTGATTTTTGGCGTTCAACACGTATTTCTGCTGTGTGAATATACCTATTAGGGCTCATGCACATACAAGTATGTATTTTGTGGTCCGCAAAACATGGATCTGCAAAAAATACAGATGATGTCCGTGTGACATCCGTATCGCATCCGTTTTTTTTTGTGTGGGTCCATTGTAAGGGCTCAGTGGGTCCACAATATACGGGCCCAGGCCATTTGTGCAGACCCATTCATTCACTTGTTCCATTTTTTGCGGTGCGGACAGATCATGGAACGGACACGGAAAAACAATATGTTCGTGTGCATGAGCCCTTAGGAGAAGGGAGTGTGGGAGCATATGATTATTTCTATATGTCTAGGCAAACAGGAACTTACAGTCACACATAGTTAAAATTCATGGAGGGCCTCTTTCTAGAGAGTGCCAGGAGGCTTCTGTGGCGCCTCGGAGATTTGCTAACTCCTCTGGGAGGTCTTGGGAGCGCCTTGGACATTCCAGGAGAGTTGGCAACTATGGGTATAATGCATCAGCCCGGCGCCCAGGACAGGAGAGAGATGAATTGTGCTGCTGCGCTTCGGTCCGATGAGAGTGGAGGCAAAGATGAAACAGCGAGTGTCCCCAGCAGATGCAACCCGACAGATAAAATAGAGTTATGGCTATAATATACGGGGCAGCACCTTTCGATGTGGGAACCACACCTTCAGATTAGTAGTTGGAGTGGTCTAATATATAAGCATGGAGCGGGGCATTTATTATGTTATTCACACCACCAAAAAGTTGCAAAGTTTGTCATATGCCATGTTTTCGGCAAAATTTTTGACTTTTCGCCCATTGAAAATAAGTGGTGGTGGCGACAAGGGCAGGACCAGCAGGCACGGCACAATCACCTTTATTCGTGAAGGCTGGAGGTTGCCATAGACTCTAGTCTGTCACACGGCAAGCGGGAGGATGCGCCAAATCTACGAGGGCCCTGCGCCTCTGGATAAATTTAGCGCACCCTCCGGCCGCGCAGGGGATATCAGGACCAGGGTGGAAACTGCCGATCTTGATAAATGTTCCCCTGAGGGTGCAAAAATGAGAAAATGACCTCTGAATCCATCAAAAGGACACATTAAAATACATAAAAACCACAGGAAAAGACATAAAATCACACAATTAGTGCGGTAATGAGAGGCTCCACCGAGGTTACAAAAAATATGGAAGCTGCTTGTTTGTAAATACAATTACAGGAAATAAAACAGAAAATGATACATTGTCAAAACAGTCAGTAAAGCTCACATGAGGTTACAGTGAGGAGTCCTCCACATTATATGTTGCGGTCAAGATGGCGGAGTAGCGGTGATCCCATAGAAGTGAATGGGGGTCGCAAACACCAGTCACAAGAAATCCAGCGACAATCGATCCCCTTCATTTCTTTGGGATCACCGATCCTGACCGCGACATATGTTGTGCGACCAGTGTCCCCGTGTAGCCTCAACCCTTAAGACCTCTTGCACATGACCGTATCCATTTTGCGGTCGGCAAATGGCGGATCTGCAAAATACGGATGTGGTCCATGTGCATCCCGCAATTTTTGCGGGACCCCCTGTAAAAAAAGCCTACTCTTGTCTGCAAAATGGACAAGAATAGTACAGGTTCTATAATCTACGGATGTGGACGGCACGTGGATGACATCCGTAGTCCGTTTTTTGTGGACCCATAGAAGTGAATGTGCAATTCGCAAAAAATGCAGATTGTACACGGACCAAAAATATGGTTGTGTGAAAGCGGCCAAATAAGAGTGCTACTGAGCCATGTATCTAAGTGTGATACTGTACTACCGAGCCATGTATAAGTGTGATACTGTACTACCGAGCCATGTATAAGTGTGATACTGTACTACCGAGCCATGTATAAGTGTGATACTGTACTACTGAGCCATGTATCTAAGTGTGATACTGTACTACCGAGCCATGTATAAGTGTGATACTGTGCTACTGAGCCATGTATCTAAGTGTGATACTGTACTACTGAGCCATGTATCTAAGTGTGATACTGTACTACCGAGCCATGTATAAGTGTGATACTGTACTACTGAGCCATGTATCTAAGTGTGATACTGTACTACCGAGCCATGTATAAGTGTGATACTGTACTACCGAGCCATGTATAAGTGTGATACTGTACTACTGAGCCATGTATCTAAGTGTGATACTGTACTACCGAGCCATGTATAAGTGTGATACTGTACTACCGAGCCATGTATAAGTGTGATACTGTACTACCGAGCCATGTATAAGTGTGATACTGTACTACTGAGCCATGTATCTAAGTGTGATACTGTACTACCGAGCCATGTATAAGTGTGATACTGTACTACTGAGCCATGTATCTAAGTGTGATACTGTACTACTGAGCCATGTATAAGTGTGATACTGTACTACTGAGCCATGTATCTAAGTGTGATACTGTACTACCGAGCCATGTATAAGTGTGATACTGTACTACTGAGCCATGTATCTAAGTGTGATACTGTACTACTGAGCCATGTATAAGTGTGATACTGTACTACTGAGCCATGTATCTAAGTGTGATACTGTACTACCGAGCCATGTATAAGTGTGATACTGTACTACCGAGCCATGTATAAGTGTGATACTGTACTACCGAGCCATGTATCTAAGTGTGATACTGTACTACCGAGCCATGTATCTAAGTGTGATACTGTACTACTGAGCCATGTATAAGTGTGATACTGTACTACTGAGCCATGTATAAGTGTGATACTGTACTACCGAGCCATGTATAAGTGTGATACTGTACTACCGAGCCATGTATAAGTGTGATACTGTACTACTGAGCCATGTATCTAAGTGTGATACTGTACTACTGAGCCATGTATAAGTGTGATACTGTACTACTGAGCCATGTATCTAAGTGTGATACTGTACTACTGAGCCATGTATCTGTGTGATACTGTACTACTGAGCCATGTATAAGTGTGATACTGTACTACTGAGCCATGTATCTAAGAGTGATACTGTACTACTGCTGAGCCATGTATCTAAGTGTGATACTGTACTGCTGAGCCATGTATAAGTGTGATACTGTACTACTGAGCCATGTATAAGTGTGATACTGTACTACTGAGCCATGTATCTAAGTGTGATACTGTACTACTGAGCCATGTATCTAAGTGTGATACTGTACTACTGAGCCATGTATCTAAGTGTGATACTGTACTACTGAGCCATGTATAAGTGTGATACTGTACTACTGAGCCATGTATCTAAGTGTGATACTGTACTACTGAGCCATGTATAAGTGTGATACTGTACTACCGAGCCATGTATAAGTGTGATACTGTACTACTGAGCCATGTATAAGTGTGATACTGTACTACCGAGCCATGTATAAGTGTGATACTGTACTACTGAGCCATGTATCTAAGTGTGATACTGTACTACTGAGCCATGTATCTAAGAGTGATACTGTACTACTGCTGAGCCATGTATAAGTGTGATACTGTACTACTGAGCCATGTATCTAAGTGTGATACTGTACTACTGAGCCATGTATCTAAGTGTGATACTGTACTACTGAGCCATGTATCTAAGTGTGATACTGTACTACTGAGCCATGTATCTAAGTGTGATACTGTACTACCGAGCCATGTATCTCACCATACATTCATAGCTTCATTGTGACATCCAGCAAAGGAGCAGCCTGCCGGAGTTCACCATATCTGGCATAACCGGAAATTGCGGCGGATCCCCATTAATGACTTTTTGTCCAGCCAAAATTCTGCATTATGGCGCAATGCAGCCGGATTTTACAATACAAATGTGAACGCAGGGTTATCCTATTATGTGTGATACTGTCTGCTGAGCCGCTGTATCTAATCCTATAATGTGTGATACTGTCTGATGAGCCGCTGTATCTAATCCTGTCATGTGTGATACTGTCTGCTGAGCTGTGTATCTAATCCTGTCATGTGTGATACTGTCTGCTGATCTATTGTATCTGAGGCTACTTTCACACTTGCGTCAGAGGATTCCAGACGGATTCGGATGCGGAACCGTCTGACAAATGCATTGAAATACCGGATCCGTCTCTCCGGTGTCATCTGGAAAAACGGATCCGATTTTTATTTTTTCACAGATTTAAAGGTCTGCGCATGGCGGACTGGAAGAACGGATCCGTCAATGCAGCAATTTTACTAAAGCATTTCAATGAAAATTAATGCCGAATACGGCAAGTGTTCAGGATTTGTGGCCGGAGATAAAACTGCAGCATGCTGCGGTATTATCTCCAGCCAAAAAACGTAAGAGGGACTGAACTGATGCATCCTGAACAGAATGCTCTCCATTCAGAATGCATTAGGATAAAACTGATCAGTTCTTTTCCGGTATTGAGCCCTTGTGACAGAACTCAGCGCCGGAAAAGAAAAACGCAAGTGTGAAAGTACCCTGAGCCTGTCACGTGTGATACTGACCTGTATCTTATTCTCTGTGTGATACCGCTGGCTGAGCCCCTGTATCTCAGCCCATCAGGTGTGATACTGACCTGTATCTTATTCTCTGTGTGATACTGCTCGCTGAGCCCCTGTATCTCAGCCCATCAGGTGTGATACTGACCTGTATCTTATTCTCTGTGTGATACCGCTCGCTGAGCCCCTGTATCTCAGCCCATCAGGTGTGATACTGACCTGTATCTTATTCTCTGTGTGATACCGCTCGCTGAGCCCCTGTATCTCAGCCCATCAGGTGTGATACTGACATGTATCTTATTCTCTGTGTGATACCGCCCGCTGAGCCCCTGTATCTCAGCCCATCAGGTGTGATACTGACATGTATCTTATTCTCTGTGTGATACCGCTGGCTGAGCCCCTGTATCTCAGCCCATCAGGTGTGATACTGACCTGTATCTTATTCTCTGTGTGATACCGCTCGCTGAGCCCCTGTATCTCAGCCATCAGGTGTGATACTGACATGTATCTTATTCTCTGTGTGATACCGCCCGCTGAGCCCCTGTATCTCAGCCCATCAGGTGTGATACTGACCTGTATCTTATTCTCTGTGTGATACCGCTGGCTGAGCCCCTGTATCTCAGCCCATCAGGGGTGATACTGACATGTATCTTATTCTCTGTGTGATACCGCTGGCTGAGCCCCTGTATCTCAGCCCATCAGGTGTGATACTGACCTGTATCTTATTCTCTGTGTGATACCGCTGGCTGAGCCCCTGTATCTCAGCCCATCAGGTGTGATACCGCCCGCTGAGCCCCTGTATCTCAGCCCATCAGGTGTGATACTGACACGTATCTTATTCTCTGTGTGATACCGCTGGCTGAGCCCCTGTATCTCAGCCCATCAGGTGTGATACTGACACGTATCTTATTCTCTGTGTGATACCGCTGGCTGAGCCCCTGTATCTCAGCCCATCAGGGGTGATACTGACACGTATCTTATTCTCTGTGTGATACCGCTCGCTGAGCCCCTGTATCTCAGCCCATCAGGTGTGATACTGACCTGTATCTTATTCTCTGTGTGATACCGCTGGCTGAGCCCCTGTATCTCAGCCCATCAGGTGTGATACTGACCTGTATCTTATTCTCTGTGTGATACCGCTGGCTGAGCCCCTGTATCTCAGCCCATCAGGTGTGATACTGACACGTATCTTATTCTCTGTGTGATACCGCTGGCTGAGCCCCTGTATCTCAGCCCATCAGGTGTGATACTGACATGTATCTTATTCTCTGTGTGATACCGCTCGCTGAGCCCCTGTATCTCAGCCCATCAGGTGTGATACTGACCTGTATCTTATTCTCTGTGTGATACCGCTGGCTGAGCCCCTGTATCTCAGCCCATCAGGTGTGATACTGACCTGTATCTTATTCTCTGTGTGATACCGCTCGCTGAGCCCCTGTATCTCAGCCCATCAGGTGTGATACTGACCTGTATCTTATTCTCTGTGTGATACCGCTCGCTGAGCGCCTGTATCTCAGCCCATCAGGTGTGATACTGACCTGTATCTTATTCTCTGTGTGATACTGCTCGCTGAGCCCCTGTATCTCAGCCCATCAGGTGTGATACTGACCTGTATCTTATTCTCTGTGTGATACTGCTCGCTGAGCCCCTGTATCTCAGCCCATCAGGTGTGATACTGACATGTATCTTATTCTCTGTGTGATACCGCTCGCTGAGCCCCTGTATCTCAGCCCATCAGGTGTGATACTGACACGTATCTTATTCTCTGTGTGATACCGCCCGCTGAGCCCCTGTATCTCAGCCCATCAGGTGTGATACTGACATGTATCTTATTCTCTGTGTGATACCGCTCGCTGAGCCCCTGTATCTCAGCCCATCAGGTGTGATACTGACCTGTATCTTATTCTCTGTGTGATACCGCTCGCTGAGCCCCTGTATCTCAGCCCATCAGGTGTGATACTGACCTGTATCTTATTCTCTGTGTGATACCGCTCGGCTGAGCCCCTGTATCTCAGCCCATCAGGTGTGATACTGACACGTATCTTATTCTCTGTGTGATACCGCCCGCTGAGCCCCTGTATCTCAGCCCATCAGGTGTGATACTGACCTGTATCTTATTCTCTGTGTGATACTGCTCGCTGAGCCCCTGTATCTCAGCCATCAGGTGTGATACTGACCTGTATCTTATTCTCTGTGTGATACTGCTCGCTGAGCCCCTGTATCTCAGCCCATCAGGTGTGATACTGACCTGTATCTTATTCTCTGTGTGATACTGCTCGCTGAGCCCCTGTATCTCAGCCCATCAGGTGTGATACTGACATGTATCTTATTCTCTGTGTGATACCGCCCGCTGAGCCCCTGTATCTCAGCCCATCAGGTGTGATACTGACCTGTATCTTATTCTCTGTGTGATACTGCTCGCTGAGCCCCTGTATCTCAGCCCATCAGGTGTGATACTGACATGTATCTTATTCTCTGTGTGATACTGCTCGCTGAGCCCCTGTATCTCAGCCCATCAGGTGTGATACTGACCTGTATCTTATTCTCTGTGTGATACTGCTCGCTGAGCCCCTGTATCTCAGCCCATCAGGTGTGATACTGACATGTATCTTATTCTCTGTGTGATACCGCTCGCTGAGCCCCTGTATCTCAGCCCATCAGGTGTGATACTGACACGTATCTTATTCTCTGTGTGATACCGCCCGCTGAGCCCCTGTATCTCAGCCCATCAGGTGTGATACTGACATGTATCTTATTCTCTGTGTGATACCGCTCGCTGAGCCCCTGTATCTCAGCCCATCAGGTGTGATACTGACCTGTATCTTATTCTCTGTGTGATACCGCTCGCTGAGCCCCTGTATCTCAGCCCATCAGGTGTGATACTGACCTGTATCTTATTCTCTGTGTGATACCGCTGGCTGAGCCCCTGTATCTCAGCCCATCAGGTGTGATACTGACATGTATCTTATTCTCTGTGTGATACCGCTCGCTGAGCCCCTGTATCTCAGCCCATCAGGTGTGATACTGACCTGTATCTTATTCTCTGTGTGATACTGCTCGCTGAGCCCCTGTATCTCAGCCCATCAGGTGTGATACTGACATGTATCTTATTCTCTGTGTGATACCGCCCGCTGAGCCCCTGTATCTCAGCCCATCAGGTGTGATACTGACACGTATCTTATTCTCTGTGTGATACTGCTCGCTGAGCCCCTGTATCTCAGCCCATCAGGTGTGATACTGACACGTATCTTATTCTCTGTGTGATACCGCTCGCTGAGCCCCTGTATCTCAGCCCATCAGGTGTGATACTGACATGTATCTTATTCTCTGTGTGATACCGCCCGCTGAGCCCCTGTATCTCAGCCCATCAGGTGTGATACTGACCTGTATCTTATTCTCTGTGTGATACCGCTGGCTGAGCCCCTGTATCTCAGCCCATCAGGTGTGATACCGCCCGCTGAGCCCCTGTATCTCAGCCCATCAGGTGTGATACTGACACGTATCTTATTCTCTGTGTGATACCGCTGGCTGAGCCCCTGTATCTCAGCCCATCAGGTGTGATACTGACACGTATCTTATTCTCTGTGTGATACTGCTCGCTGAGCCCCTGTATCTCAGCCCATCAGGTGTGATACTGACATGTATCTTATTCTCTGTGTGATACCGCCCGCTGAGCCCCTGTATCTCAGCCCATCAGGTGTGATACTGACCTGTATCTTATTCTCTGTGTGATACCGCTCGCTGAGCCCCTGTATCTCAGCCCATCAGGTGTGATACTGACACGTATCTTATTCTCTGTGTGATACCGCTGGCTGAGCCCCTGTATCTCAGCCCATCAGGTGTGATACTGACACGTATCTTATTCTCTGTGTGATACCGCTCGCTGAGCCCCTGTATCTCAGCCCATCAGGTGTGATACTGACCTGTATCTTATTCTCTGTGTGATACCGCTGGCTGAGCCCCTGTATCTCAGCCCATCAGGTGTGATACTGACATGTATCTTATTCTCTGTGTGATACCGCTGGCTGAGCCCCTGTATCTCAGCCCATCAGGTGTGATACTGACACGTATCTTATTCTCTGTGTGATACCGCTGGCTGAGCCCCTGTATCTCAGCCCATCAGGTGTGATACTGACACGTATCTTATTCTCTGTGTGATACCGCTGGCTGAGCCCCTGTATCTCAGCCCATCAGGTGTGATACTGACATGTATCTTATTCTCTGTGTGATACCGCTGGCTGAGCCCCTGTATCTCAGCCTTTAGATACACAGAACTTCCCCCCCCAGCCCCTGTATCTCAGCCTTTAGATACACAGAACTCCCCCCCCCCAGCCCCTCGGCCGCCTGTGCCTGGAGCGGCGCCGCTCAGTGCTGCCCTCTGGCGGGCTCCGGCGGGAACTCCCGGCTGCACTTCCTCTTGCTGCTGCTGCTGCTGCCGGTGACTGGGGCTCCTCTGTCCTCTTCCTTCTCAGCCTCCAACTTCCAGGCTGCTCTTCCCCCTTCAATGCACGGAGGTCGGAGCAGCAGGAGAGGAGCTGGAGCTCTGGCAGAGGGAGTGTCCTGGCCCTGGGTCCTCAGTTCACTGTGTGCCCTCCCAACCTGCAAGAGAAGCTGAGACCAGGGAGGGACCCAGCTCAGCAAATGGAGATCTGAGAGAGGGGGAGGGAAGCAGTCATCAAGAGAGCGAGGGAGACAGTCAGGAGACAGATCCTCAGCAAGAGGGAGACCTCACTGCACAGCTGCTGGCCAGGTTGGTGGTGGAGCTGCCATGTGGGAGAGAGGGAGGGGGGCACTGACCTACTTCATCAATGCTGTTTCCATTTCAGCCTGGGGAAGCTGTTCCTGCAGCCACCACAGGCTTCCTGGCCGCCCTGCAACGTGCTCCTGCCTGGGCTGGCACCAGAGGGGTTAATCCTGGGTGCCCTGCCTTGGTAGCGCTTGCATGGTGGCAGTAGAGCGGGATGGTGCCACCTGCATGTACAGCCCCTAGTGCTGCCAGTCAGACCTGAGCCACCTACCTCACCTGCTGTCACTTACTGCCCCCCCCTCCCCCTCCTGGATCATTTTCTATATGCATGCACTTTTCCCTCCAAAGTTTGGTTTATCCTGTACCCCCCTGGTCCTTTTTGGCATAGCCGTCAGACTAGTGCACTACAAGTCCCAGCAGGTCATGAGTGGCGGCGGCGGGTCTTGACTAATAACCACAAGTCCCAGCAGGCCTCGGCTGATATTAAATGCTTTGTTTTGTCCAGTCTTGTGTAGATAGAGTGAAAAGTTTTGCAACTTTTGTAATACTTTGTGTCTGTTTCTTGACATTTCAAGATCTCTGCTTGCTGTCAGCAAATGGCAACATTCGGCTTTACGTTTCGGAAGGCTGACAGCCTCACCTGGTCCTGAGGGCTCATTAGGGTGTGAGATTGTAAACTGGAGCCACCAGCGGTAGGGCCTGGCGGCTTTGGCGGGCTGTCTGCAGCGATACATTGTAACAAACCCACCCAAAGGAGGGCAAGGGCAGGACAGGTTTTCAGCTTCTAACCAGGGGGTCGGAAACCTATGGCACTTCTGCACCTGGGTAACTACTACTCCCAGGATGCTCTGTTCGCTTCTGTGAGAGTTCCTAGCAGGGCCTAGAAGGTTGGAATGTTGGGAGTTGTAGTTGGACAACAGCTGGAGTTGCTCTGTGCCTAGGCTGACAGAAAGCAGAGATATTGAAAATGGGCAGTATTTAAGAACGTTTCTGTACTTTTAAACTGTCAGGACTACAAGTCCCATTTTTCTCTCCTTTTCTTTTTTTTTATGTGCATTATATATATTCTGCTTATTTTTTATTTTTTTGATCAGTGCTTCCTCCTCTGTCAGCACTGGAGGGGTTAATCCAGGATTTCTCCCCGTCATACCTGGACCCCTACCAAATTCTCTCCTCTTGCATTCAGCACTCCAGTGAGGACTGGAAGTGTAAGTTCAATTCCCAGTTCATAGTTTGTTCCAGGACAACAAGCCCCAACATTGCCAGTGCAGGCTGATGAGGGTTGAGCTCTGCTTTGGGGTCAGGGTCCATCTTGACTTTCGCACGTGCCATGACCTGATAAGTAGAGCTGCTGAATAATTTATATGTCCAGCGGTTTCCCCCTCCGTTCTGTGTACACAGGACCTCCGCGCCCCCCTCGGTGCTGACTGCACGTTTCTTCTTGTATATATTTTTTTATATATATTCTTTTGCACTGAACTGACCCCTCCTGTGTCTTTTTCATCAGGTGAAGAGCGCACCGGTCACTGGAGACCCTCCCTATCGTAGTGTCTGGCTCCCGGACTGAACCCTCGGGGGTCCCTGTGGTGACAGGTGCCAAAAATGCAGACGTTCCTGAAAGGGAAGCGGGTCGGCTATTGGATGAGTGAAAAGAAGATAAAGAAATTGAACTTCCAAGCCTTTGCTGAGCTGTGCAGGTGGGTGCAAGCGGGCGTGTCCTGCATGGATCTGTGCAGGTGGGTGCAAGCGGGCGTGTTCTGCATGGATCTGTGCAGGTG
Organism: Bufo gargarizans; assembly: GCF_014858855.1. NCBI lineage: Eukaryota > Metazoa > Chordata > Amphibia > Anura > Bufonidae > Bufo > Bufo gargarizans. The sequence goes on along the minus strand of NC_058090.1, from coordinate 8,325,070 downwards.
GGTGCCAGCAGGCATGTCCTGCATGGATCTGTGCAGGTGGGTGCCAGCCGGCGTGTCCTGCATGGGTTTGTGCAGGTGGGGGCAAGCGGACATGTCCTGCATGAGTCTGTGCAGGTGGGTGCCAGCGGGCGTGTCCTGCATGGATCTGTGCAGGTGGGTGCCAGCAGGCATGTCCTGCATGGATCTGTGCAGGTGGGTGCCAGCAGGCATGTCCTGCATGGATCTGTGCAGGTGGGTGCCAGCAGGCATGTCCTGCATGGATCTGTGCAGGTGGGTGCCAGCAGGCATGTCCTGCATGGATCTGTGCAGGTGGGTGCCAGCAGGCGTGTCCTGCATGGATCTGTGCAGGTGGGTGCCAGCAGGCGTGTCCTGCATGGATCTGTGCAGGTGGGTGCCAGCGGGCGTGTCCTGCATGGATCTGTGCAGGTGGGTGCCAGCGGGCGTGTCCTGCATGGGTCTGTGCAGGTGGGTGCCAACAGACATGTCCCGCATGAGTCTGTGCAGGTGGGTGCCAGCGGGCGTGTCCTGCATGGGTCTGTGCAGGTGGGTGCCAGCGGGCGTGTCCTGCATGGGTCTGTGCAGGTGGGTGCCAGCGGGCGTGTCCTGCATGGGTCTGTGCAGGTGGGTGCCAGCGGGCGTGTCCTGCATGGGTCTGTGCAGGTGGGTGCCAGCGGGCGTGTCCTGCATGGGTCTGTGCAGGTGGGTGCCAGCGGGCGTGTCCTGCATGGGTCTGTGCAGGTGGGTGCCAGCGGGCGTGTCCTGCATGGGTCTGTGCAGGTGGGTGCCAGCGGGCGTGTCCTGCATGGGTCTGTGCAGGTGGGTGCCAGCGGGCGTGCCCTGCATGGGTCTGTGCAGGTGGGTGCCAGCGGGCGTGCCCTGCATGGGTCTGTGCAGGTGGGTGCCAGCGGGCGTGCCCTGCATGGGTCTGTGCAGGTGGGTGCCAGCGGGCGTGCCCTGCATGGGTCTGTGCAGGTGGGTGCCAGCGGGCGTGCCCTGCATGGGTCTGTGCAGGTGGGTGCCAGCGGGCGTGCCCTGCATGGGTCTGTGCAGGTGGGTGCCAGCGGGCGTGCCCTGCATGGGTCTGTGCAGGTGGGTGCCAGCGGGCGTGCCCTGCATGGGTCTGTGCAAGTGGATGTGTCCTGTATAGGTCTGTGCAGGTGTTCTCCATGGGGAGAGGGGAATAAGCCACTGTCAGACACCTCCTCCCCCAACGTCCCCGATCCGTCCATCAGGGGACAGGCTGGATGCCCCCATGCAGATTAGAGAGCGGCCTGACCAAATTGGCCTCTTTGGCCAACGTTTAATGTATAGGCATCTTTATGAGGGCAAGTTCTAGCAGTGGACAACATGGGCTCTTTAAGAATTAAAGGGATAGTACAACAGGCCAAAAAATGTCATAAAGTGCTCAGGGTGGGGTAAAAAATGAAAAAAAAGTGATACCAATCCTCTGCTGCTCCCGTACTGATGCTTACCAGGTCCCTGCTGGTTTTGTCTGAATAGACAGGAAACGCCTGCTCGGCCAATCACTGGTCTCGCTGCTCACCCTCCTCGGCGTGTGATTGGCTGAGAGGGAATTTCCTGTATGTGAAAACTGAATCGGGAAGCGGAGATCAGCATGGATCCAGTAAGAGTCGGAATGGGCGCGACGGGATCGGTAAGGTGACGATTACGTTTTAATTTTTAAACCCACTCTGGACATTTAAATTTTTTTACTCGCTGGACTTCCCCTTTAAAGGGATTCTGTCGCAACCTGTTTGCATAGACGCATAGCTGTGGATCACCTGATTAAAGCGCTGAATTTCTTTTGTTCATCTGAGGCTCTGTTCCCGTTTTCTTAATATGCAAATGAATCCTCAGGATAGTCCACCAATATCAGATCAGTGGGCGTCCAGCATCCTCAGGATAGTCCACCAATATCAGACCAGTGGGCGTCCAGCATCCTCAGGATAGTCCACCAATATCAGACCAGTGGGCGTCCTGCATCCTCGGGATAGCCCACCAATATCAGATCAGTGGGCGTCCAGCATCCTCAGGATAGCCCACCAATATCAGATCAGTGGGCGTCCTGCATCCTCGGGATAGCCCACCAATATCAGATCAGTGGGCGTCCAGCATCCTCAGGATAGTCCACCAATATCAGATCAGTGGGCGTCCAGCATCCTCAGGATAGTCCACCAATATCAGATCAGTGGGCGTCCAGCATCCTCAGGATAGTCCACCAATATCAGATCAGTGGGCGTCCAGCATCCTCAGGATAGTCCACCAATATCAGATCAGTGGGCGTCCAGCATCCTCAGGATAGTCCACCAATATCAGATCAGTGGGCGTCCGACCCCCTCAGGATAGGCTGGCAATATCAGATCAGTGGGCATCAGACATCCTCAGGATAGGCTGGCAATATCGGATCAGTGGGCGTCCGACCCCCTCAGGATAGTCCACCAATATCAGATCAGTGGGCGTCCGACCTCCTCAGGATAGGCTGGCAATATCGGATCAGTGGGCGTCCGACCTCCTCAGGATAGGCTGGCAATATCAGATCAGTGGGCGTCCAGCATCCTCAGGATAGTTCAGCAATATCGGATCAGTGGGCGTCCGACCTCCTCAGGATAGGCTGGCAATATCAGATCAGTGGGCGTCCAGCATCCTCAGGATAGTTCAGCAATATCGGATCAGTGGGCGTCCGACCTCCTCAGGATAAGCCAGCATACTTATGACCTGTCATCAGGGACCCCCCTGAGAATGGGTTTCCAATGCCGAATGAGGTGCTGGTTGCGCATAATGCACTCCATTTCAAGCCTATAAGATGGCCAAGGATAGTACAGCACAGTACTCTGTCTCCAGTAGTCCCGTGGAGCTCGAATGGAGGGCAGCGGGCATGTGCGACCACCACTCCATTCATATGGGACCCCCATTCGCATAATTGCTGGGAGCTTCTGTGCATAGGTGCACGTAGCCGTCACTGGTATTATGTGACTACTTTTATGGCGGTCACTGGTATTATGTGACTACTTTTATGGCGGTCACTGGTTGATTGAATCCCAACGTATCCCAAAAACTGAGGGCGCAGAGGGGTCAGTCGACTGTTTTTTATATCTACTAATCATTTCAATATCAAAATCCTGGAGAACCCCTTTAAGGAGATTGAGGCTGAATCTATAGATCTTGGAGTAAAATTGACAAGTACCTAGAAAGCGATATTGGTTATGTGAGCGCGTCCTCCGGGGCGCCTGTTGGGCCGCAGACGGGTGGCGCCCTCTCTCCCTGGCCTCCTGTGCTGCACCCACTGAGGATCATGTTCTGCGCCTCGCTCTCCGGCTGTTTGTCTTGCATTGTCTCTACTGGATCGGGTCTGAATCATCTCCAGTGTTTATCCCTATTGTGATGCCTCAGACTAATCCGGTGACAGATATTGTCCCGGGGACAGGTTGGGGCTCGGATTTCTATCCCGTCTCCTTGCGACGTGGCTGATATTATAGAATACACTGGAGTTCATGGACATGTATGTAAATTCTGTATAACTGGCGAGTTCTGACATCACATGTTCTATAGGCGGCGTGCTTGTCACAGGTCGCTTTGGTCCAGGATGGTGGCGGACCACGCAGAGACCCCTCGTGGCTTGCCCTAATGCAGTTGCTGGTCTTGTCAGAGACGTACATGGCAATCCCCCCCCCCAGTGTAATGTTATGTTTTTGGACGATCCATTGATTCGGCGCACCTAGAAGACCCGTACGAGGTGGATATAGGAGGTTTGTCATTGAAAATGGTCCCTGTGGTGGAGCTTCCAAGTCCTGGTGGGTTTTTCTGTGCCTGGTCCTCCTGAAACCGGATGTGTCTGCCAATCGCCGTCTTGTTGGGTTCTGCTTCGTTTCCCTGAACAGGTTTTTCTGAATAGGCAGGAATCCTGTGAACGGAAGACGAGCCACGAAGATCTGTCAGACACGGCCTCTGTTTACACAGAAAATATCAGTGTCTTAGTTCCGCCATCCGGGGCAACTTCTGAAGAGACGGAGGCATGTTTACCAGGAATTAGTGTATAGACAGGCGACTGCCGTGTGCTGTGAACTGATGGGATCTGGGCGCCCTGGGCTGGCTCTGCTACAGCGGGGGGCGCCCTGGGCTGGCTCTGCTACAGCGGAGGGCGCCCTGGGCTGGCTCTTCTACGGCGGGGGGCGCCCTGGGCTGGCTCTTCTACGGCGGGGGGCGCCCTGGGCTGGCTCTTCTACGGCGGGGGGGGGGGGGCGCCCTGGGCTGGCTCTGCTACGGCGGGGGGGGCGCCCTGGGCTGGCTCTGCTACGGCGGGGGGGCGCCCTGGGCTGGCTCTGCTACCCACTGAACTGCGTGGAGGCTCCAAAAACAATATCGGACTCTACGACGACTCCTGCAGGACGACCAAGAGGCGATTGTGCTGATTTTAAATGGTTGGGATCATCCTATGCATTGTGGAATATCATGAGGATGTGCTGGCTCTGCAAGGGCGGGGGCGGCCTGTGCTGGCTCTGCAAGGGCGGGGGCAGCCTGTGCTGGCTCTGCAAGGGCGGGGGCAGCCTGTGCTGGCTCTGCAAGGGCGGGGGCAGCCTGTGCTGGCTCTGGACCCCCAGTGATCTGATATTACCAGCACATCCTCATGATATTCCACAATGCATCGGATGATCCCAACCCTTTAAAATCGGCGCTATCGCCTCTTGGTCGTCCTGCAGGAGGAGTCATAGTGTCCGATTATTGTTTTTGGATCCTCCATGCAGTTCAGTCCATGACCTAAAAACCGAGATCTCCTCCAGCAGAGCAGTGGAGGACGCCGCAGGTAGCACAGGGTATTAGTATTCCTCACCCACTGCAGTCTGTCAGTGAGTCACATGGGGAGCGCCTCGCCGCCGCTGTCTATTTGCGGTTGCACATCTGATATTTAGTGGGAGCAGGCGGCAGGGTGTTCCTGTATCCTGGTTACCACTCTTGATGCCTCTGTACATAGAGATAGCGGTGCCATCACAGTGGATCTAAATTCATGGAATGGCACTTCTTTTTTCTTTTTACATTCCTGAAGATTCGACTTACCATGTGGGGGAAGGGAGGTGACAACCCCTGTGTCACAGAATAGCCTCCAGAGTGGTCACGCCACCTCCCCTTTTCTAGTCACCTTGGATGGAAAATACATTTCTCAACTCAGCAGGACCATAAGCTGGAGAATTGCACGAGGAACAATTCCATAATTCATGCACCTACTGGTATAGTTCTCTTCCGGACTGGAGAGTTGTGCGAATACAAGAGAAGATCCGTCTTGGTGGGAAGAAGCCGATGACTTACCTCCGGGTCCATGGGTGGAGTTCTTCTGCAGTGAACCCCCCCCCCCCCGCCCGGTATTCTGCGGATTGATTCACAAGGAAGCGGCTCGTCCCAATAATAACTTACATTGCCATTAATATAATAGTGATACATTAGGGGAGGTCGACCTTTGGTGGAGAGTCAAGATTTTTCCGTCTTGGAAGGTTTCGCACAAAACGAGACCTCGCCGAGTGGACTGTGTGTTATTTCTGGGAACGGTGGGAGTGAATATTTAACAAGGGAGGATCGGGAAACCGCTCGTGATGGATGATCTGATCTGAAGACCTCGGCGTTCAGGGCAGGAAGTCCCAAAAGCCACAGATCTTATCGCAGGTTCTCTGTCCGTCCCGGGACTTGTAAACTGTGCAGTCCCCGGAACGCAGGCCGGAGGGTTGTGTCCAACTAGGAAGATTTCTCATGGGGCGTGGACCTGGGTTATGTCCTGGTGGTGCCTGTCATGGACTATCACACGGGTTGTTGGGGCCAAAGGACGGGGTTTGTCCTAAGCTATCAGGACATGGCCGGCAGTGGGGTTAGGACTCCGCTTAAAGGGGTTGTGTCACGAAACAGATATTAAATTTTTCAAACCTGAATCTGAAGACTTTTGTAATTGCATGTACGGTAATTAAAAACGTACTGAGCTATTCAATAAAAATTTATCTGTATAGCGCCACCTGCTGTTTGTTCTTTTCCTTATTTATTTATTTTTGCCTCTCTCACTGAGGTGGTCGCACATGCTCAGTTGAAATCTTCACCTGCCATCTGTTCTGTTAGAAGCTGTGGCAGTTATAGGGCGAGAGCTGCAGCAGAAAGGTCACGCCCATTGAGCTGCCAGGTTGAAGAAAAGAATTGGGAGACCCCTAGATCCATGTGAGGTACAGGGCTGGTTCTAACTTCATTAGAAAGAGATTGTCATGTATTATATCAGGGATCAGCAACCTTCAGACCTCCAGCTGCTGTGAAACTACAATTCCCAGCATGCTTAATTCATTTCTATGGGAGTTTTGAGAACAGCAGTGCAAGTATGCATGCTGGGAGTTGTAGTTTCACAACAGCTGGAGGGCCAGAGGGTGCCTACCTCTGTATTATATGTCCGATTTTCATTTTTTACATTAATCATGGCATAACCCTTAGATTATCCAGAGCAGAGGACAGCCCCTGCAGACCCTGCCTCTTACTGTTGGAGGGCTGACGGCACCTAGGCATTACATACTTTCACGGGTGTGAGCAAAAATCCCAAAGTAGACAACCCCTTTAAATCCTTCAGACTCCATACCAGTGCAGGAAGCAGGTGACAACGCTCGGTACCGTACATACGGAGACTTTGCAACTTGTCCTTCCGCGACCCGGACCCTGCGCTGAACTCCAGGGCTAATATTTTTGTTCTTTTTAGGGGAGGTGCCCTTATCATTCCCGTACATTGTTTTGGGAGTAGTCATTGTGTTTTCTGGCCCTCGCTACTGCCGAGGTGCTATGAGAGGAGCATTTTTCTCTCTGCTTTAGGCTACATAATGACTGTGTTGCGTTACAGCTGGAGGCAGACGGCACTGGAGAAGCGTGGACTTTGCAACAGTATAAACCAGCACATTCCATTCTTTACTGGTTCATTTTTTTTAATGGGTGTTGACAAAGGGTTTCCTAAAAAAGTTTTTTTTTTTTTTTTTTTTGGTGTGTTCTGACTGAAGGCGCATTATTATATTATGTTTTGTATTATAGTATAGAATTATATACACAGCCGAGTCCCATTATTCTGACTTCTTCCTACCTTCGATGTCGGCAAAGTATAGATCATGAAAGAAGTCACGTGTGCTGAGCTGGCTCGTGGGTATATAAGTGTGCTGAGCTGGCTCGCTAGGTATATAAGGCGTGGTGAGCTGGCTCGCTGGGTATATAAGGCGTGGTGAGCTGGCTCGCTGGGTATATAAGGCGTGGTGAGCTGGCTCGCTGGGTATATAAGGCGTGGTGAGCTGGCTCGCTGGGTATATAAGGGGTGGTGAGCTGGCTCGCTGGGTATATAAGGGGTGGTGAGCTGGCTCGCTGGGTATATAAGGCGTGGTGAGCTGGCTCGGTGGGTATATAAGGCGTGGTGAGCTGGCTCGGTGGGTATATAAGGCGTGGTGAGCTGGCTCGGTGGGTATATAAGGCGTGGTGAGCTGGCTCGGTGGGTATATAAGGCGTGGTGAGCTGGCTCGCTGGGTATATAAGGCGTGGTGAGCTGGCTCGGTGGGTATATAAGGCGTGGTGAGCTGGCTCGGTGGGTATATAAGGCGTGGTGAGCTGGCTCGGTGAGTATATAAGGCGTGGCTCGCTGGCTCGCTGGGTATATAAGGCGTGGTGAGCTCTCTCGGTGGGTATATAAGGCGTGGTGAGCTGGCTCGGTGAGTATATAAGGCGTGGTGAGCTGGCTCGCTGGGTATATAAGGCGTGGTGAGCTGGCTCGCTGGGTATACAGGGAGTGCAGAATTATTAGGCAAGTTGTATTTTTGAGGATTAATTTTATTATTGAACAACAACCATGTTCTCAATGAACCCAAAAAACTCATTAATATCAAAGCTGAATATTTTTGGAAGTAGTTTTTAGTTGGTTTTTAGTTTTAGCTATTTTAGGGGGATATCTGTGTGTGCAGGTGACTATAATAATTATTAGGCAACTTAACAAAAAACAAATATATACCCATTTCAATTATTTATTTTTACCAGTGAAACCAATATAACATCTCAACATTCACAAATATACATTTCTGACATTCAAAAACAAAACAAAAACAAATCAGTGACCAATATAGCCACCTTTCTTTGCAAGGACACTCAAAAGCCTGCCATCCATGGATTCTGTCAGTGTTTTGATCTGTTCACCATCAACATTGCGTGCAGCAGCAACCACAGCCTCCCAGACACTGTTCAGAGAGGTGTACTGTTTTCCCTCCTTGTAAATCTCACATTTGATGATGGACCACAGGTTCTCAATGGGGTTCAGATCAGGTGAACAAGGAGGCCATGTCATTAGATTTTCTTCTTTTATACCCTTTCTTGCCAGCCACGCTGTGGAGTACTTGGACGCGTGTGATGGAGCATTGTCCTGCATGAAAATCATGTTTTTCTTGAAGGATGCAGACTTCTTCCTGTACCACTGCTTGAAGAAGGTGTCTTCCAGAAACTGGCAGTAGGACTGGGAGTTGAGCTTGACTCCATCCTCAACCCGAAAAGGCCCCACAAGCTCATCTTTGATGATACCAGCCCAAACCAGTACTCCACCTCCACCTTGCTGGCGTCTGAGTCGGACTGGAGCTCTCTGCCCTTTACCAATCCAGCCACGGGCCCATCCATCTGGCCCATCAAGACTCGCTCTCATTTCATCAGTCCATAAAACCTTAGAAAAATCAGTCTTGAGATATTTCTTGGCCCAGTCTTGACGTTTCAGCTTGTGTGTCTTGTTCAGTGGTGGTCGTCTTTCAGCCTTTCTTACCTTGGCCATGTCTCTGAGTATTGCACACCTTGTGCTTTTGGGCACTCCAGTGATGTTGCAGCTCTGAAATATGGCCAAACTGGTGGCAAGTGGCATCTTGGCAGCTGCACGCTTGACTTTTCTCAGTTCATGGGCAGTTATTTTGCGCCTTGGTTTTTCCACACGCTTCTTGCGACCCTGTTGACTATTTTGAATGAAACGCTTGATTGTTCGATGATCACGCTTCAGAAGCTTTGCAATTTTAAGAGTGCTGCATCCCTCTGCAAGATATCTCACTATTTTTGACTTTTCTGTCGCCAGGACTCTCTGCCGGATCCGTCAATCTAAATGCAAACAGATACCATTTGTAGACTGATCCGGATGCGGATCCATCTCACAAATGCATTGCAATACCGGATCCGTCTCTCCGGTTGCCATCCGGAAAAAAATGGACCCGGTATTTATCTCATTCACATTTTTAAAAGTCTGCGCATGCGCAGACCCAAAAAATTGATCCGTTTCTTCGGAACACTTGGCGCATGGATCATTAATACATTTCAATGGAAAATAATGCCGGCAAGTGTTCCGGAATTTTGGACTGAGAAAATACTGCAGTGTGCTGCGGTATTTTCTCCGTCCAAAAAACGTACAGTGACTGAACTGAAGACATCCTGAACGGATTGCTCTCCATTCAGAATGCATGGGGATAAAACTGATCAGTTTTTTTCTGGTATTGAGCCCCGAGGACGGAACTCCATACCGGAAAAGTTTAACATAAGTGTGAAAGTTCCCAAAGGGGCGATTTATCAGAGGTCCAGAAAGGGATGATTATTGGCTTTCGGGCCCCGGGTGTCAGTATTTCTGAACCTGCGCAGTGTGAACTGTTCTCTGCCGCTGTGGTGAAAGTGTATGGAGAGCGGACAAAGGGCAGCATTGTGAATAAGCAACGTGGAAACTTCGTGTCATTGATGTGAGGGGGGAACGTCGGCTAGAGAGGTGCTCGAGGGCGGAGGACACCCTACAGTGGAGCAGCTCACCATCAAAATAAACCAGTCTAACACAACAGTTCAGAGAACCTACTGGGTATGGGGCCCCAGGGCAGACGGACGGTCACTGCTCCTCTGCTAATGAAGTTGCATCAGCAGAAAAGGCTTCAATTTCCGCGGCAGTATCAGAATCGGACCTCCGCTGGTTGGTAAAGGGTTGTCTTCTCCGATGAGTCACGTTTTCTGCTCCATGGAACGGATGGACGTTGCTGTGTCAAGAGAGAAACATCAGAGAGAGAACACCCTGCAGCCATTGCTGGGAGAACACAAGCCGGTGAGGGCAGCGTTATGGTCTGGGGAGGTTTTCGTGGCATTCTCTGGGCCACTCATCCACGTGGAAGGCACTCTCCACCGATCTGTGTACAAACCCATCCCTGCAGATCCCGTACACCCCTACATGCTGATGGTCTCCCCCGGGGTAAATAGGATCTTCCAGCAAGACAATGGACTTGCCACACGGCTAGAAATGTCCGACATTGGTTAGAAGACCATGACCAAGACTTCCAAGTACTACTCTGACCCCTGACTCTCCAGACTTGAACACAATTGAGCATCTGTGTGACCACCTCGCAGGTCGTGTTTGCTCTATGGACTTCCCCCCCACCTCCCTCCAGCAGCTGTGCGATACTCTGCAGTCAGGATGGCTCCGGATACCGGTGACCATCTACCGGGACCTTATGGCGTCACTAACAGTCTAGCTGCCTAGGCCTCATTCACACGTCTGTATCCAAATCTGTGTAAAGGTGGTCAGTGATGCCTCCGTGAAGGATCCGTGTGTCTGTTTTTTGCTGTCCGTGTGCCATCAGTATTTCATGGCGATGTGCAGCTGAAAAAAAATAGTTTTCATTGCATCTCTTCCTGATTCGTGAAACAGGGATCACCTCCAAGTGTCACGGCTTGGTGGTAGCTTGCCGTGAGACTTTCACAGTGCATGGTGGTTGCCGGTGGCAACGTGGTGTTTGTTATGCATGCGTGTGCACTTCCCCTTTAAGGCCGTTCCCCTTCCCATTTCTGGAGTCTATGGGGTTAAGGTGTGTGCAAGGTGGAGCTGGGTGTGGCCTCTTGGCGCTTATTGTGAGCCTGAGGTCAGATTGTGTTCAGTGTCTTGAGGAGCCGGTGCTATTCCACCTGCCCAGTCCTTGAGGGCCACCTTATGGGACATCAATGTCACCCCTTTGTGTCTGTTGCTGAAACCGTACCTCACTTGTTGTATGTTTGGGGTTTGTTGTTATGTCTGGTTTGGGGTTTCATGTCTGGCCAGTTTGGTGTTTCAGGTCAGCATGGATGCCAGACATATCCTTTGTATGTCCTTTACCTTCGGAAGGGAGTCCCTAGAGTTCCCCGGAGGGGGAACTACAAGCAGCGCAGCCTGTTGCCGCCATGGTTTATGCCGCATGGTGGTCCAGGTACTAGATTCTGTGTTTGGTGTTCGTGCTGGGTCCTGCCTGGTGTGTGTTTTGGGCCTATGCGCGTTACCAGGATCCTGTGGTAGCGGCGTGGATGGCTCGAGTTCCTGTTGCAGCTGTGTCAGGTAGGTGTCCGTGTTGGTCCTGTTGGCAGTGGTGTTTTCTGCCTCTGGACACTTATCTGTCGTGTCGTCCTCTGCTGGCGGCTTTCTTCCCCTTTGTTGCTAGGACTGTTGGAGACTCCGGTTCCTCCGTGTCTTGAGGGAATCGGTTGTCTCCACCTTCTGACGCCATATTGCAGGGACCATTGGGGTCAGTAGGGCCCAGGTTCGAGAGTATGAGCCCCCCTACCATCGAGGGCGGCTCATGCAGTCAGGAGGTCAGGGATAGGATTTAGGGATGCTTAGTTGGTTGTCAGCTCCCTTTTTTCCTTGTTTCTAGGCTTAGCTGCTTCCTTATTATCCCAACATTGTACGGTGGGGGGTTTCCTCCGCTCCCCACCGTGACACCATGGTTTTCTCTGACCCATAGCCTATAATGGTCGTGATGGATTAGTGAAAGAGGACAAAATAGAGCGTGCTTCTGTGCTAAAATATGGATGTGTAAATGCACACATTATAATGACTGGGTACATGTGCTGTCTATGGAGAACATGTACAGCACATGTCCGTGAATCACTGACGTGTGTATGAGGCTTTACTTGAGATGGCACCAGGCCCACTGTAGGAAGAAGGCCTGGTCTGATGAATCGCATTACGTCATGTGGACAGCCATGTGTGTGTGCATTACTTACCTGGGGAAGAGATGGCGCCAGGATGGTAAGAAGACAAGCCGGTGGAGGCCTCTGGGAAACCTTTGGCTCTGACCTTCATGTGGAAACCCTTCATGCACAAAGAATTCAAGAGTTGACGGTTCTGCAAATTCTCCAGCTCTCAATCCGAAAGTAGTCTGATCCGTGGAGGGCGCACTTCATCACATGCTGGACTTTTAGAATCTGCTAGAAATGTACTGGTACCAGATACCACAGGGACATCTCTAAGATCTTGTAAAGGCCATGTCTGGAAGGCTAATCAGCGTATATAATTATCACAGATTACATACAGGCTCGGGCAACACTCAAGCCTGTGATCTCCCAGCAGCAGAGAGACGTGATACCTTACTTATGGGACAGTCACATTGGTGAGAGCAGGTTATCCTAACTCAATAATGGAGGGTGAAGCACATGAGTTGTGGACTCCCAAGTGACATTGGCCATAGTTATGGAGGCCGATAGGGTCAGGACACCCATTATGGGGTTCCTCAGCTTTTGAACCCTTGCTCCTCTACCAACCTCACATGTCCGATCATGTGGAGATCCACCAGCATTAAAAGAAGTCCGCTTGTTACCGGATAATGTCCCTCCCCGTGCTCAGGACTCCGTCGGCTGTCAAAATATTTATTTCTCGGGTACAGCAAGTGCCCACGTTTGTGTTGGAAAGATGCTCCATTATTAAATAGTCTGACCGTCTCTATGGTCACCGAGGGTCTTCTCGGCTGGTGAGGATAACAATCAGCCCATGGAAAATAAATGATCTGTCACCGGAGCATAAAGGAGGTAACATCTGATGCAGACCAGGCTGCAAACTCACAAACATATTTTCCGAGTGGTGTCGTTTCTGTGCGTTTTTGGAGGAAACCCAAATGATTTCTGGGCAAACAACCCTTGACGGGCAACGAGGAGTGATTCTGGAATTATTGGACAGGGTCACGTCTTCTCTTGAATTGTTCCTTCCTCAAGTTACTTTCGTTGCTGTTTGGGCGCTTTGTTAGTGACAACTAGGGCTGAAACGATTACTCGAATTAATCGATTTAACTCAACACAAAAAATTCCTCGATGCAAATTTTTTGCATCGATGATTCGTTTGTGCCATGTGACCACGGAGTGTGAGAGAAGAGCTTGCTGTTCCTAACGCTCCGTGGTCACCCGCCTGCCCGCACAGCGCTGCACTGGATCCTGAAATACACGCATCGTCGGGACATTTTAGTTCACTGGCGTTGCAGCTGGGCACTGATGGCAGGAGGGGGAGTGGGGGAAGCTGGTGGCATGGGGGGGGGGACTGGTGGCATGGGGGGGGGGGACTGGTGGCACTGCCGGAGAAACTAATTGCATTGGAGGGGGAACTGAAGTGGAGCAACTGATGGCACTGGGGGGGGGAGCTAATGGCACAAGCGAGGGGGAACTGATGGCATGGGGGGGAGACTGATGGCAGGGGGGCTGATGAGTTTTTATAGAAAATGTTCTTTTTAATTAGTTTTTTTTTCTTATTCGAGTACTTGATTAATCGGTAGAATACTTGATTGCTAAAATAATCGATTGCTGCACAACCTTTAGTAAAGTGATCTTCTTTTTTTCAAGGATTACTTCACCCAACATGTCAAATTCCTTAAATTCCTCATCGGTGTGTTATTTCTGCCTCCGGTTCATACCTGTAGCCGACATACTATTTTTTTATTTTATTTTATTTATTTATTTTTTAAATCCGACGCTCATTAGGAGCACAATGCATATTTTAAAGGGATTGTCTCATTTAAGACATAGGTGTGGGTCCCATATGCCACCAATCCCCAGAACGGGACCCCCGATGTGAGCGGAGAGAAGTTGCGCGCACAGTGCATCCTGAATTTTATTTCTTTGGTATGTCCGAAAATAGCCGAGTGCGCTTGCTTTGCTATTTTCGTAACTCCCATAGACATGAGTGGAGAGCATTCCGCGCATGCGCAGTGTACTCTCGTTAATTTTCGGGCACCCATTTTAGAGATGGGTGCGGTTCCCACCTCTGAGACCTGACTTTGATGGTGTATCCTAGCAATATGCCATCAAAGTCCCAGATGAAACAACCCCTTTAAGTATGACGGAGGATGAAAATGAGGTTGTCGCAGCCCCGCCCCATTTATAACTTCATAGGATAGTAATATGGTTAATGTTAAAGGGAATCTGTCACCATGAGGGCTCATGCACACGGCTGTTGCTCAGCCGTTCTGTGCATTGGAGACTGCAAATTGCGGTAGCCAATGCATGGGCAACATCGTTGTGGTTTGCACAGACGGATGCAGACCCATTCAACTTGAATAGGTCCGTGATCCGTTCGCATCGCAAAAAAAGTAGTCCATGCACTACTTTTTTTTTTGTGGTCCGGGGTTACGGAGAGAAACCCCACAGAAGCACTCCGTAGTGCTTCTGTGCGATACGGTGCCTCCGTCCCGCATCAGACCTTCCGGATTGCGGACCCATTAACTGTGATGCGGTGCAAAAACGGCCAGGCCCCTATATTGCAGACCCGCTGTTTGCAGGCCTGGACGGCCCTGATCGTGGACTATTACCTGCTGTAATACATGGTCCCTATGGAGAATACATGAAGAGATGACTTTATATATTTGTGCATCTTTCTCTATTCACTTCTATGGGAGCACACGACCGTACCATAAACTACGGATCCGCATTTTTTTTGCGGACCCCTTGACTTCAATGGGTCCATGGTCTGCATTTTGCTATAGGACATGTTCTATCTTTTTGAGGAGCGGACATACGGGCGCGGAAAGCGCATGGATCATGTGTGCGCTTTCCGCCTCTATATGTCCATTCCTCAAAAAGATAGGATCTGCCTGCAAAATGCAGACCACGGACCCATTGAATTCAATGGGCCTGCAAAAACAATTGCAGACGGCACACGGACCACATACTTATTTTGCGGATCCTCAGCTTGTGGACCACAGAACAGACATGGTCAGGTGCATGAGGCCTTAGCTCTGCAAGCATGTGCAGCCACCAATGTGCATGGTTGGGGTACACAGATACTGCCCATGTTGCATCCTCATTTTTTTTGTGGACCTATTGACTTCAATGGGTCCGTGGTCCGTATTTTGCCGCCGTGGTCATGTGCATGAGACCTTAGCCGGCCAAGCATGTGCTGCACCCATGTGCAGGGTTGGGGAACCCGCTTTCTGGGGTGCCTTAACCCTTTCAGCTCATTGTGAACTGGGTTAGCCACTGAGGATGGAGACTACTTCATTATCTGATAGAATATCCCCGTCTCCGCTGCAGATTCTTAGACATTTCAGAGTCTGGTAAAACTGGGTGACGACACTGGGAGCGGCAGCCTTAAGGCTACTTTCACACTGGCATTTTGGCTTTCCGTTTCTGATATCCGTCATGGGCTCTCACACGCGGTCCAAAATGGATCAGTTTTGCCCTATTGCATTCTGAACGGAAAAGGATCCGCTCAGAATGCATCAGTTTGCCTCCGATCAGTCTCCATTCCGCTTTGGAGACGGACATCAAAACACTGCTGACGAAACTGAGCCAAACGGATCCGTCCTGACACACAATGTAAGTCAATGGGGACGGATCCGTTTTCTATGACACAATCTGGCACAATAGAAACCGGATCCGTCTTGGCTATGTTAAAGATAATACAAACGGATCCGTTCTGACGGATGCATACGGTTTCATTATCTGAACGGATCCGTCCATGACGGATCCGCACAAAACGCGAGTGTGAAGTATTACATTGCATCATGTCTGCCTCTGGTCGGTCGGATTAGACTCCTCCACCATACAAAGCTGCATCCAATATGGCAAGAAAGTTGGCTTGTCATAAGCTTTGCCCTGACTTGTCTACTGCTGGGTGTGACCAGGTAAACCTTGTCTTGATGAGAGCTGTAATCACAGGGCACGCCCCTCCTTGTAATTCGTGCTCCGGGCTACAAAATAATAGATATGCTGACAGTGCCTGGAGGTGCAGGACACCTGACTGACTGTACTCCACCTCTGCAACCTGTCAGTATAGTGCTCACGTTGAGGATTCTAAGGGATAAACTCATCGAGAAACTAAGACGTAAGACGGTGCCGTATCCAGTTTATATGTCGGGGTCCCTTAAAATGACACTGAAGTTTTAGCTTTCCGATGATGTGGGAGTAGATATTATTGCTGGGGTCCATGAGCTGGGACCCCCTTCACGTGGATCCAGAGATCTCCCCATTCATTGCTCTGTTAGATTCTCTTCAAACTGTCAGCTCAGGGGTGTGTCCTTTCCCCCCCCCCCCTGCAGCTCTCTCCCTATCGCAGCTCAGGGTTGTGTCCTTTCTGCTGCAGCTCTCTCCCTATCGCAGCTCAGGGTTGTGTCCTTTCTGCTGCAGCTCTCTCCCTATCGCAGCTCGGGGTTGTGTCCTTCTGCTGCAGCTCTCTCCCTATCGCAGCTCAGGGTTGTGTCTTTTCTGCTGCAGCTCTCTCCCTATCGCAGCTCGGGGTTGTGTCCTTTCTGCTGCAGCTCTCTCCCTGAAACTTTTACAGCCTCTAACAGTAGATACAGCTGGCGACAGTTAAAGAACGGAACTGAGCATGTGCGACCACCTCAGTAGGTGGGTTACTATACAGATTAAACACCAGGAGGCGCCATTACCATATATTGGCATAAGAGAATATCTCAATACTGGAGTATTTTTGTACTAGTAAATTACAAAAATAACTAGTTTTTTCATACTGAATTATACTAAAATAATACAGTATTATAACCTCTTTAATTATCATTTTCTACTATGCATTTCAATTCCTCCCCACTTCAAAATCCCTGCTTGCTGTCTGCGAATGGAATCATTCTTGTTTACATGCGGAGACTGTGTAAATTCTGCGCTGGAAATCCAAGCAAATGATATTCCGCTACATGGGGATTGGGTTTTAAAAGATCTATTTACTTTTAGTGTAAAATAAATAAATAAATAAATAAATCAGTGTGGAATTAAAGGGGTTGGGCAAGATTGGCAAACCCCCCTACTTAGCCTGGACCTGGGAAACGCTTCCCGGCGCTGGCTCCCCGCTCCTTCTCCTTCCGGCCTCCCTTGCTGAAAATATCCGGTTTGACATCGCCCGCAGCCAATCACTGGCTGCGGCGGTGATTGGATCCCCTTGTGTCATGTGACCATTTGTCAAGACGTAAGGGGATCCACGCAGCGGAGCATCACCGGCAGAGTGGAGAAGGAGCGGGGAGCCACCTTCTCCCTCCCCCATTATTGCACAACCCCTTTAAAGGGAACCTGTCACTGGGGACTGGATATTGCGGATGTGCTAGCGGCCATCTAGCAACCCATGTCCTCTGCTCTATACATAAAATCCCGGTGACAGGTTCCCTTTAAGGGCACACGGTAAACTTTATAATATGTCAAATCGGATGCAGATTTTCACTGCAGTACTTTTACCCTTTTGCAACACATGGAATGAAATTTCTCTCAAAATCTGCATGTTGCAGATTTCGCAAGAAATCTACACGTGCAATGGAAAACGTGCAGATGCCCACGACCTCGGTCATGTGTTTCAGCCATCCGTGGTTCCCCTGACTCGAACTGACTGCATCGTAGTGTCCTCTGTGGTCACGGATCTATTGTACTGTGCTCACATCATCGTGTTATACGGCGGGATATGTCGCTGCCTCCTGTTGGCGACGTACGTGAAAAATCCTCCAACGAGGGCTCAAAATGAGGTATTAACAGAGCCTAAAAATGTGTCAGGCCGAGGTCCAGCAGCTCTTTGTATCTTTTATATCTGGTCCATTAATCGGTTCATTGTCTCCAGCCATTATCAGGGTTTTATATTGAGGCCTTGTTTGGTTGTCATGGTAACCGGCAGCCAGTACTGTGAGGCAAACACTGTGCACCCCCTCCCCTCCCGCCTCCGCTGGGTCTGCGCTTTTGCAACTCTTCCTGTTCTGCTTTCTAGAATTTCCTGCCTTTTAAAAAAAATAAAAAAAAATTTGTTGCTCCGACAATATTAAGGTCCTCGCTACCACCAGACTGGATGTTACTTTTGCTGTAAATGCTAAGGATGTATTTAAACCCAGCAACTAAAAATCTCTTCCGTGCATCCGAAGGGGGTGTTTCTGCAGTAAGCACATAGATTGGGCAAGACCCATTAAGATGAATGGGACAGTCGCAGAAATTTCTGCAGTACACATATGATGTAATGTCTCTGGAGGTTATATCAGTGCTGGAGCGTTATAAGAGGAGCGGCTGATATCAGTCACATATGATGTAATGTCTCTGGAGGTTATATCAGCGCTGGAGCGTTATAAGAGGAGCGGCTGATATCAGTCACATGTGATGTAATGTCTCTGGTAGAGATGAGCGAACCTCTGTTTTAAGTTCGGCGTCTAAAGTTCGGGTTTGGATTAGCGGAGAATCCCGATCTGGAACCGGATATGGATTCCGACTTCCGTTGTGGTCCGTGGTAGCGGAATCAATAATGGCCGATTATTGATTCCGCTACCACGGACCACAACGGAAGTCGGAATCCATATCCGGTTCCAGATCGGGATTCTCCGCTAATCCAAACCCGAACTTCAGACGCCGAACTTAAAACAGAAGTTCGCTCATCTCTAGTCTCTGGGGGTTATATCAGTACAGGAGCGTTATAAGAGGAGCGGCTGATATCAGTCACATATGATGTAATGTCTCTGGAGGTTATATCAGTGCTGGAGCGTTATAAGAGGAGCGGCTGATATCAGTCACATATGATGTAATGACTCTGGAGGTTATATCAGTGCTGGAGCGTTATAAGAGGAGCGGCTGATATCAGTCACATATGATGTAAAGTCTCTGGAGGTTATATCATCACTGGAGCGTTATAAGAGGAGCGGCTGATATCAGTCACATATGATGTAATCTCTGGAGATGTGTGACATAGTAGTGATCATGGGGGTCAGTCAGGATTCTGCACATTTTGTTGTCTCCCCATCCTGATAACAGTAGAGCTTTCTGCTGCCGTTATAGTGGTCGGTATAACATGTACATGAGAAGGATTTTAGGTTTTGTTCCCTGTTTTCGGAAACTTTATAATGGCACCTGAAAGGTCGGGGCTCTCCCTGTTTTCTTTCTACGCTCGTTATCTCCTCATCTTAATGTTTTATGTTAACTGAGACGATTCCTGTGAAATGTCATTTTTGTCTCTTATCAGTCTGGAGGCGGCAGAACTGCGAGACTTTATTGTTATATGGTAAC
This sequence comes from Bufo gargarizans, assembly GCF_014858855.1. Taxonomy (NCBI): domain Eukaryota; kingdom Metazoa; phylum Chordata; class Amphibia; order Anura; family Bufonidae; genus Bufo; species Bufo gargarizans. The sequence continues at coordinate 8,305,828 of NC_058090.1, read as the reverse complement.
GTGAGGACAGCGTTCAGACTGGGGCTTTACGGTATGTTCACATATGGGAGATACTGTGACACAGTGAAGGGTATTGTCTGGGAAAACGGGTATCTTCCTCCCAGCGTGTGCTGCTGGACTGATTGGCGGCCAGGTGGGGTCAGACACCGGACTGGATCTCAGGTGCCGATCCGGGGTTTTGGCAACACCTTTAAAAGACAGCCGGGGTCAGCAGAGGGGGGTCTCTGTGTTGGGATCTGAGGCTTGTGCCGAGTTGGAAGGCTGAGACCCGGGTGTAGGGGAAACATACCTCCTAAAGCCTGCTTATGGGCGAGGCAGAACTGCCGCAGGGTGTGAACTAACACCCAGGAGATAAGGTGACCTTCCTGCTTTATGAACTTTTCGTGTGTGTGAACAAACACCAAGGCTGCAAGCGACTTGTGTTTTGTGCTATACCTTATGTGTGAATAAACACGGACGTTTTGCTTTACCAACTGGTTTTTGCCTCTGTACTGCGTGCGCTTATCCTGCCTACCAGAGCGAACCCCCCCCCCCCCAAAAAAATAATTATATATATATATATATATATATATATATATATATATATATATATATATATACTTTTTTTTTATCAAAACTGGTTGAAAGGAAAACTGGTTTAGTTGCCTATAGCAACCAATCAGATTGATCCTTTCATTTTCCAAAGGAGCTTTGAAAATTGAAAGGTGTAATCTGATTGGTTGCTATGGGCAACTAAACCAGTTTTGATTTCAACTAAACTTGATAAATCTGCCCCATATTTAATTCCTGGCGTCTGCTGGAACTGGCATGTGGTAGATGATGAAATATAAAAATTTTGAGGGTCAATAGAAAAGTATAAAGGGTTAAAGGATTTATCAAAACTTAGTGTAAAGGAAAACTGGTTTAGTTGCCTATAGCAACCAATTAGATTCCACCTTTCATTTTGCAGAGCTCCTTTGGAAAATGAAAGATGGAATCTGATTGGTTGTTATGGGCAACTAAGGGTACTTTCACACTTGCGTTGTTGGCTTCCGGCAATCTGTATGCAAACGGATACCATTTGTAGACGGATCCAGATGCGGATCAATCTCACAAATGCATTGCAATACCGGATCCGTCTCTCCGCTTGTCATCCGGAAAAACGGATCCGGTATTTATCTTAACATTTTTAAAGGTATGCGCAAACTGCAAAACCGGATCAGTTTTTCCGGAACACTTGGCGTGGTGAGCTGGCTTGGTGGGTATATAAGGTGTGGCGAGCTGGCTTGGTGGGTATATAAGGTGTGGCGAGCTGGCTTGGTGGGTATATAAGGTGTGGTGAGCTGGCTCGGTGGGTAAATAAGGTGTGGCGAGCTGGCTCGTGGGTATATAAGGTGTGGTGAGCTGGCTTGGTGGGTATATAAGGTGTGTCTGTGATGGGCTCTCTGCGCTCACATCCTTCGTTGCTGTCATGGGTAAGGGTACTTTCACACTGGCGTTGCTGGATTCCGGCAGGCAGTTCCGTCGCCGGAATCCAGCATCTTTTTCACATTTTTTTTAAAGGTCTGCGCATGCGCAGACCGCAAAACCGGATCAGTTTGGCCCTAATGCATTCTGAATGAAAAAGGATCCGCTCAGAATGCATCCGTTTGCCTTTCGATCCGTCTCCATTCAGCTCTGGAGGCTGCTTGCAGCGTTTTGGTGTCCGTCTGACGAAACTGAGCCAAATGGTCCTGGCACACAATGTAAGTCAAGGGGGGCGGATCCGTTTTCTCTGGCACATGCGCAGACCGCAAAACCGGATCAGTTTTTCCGGAATTTTGGAAGGAGAAAAAAAACTATTAAAATAAATAAATAAATAAACCTCTGATGATCTGGAATCTGCCAGCCCCTATTAATTTTGATTAGAGGAGCGTCCTCTCGGCTAAGCTGTCTTTTGAAGTCCCATTATAGCTTGCGGTTGTCAAACCAGCACCTGGATCTGAATACGTATGTACCGTAATTAAAAATGTAAAAAATAAAATGTATATAGCATCTGAGTTCTTTACTGAAATCTATCTTCTAGCGCCCCTACTGTTTTTTGTCTTTTTGTTCTTTCTCTGTCCACCATGCTCTGTTCTATGCTTCAACTGTCTCCCAAGCTGTGATAGAGAGAGAGCTGTAACAGGAAGGACACCCCCCCCCCCCCTTCCTCTGTGTTGCAGCAGAAAGGACACTCCCCCTGAGCTCCCAGCTTGGTAGAAATGTAGCAGAGAAACTGGAGCGATGAATGGGGACATTTCTGGATCTAATGTGAGGTACAGGGCTGGTTCCATCTTGGGTAGAAAGAGTCTTTCATGTACTACTGTATATGATGTTTGATTTTCATTTTTTTACTTTAATTCAGGAATAACCCTTTCTAAGAAAGTGCCGGGTCATCAAAGGCGTCAGTGGCGGCCATTGTTCTGCAGACTCCACATAGAGCATTTATCAGCCACTCGGAGTAATGACGGCCATAATTGATGTAACTTGTAAAATTCCTTTAAGACCCTGTCATCCTGATCGGTTCTGATGAAAGGACGCCCGATTATTGGCGGCACATCTCCCTGTGTAATCAGGCCATTGCAAACGAGCGCCGATAGATGTTATCTTCCCTCTGCGCTCACACTGCCCGAGGATCGAGCAGTGTACCCCCCCCCCCCTACTCCAGATGCGGCATCGCTTCTAGATTGTTGTGCTTGAATTTGCTTAACATTCTTGGGAAAACCACAAATTCTCAGATGGTATCGCCGCACGCTGAGTGATAGACGACTTTACTATTTTTTTATTTTTTTTTTAAAAGCACTCTTGGAATTCTGTCCACACTTGAGACGCTGTGTCAGGCTACTTTCACACCCGCGTTTTGGGCGGATCCGCCATGGATCTGCAAAAACTGATCTGTTACGATAATACAACCGCTCGCATCCGTCATGAACTCCATTCAAAGTCAATGGGAGACGGAGTCAATGGGAGACGGCTCAGTTTCGTCAGACGGACACCAAAACGCTGCTAGCTGCCTCCAGAGCGGAATGGAGACGGATCGGAGGCAAACGGATGCATTCTGAGCGGATCCTTTTCCATTCAGAATGCATTAGGGCCAAACTGATCCGTTTTCGGACTGCCTGCGAGAGCCCTGAATGGATGTCCTAAACGGAAAGCAAAACGCCAGTGGGAAAGTTGCCTCAGTTGGAGATCAGAGTGTTGGTCACATGACACAGCTGAGGATCAGAAGGGAGGTTATAACTCGCAAATACAGCCGCTGGGGAAAAGACTGGCTTCACTACAACTTACACCATGTAGCTTTCTTAAAGCCAAGAGAATATACATTTTGCGGGAGGAGTGCCCCTTTTAATCATGACCCTGAAATCTGTAGCTTTTCCAGCGGTGGTTGCAGGGGGCGTGCGCATCCTAGACGGAGTTGATTATTTGACCGTGTAATTTGTTTTTTTTTTATAACAATTTGTGCACCCTTTCCTCTTTCATCCATTGTTTAGTTTTGGGAAGCTGGGTGACAACCAATGCGGCTCATGTTAGCTTAAAGGGGTTCTCCGGAGCTGCCAACAACCTGTCCTCGAACGTGATCAGGACCGGTGGTCTCCACTTGCAGAGCTGCCTTAGGGGAGTGAGGGGACATGTACACTACATACTGATGAGGGTTCCTGGCAGGCTGCTCAGCCGTCTGACCACCTGGTTGTGCTGGGAAACTGCAGTGCCCAGCACAGTGGATATCTGGGGCACCACTACTGCACAGGGAAGTGACACAGCGCTAAAGAGGCCTTGCGACTGCGAGGTCACGCCCCATCAATCATAAAGGGGTGGCACTGTACGAGCTGGGAATACCCCCTTTTAAATCTCTCTCTCTCTCTGTGGAGTAGAATCTAGGAGATCTATTGCTGAAACGCCAAATAGCTATTCCTTTCAGGGAAAAACTTTTTGACAACGAATTGAGCTACCATAATGGCTCTGGCGAGGGTTGTCAGATTCCTGAATATCCATCAGATCTGCCTAGTGTCCGATGGAGATAGGAGGAGTGAGCAGGGAAGTGGCTGACTGTAGCCGTGGCACCCTGTGCAATATACTGAAGGATGTGCAGCTCTGAAGCACCAACTGCTGCTCTAAAGAGGGGAAGTCAAAAAGCCGATGTTTGTCACTTTAACTAAACTGGAAACCTGTGGAACGGAGAGCTTCTTAAAGGGAAAGTTTTGTAACTTTAGGATTTACTTGTGAGATGGGGCCCAACCAATGGCTCATTCGCCTACTGTTACCTCTTGTATTTTATGCCTTATTATGTTATTTCTTTGTGTTTTCTTAAAGCTCTTTTCTTCTGTTCTTCTAGGAAGCGAGGGATAGAAGTCGTGCAGGTGAGTCGGATCGCACCCTGTTCCTTTTTACCAATTGCATTTGTCTTTGCTGTGTTTTTTTATTTTATTTATTTATTTATTTATTTTACCCGACTTCTCCTTTACTGAAATGCATGGAAACCCGTACGTCCAAACTGAACAAAACTTCTGCGGATTTGCAAGCGGCAGATGAACAGCATTGTGCAGTAGATGAGATCTCGAGAAACCTCATCTGCATGCTGCGGGGGAAAAAAAAATCTGCAGCACAAATTCACCTGCGCTGTAGATTTTAACTCTATGCCGTGTCCGTTTATGCCGTGGATTTCACCCAGAGGGCAAATTCTACTTTATAATCTGCATATATCTCATGCAGATATTTACCGCAGAGTTGTCGGCGTTGGATTTTCTATGCTGTGTTACATCCGTGCAGAAATATAATTTGGTTTTCTTATATGCACGTTGCATTCCTGTAGCTCTGTATATGCAGTATGTCATGTCGGGCCATTTATAGCGCCCAAACTTGTGGTCACTTTAGCGGAGTTCCTATAATACAGTGGAGCGGGAAGTTTTCCCTTCATCAGATTACTGTACAGAGCTTTATGTAGAAAAAGACACTTCCAATAATGTGGTTGGCCATACAAGGTATGGTCTTAAGCCAGCAGAACAGCGAGTGCAGCTCTGGAGTATAATACAGGATGTAACTAAGGATCAGTACAGGATAAGTAATGTATGTACACAGTGACTGCACCAGCAGAATAGTGAGTGCAGCTCTGGAGTATAATACAGGATGTAACTCAGGATCAGTACAGGATAAGTAATGTATGTACACAGTGACTGCACCAGCAGAATAGTGAGTGCAGCTCTGGAGTATAATACAGGATGTAACTCAGGATCAGTACAGGATAAGTAATGTATGTACACAGTGACTGCACCAGCAGAATAGTGAGTGCAGCTCTGCAGTATAATACCGGATGTAACTCAGGATCAGTACAGGATAAGTAATGTATGTACACAGTGACTGCACCAGCAGAATACTGAGCGCAGCTCTGGAGTATAATACAGGATGTAACTCAGGATCAGTACAGGATAAGTAATGTAATGTATGTACACAGTGACTGCACCAGCAGAATACTGAGCGCAGCTCTGGAGTATAATACAGGATGTAACTCAGGATCAGTACAGGATAAGTAATGTATGTACACAGTGACTGCACCAGCAGAATAGTGAGTGCAGCTCTGCAGTATAATACAGGATGTAACTCAGGATCAGTACAGGATAAGTAATGTAATGTATGTACACAGTGACTGCACCAGCAGAATACTGAGCGCAGCTCTGGAGTATAATACAGGATGTAACTCAGGATCAGTACAGGATAAGTAATGTGTGTACACAGTGACTCCAACAAACAGTCCTGTGCACACCGCGTCACAGATGCAGACCCATTCAGTTGAATCGGTCCGCAATCCGTAAGGTTGGTACGGAACTGGGGAACAGAAGAAGGAACGGATTGCTTCCGTGGAGTTTCTCTCCGTGCCTGCAAAACAATAGAACATGTTCTATTTTTTTTATTTATGTTTGCCGCGTGCGGACGAATCACAGACCCATTCAAATTGAACCAGGGAGCTCAGGATGGACAGAATTCTAGAAGGGACAGCATTTTCTCCACTTGTAGACGAGTTCTTGATCATGTTCCGGATGACTTGTTCTTTCAGGAAGAAAAAAAGTTATATTTGCATTTCCTTTCATAATTGTTTATCTCGCCTTCTCGTGCCATCTTGGAAGGCGGAGGGGCTGGCAGCTTCTTTATGCCCTGATAACAAAAGAACTTGTATTCAGACGCGGCAATCTTGAGCTGCTGTTAAGTGACAGCTGGACGCGCTGCAAAAATCCATCAGCTGCTGCCGAGCTCTGCAAAATGTCAAGTTTTCTTTTTGTTTTAGAGTTTAGATTTTTTTTATTTTATTTTTTTTAATGCTATTTTTTAAAGGGAGACCTGCATGTGGGGAGCTGCCAAAAAAATAAAATAAAAAAAAAGTTTTCTTCCTCTGGCTAAATATAAGCGTTGGGAAGCAAACACACATCCTGGGGCCCCAGCGATTACAGATGCCAGGTTGAAAGTGAAGACTGACACACAGAGCAGCACTGAGAGGGGTCGACGGGGATCCCTTGTGATCTGCAGCAAGTTATTGAAAATATGGTCAGTTGCTCCTCAGCACCAGACTGTTTGTATATTTTGATGGATCGTCACAGTGGTTGCAGTCTGTCACTAAGGAGCAACTGACGCCATAGTAATTATCACGTAGCGCATCTCGGAGAAAGTGCAGAGACTCTTCAGCAGTGCCGATGTCCGTCAGGGTCCGCAGGAAGCAGGACGGACTCTCCGGTCCATGAGTGGTGGTCGTCACCCACCATCTGGAGTCACAATATCGCATAGGACGAAGCAACAAAAGAAAGGTTTCAGCTTCATTTGCAGGTTGTCAGGACATGGCTGATGTACTTGGTATTACATTTCATCATCATCATCATTGCCAAAATCACTGCTTGCTGTCAGTGTGTGGAATGTCATAAAGTTGTAACTGTATTTAGGTGTAAGCGAAATGTTCTCATTTACTGACAGCAAGCAGAGGTCTTCGGAATAATGAAAGATTAAAGAACACGATAGAGGGAGAGAGGCAGTGTATGTATAATGTCTGTATTATTTCAACCAGTTTACATTCCCTGTGTCCTGCGGCAAAACAACATTCTCCTATATGGTGTCTAAGTTATACATCTTCCTGTATATAGTGATATGGACCATGCTGGTATAACCTGGGCATCTCCTGTATATAATTATATATGTACAGCTGGTATAAGTTATACATCTTCCTGTATATAGTGATATGGACCATGCTGGTATAACCTGGGCATCTCCTGTATATAATTATATATGTACACCTGGTATAACCTGGGCATCTCCTGTATATAATTATATATGTACAGCTGGTATAAGTTATACATCTTCTTGTATATAGTGATATGGACCATGCTGGTATAACCTGGGTATCTCCTGTATATAATTATATATGTACAGCTGGTATAAGGGTTTTTTCACACCTGCGTTCTTTTCTTCCGGCATAGAGTTCCGTCGTCGGGGCTCTATGCCGGAAGAATCCTGATCAGGATTATCCTAATGCATTCTGAATGGAGAGAAATCCGTTCAGGATGCATCAGGATGTCTTCAGTTCCGGAACGGAACGTTTTTTGGCCGGAGAAAATACCGCAGCATGCTGCGCTTTTGGCTCCGGCCAAAAATCCTGAAGACTTGCCGCAAGGCCGGATCCGGAATTAATGCCCATTGAAAGGCATTGATCCGGCCTTAAGCTAAACGTCGTTTCGGCGCATTGCCGGATCCGACGTTTAGCTTTTTCTCGATGGTTACCATGGCTGCCGGGACGCTAAAGTCCTGGCAGCCATGGTAAAGTGTAGCGGGGAGCGGGGGAGCAGCATACTTACCGTCCGTGCGGCTCCCGGGGCGCTCCAGAGTGACGTCAGGGCGCCCCACGCGCATGGATGACGTGATCGCATGGCACATCATCCATGCGCATGGGGCGCTCTGACGTCATTCTGGAGCTCCCCGGGAGCCGCACGGACGGTAAGTATACCGCTCCCCCGCTCCCCACTACTACTATGGCAACCAGGACTTTAATAGCGTCCTGGCTGCCATAGTAACACTGAACGCATTTTGAAGACGGATCCGTCTTCAAATGCTTTCAGTACACTTGCGTTTTTCCGGATCCGGCGTGTAATTCCGGCAAGTGGAGTACACGACGGATCCGGACAACGCAAGTGTGAAAGAGGCCTAACCTGGGCATCTCCTGTATATAATTATATATGTACAGCTGGTATAAGTTATACATCTTCTTGTATATAGTGATATGGACCATGCTGGTATAACCTGGGCATCTCCTGTATATAATTATATATGTACAGCTGGTATAACCTGGGTATCTCCTGTATATAATTATATACAGTTGCAAGAAAAAGTATGTGAACCCTTTGGAATGATCTGGATTTCTGCACAAATTGGTTATAAAATGTGATCTGATCTTCATCTAAGGGTACTTTCACACTAGCGTTTTTCTTTTCCGGCATAGAGTTCCGTCACAGGGGCTCTATACCGGAAAAGAACTGATCAGGCATATCCCCATGCATTCTGAATGGAGAGTAATCTGTTCAGTTTGCATCAGGATGTCTTCAGTTCAGTCGTTTTGACTGATCAGGCAAAAGAGAAACCGTAGCATGCTACGGTTTTCTCTCCGACGAAAAAAACTGAAGACATGCCTGAACGCCGGATCCGGCTTTTTTTCCCATAGGAATTTATTAGCGCCGGATCCGGCATTCAGAATACCGGAATGCCGGATCCGTCGTTCCGTCATGCGCATGCGCAGATCGGTAAAAATGAGAAAAATGTACAAGACGGATCCGTCGGTCCGCATGACAAGCGGAGAGACGGATCCGTCCTTGCAATGCATTTGTGAGACGGATCCGCATCCGGATCCGTCTCACAAATGCTTTCAGTCAGCAGCAGATCGGCGGATCCGGCGGCCAGTTCCGACGACGGAACTGCCCGCCGGATCACACTGCCGCAAGTGTGAAAGTAGCCTAAGTCACAACAATAGACAATCACAGTCTGCTTAAACTAATAACACACAAAAATGTAAATGTCACCATGTTTTTATTGAACACACCATGTAAACATTCACAGTGCAGGTGGAAAAAGTATGTGAACCCTTGGATTTAATAACTGGTTGAACCTCCTTTGGAAGCAATAACTTCACCCAAACGTTTCCTGTAGTCGCAGATCAGACGTGCACAACGGTCAGGAGTAATTCTTGACCGATCCTCTTTACAGAACTGTTTCAGTTCAGCAATATTCTTGGGATGTCTGGTGTGAATCGCTTTCTTGAGGTCCTGCCACAGCATCTCCATCGGGTTGAGGTCAGGACTCTGACTGGGCCACTCCAGAAGGCGTATCTTCTTCTGTTTGAGCCATTCTGTTGTTGATTTACTTCTATGCTTTGGGTCGTTGTCCTGTTGCAACACCCATCTTCTGTTGAGCTTCAGCTGGCGGACAGATGGCCTTAAGTTCTCCTGCAAAATGTCTTGATAAACTTGGAATTCATTTTTCCTTCGATGATAGCAATCCGTCCAGGCCCTGACGCAGCAAAGCAGCCCCAAACCATGATGCCCCCACCACCATACTTCACAGTTGGGATGAGGTTTTGATGTTGGTGTGCTGTGCCTCTTTTTCTCCACACATAGTGTTGTGTGTTTTCTTCCAAACAACTCCACTTTGGTTTCATCTGTCCACAGAATATTTTGCCAGTACTGCTGTGGAACATCCAGGTGCTCTTGTGCAAACTGTAAACGTGCACCAATGTTTTTTTTGGACAGCAGTGGCTTCCTCTGTGGTATCCTCCCATGAAATCCATTCTTGTTTAGTGTTTTACGTATCGTAGATTCGCTAACAGGGATGTTGGCATATGCCAGAGACTTTGTAAGTCTTTAGCTGACACTCTAGGATTCTTCTTCACCTCATTGAGCAGTCTGCGCTGTGCTCTTGCAGTCATCTTTACAGGATGACCACTCCTAGGGAGAGGAGCAGCAGTGCTGAACTGTCTCCATTTATAGACAATTTGTCTTACCGTGGACTGATGGACAGCAAGGCTTTTGGAGATACTTTTATAGCCCTTTACAGCTTTAATCAAGTCAAAACAATTCTTAATCGTAGGTCTTCTGAGAGCTCTTTTGTGCGAGGCATCATTCACATCAATGCTTCTTGTGAAAAGCAAACCCAGAACTGGTGTGTGTTTTTTATCGGGCAGGGCAGCTGTAACCATCACCTCCAATCTCATCTCATTGATTGGACTCCAGTTGGCTGACACCTCACTCCAATTAGCTCTTGGAGATGTCATTAGTCTAGGGGTTCACATACTTTTTCCACCTGCGCTGTGAATGTTCACATTGTGTGTTCAATAAAAACATGGTAACATTTAATTCTTTGTGTGTTATTAGTTAAGCAGACTGTGATTGTCTATTGTTGTGACTTAGAGGAAGATCAGATCACATTTTATGACCAATTTGTGCAGAAATCCTTATCATTCCAAAGGGTTCACATACTTTTTCTTGCAACTGTATGTACAGCTGGTATAAGTTATACATCTTGTATACAGAGATATGGGGCATGCTGGTGTGACTCTGATTAGTGTCCCTATGATATGTCTGCCATGAAGGTTTGTAACAGGTACACAGACAGAAAAGCTCTCTTTATCATGAAGAAGTGGATATCGTATGGGCTCTAGTGTATGGATCTGGTTGTTCTCCTTTAATGACCTGTTCTTTTTGGTAAACAATCTCTTGGCTTCAGTCCTCTGGGAAGACAAAATATTTTCATTGTGAGGGCAGCGAGTACTCGGCTTCGCCTCTCCACATCTGGAGGTCTGTGTTTCTAAAGCTCTCCATAGCCGTGATTAAAGGGACTTTCACACTTGTCCCCTGCCCGGTCTTCTGATGCAGCTGCCTTCCATCTATGTGATTGCTGGTAAATGGTGCAGCGCTCCCATGGAAGAGGAGCATTAAGGGTTGTTTGTCTTTCCCGTTAGTTACTTGAGATCAAGTAGCTTAACCCTATAAACCAATTCTAAAATTCATTAGGGTCAGGCACGGGGCTGTCCCCGTAGCCCGAGTGTCCTGGCGCGGGGCTGTCCCCGTAGCCCGAGTGTCCGGGCGCGGGGCTGTCCCCGTAGCCCGAGTGTCCTGGCGCGGGGCTGTCCCCGTAGCCCGAGTGTCCTGGCGCGGGGCTGTCCCCGTAGCCCGAGTGTCCTGGCGCGGGGCTGTCCCCGTAGCCCGAGTGTCCGGGCGCGGGGCTGTCCCCGTAGCCCGAGTGTCCGGGCGCGGGGCTGTCCCCGTAGACCGAGTGTCCTGGCGCGGGGCTGTCCCCGTAGACCGAGTGTCCTGGCGCGGGGCTGTCCCCGTAGCCCGAGTGTCCAGGGCGCGGGGCTGTCCCCGTAGCCCGAGTGTCCAGGCGCGGGGCGGTCCCCGTAGCCCGAGTGTCCTGCAGATCCTATGCACAATGTAATGTATATAGCAGAAATTTGCAACCTATGACTGTTTGGTTGCTGTGAATCTACATCCCCAGCATGCCCAGATAGTTGGCCGTCCAGGCATCCTGTGTGTATTAGTTTTGCAATAGTTGGGGAGTCACAGGTTGCCAACTGCCATATGTTATAATAGGTCCAAGGAGCGGACAGACCTGACACATTGGCTATAATAAGCCTTTCCACTGGTGCACCCTGCCAGACCCCTCTTCATATGTAGACATTGCCCCAGTGATCTGATATGCAATAACAGAATGCTATGTATGGGGACGTCTGACTTTTTTTATTTTTATTTTTTTTAGATGATCTGTAACACCTCTTGTCCTAACCATGTGATGATTTTTTAGAAAGTCAGTGCCTGGGGGTTTCTACTACAACTGAGGACAGTTCATCTACAGGCTATAGATTGTGGGGGCGGCCGTGGAAGCTCCGTAATGCAGAGTCCTCTCTGGGGATGGTGCTGCACATAGAGGAGTGATCCATTAGCTCCATTACATGAGCGGATCCCATGAGACGACCAGGCTTCCTGCTAGATCTGGAGCAGTTTCACAATGACTTTTCTTTAGGTGTTTTTTTTTTTTTTTTTTCAATTTTAGAATTGTAAGTTAAGACCCTGACAATAAAGAGAGTCATAGGGGCTTCTACTGAATGTATTTATTTGTTTTATTTCTATTTAATTACCGTAAATCTTATGATAAAGTATAGTATACATCATCTGGAAGATAAATAAACAGTAATAAAAATAATAGAAAAAAGATCGTAGCTAGTAAATCCCCCTCCTCAGTCCCCATCTTCCCAAAGCTGAGTGGGTGGGGAGAAAAAGAAAGGAAGAGCGATATAATAGATGATTATAATATGACTAGAATAGAATTGCACCAATGTGCTCGATATAGCACCGCATATTAGTATGCTGATGAAGCTGCGGTTTGGTCACAGTGTTATAAAAGTGAACAGCAATCAACTTGCGTAATGTTCAAGTGGTTGTTGAGCTATAGAAACAGTGAGGTTTCTGCTTTTTACCACTTTTTTGTAATAGCAGACCGTCAAAAATTGCCTTGTAGCTGAAAGCCGTAGATGTATTACTTATCCAACTCATTATACTCGGGAGCTGCGCTCACTATTCTGCTGGGTGCAGTCACTGTGTACATACATTACTTATCCTGTACTGATCCTGAGTTACATCCTGTATTATACTCCAGAGCTGCACTCACTATTCTGCTAGTTCAGTCACTGTGTACATACATTACTTATCCTGTACTGATCCTGAGTTACATCCTGTATTATACTCCAGAGCGGCACTCACTATTCTGCTGGTGCAGTCACTGTGTACATACATTACCTATCCTGTACTGATCCTGAGTTACATCCTGTATTATACTCCAGAGCGGCACTCACTATTCTGCTGGTGCAGTCACTGTGTACATACATTACTTATCCTGTACTGATCCTGAGTTACATCCTGTATTATACTTCAGAGCTGCACTCACTATTCTGCTGGCTTTAAAGCTAAAATCTCCTAACATATACACATATCTGCAGGTTATTGGATGCTTGTCAGCAGACACCCCTGTAAGGGTTCGCATGTGCAACAGCAGGCTGTTCCGGATTCCCATTAACTGTAATGGAGTCCAGCAGTGATCCGGCCCCTTTCCAACATAAATGCCAGACAAAAACCATTGGATGCAGTTGTTTTTATCTGTCTGACAGCCGACATTTGTGCCAGATCAGAAATGCCGCAGATGCCCACGTACCCTCAGAGTTTCTCTGAGCTTCTATATTGCAGAAGGGGCAGTTGGTTTTTCCTTACATCCTATATACTATTCCGTGCCTGGTGTATAGATGACCATCAATATTGTACTCCCGGAAAACCCCCTCTGTATGCACGCCTGGCGCTTTAGTACCGTGACCCGTCTGGCCTTGTTTCCATTCTCAGGGAGGTATTTTAAGCTTTTTGGTACATGTTTCAGCACCCCGGGCCCTGTCTATGGGATTCTTATAAATTAAAAAAACTCCTCTTCTCCGTAAACATGCTGGGGAGGGATTTTCACGTTTTTCCGTTGCCAGGGAACTGCTGTTTTCTTGAAACATCGGAGATGGTTTATTTTCACATGAAATATTAATCGCAGAAGCTTACAAGCCAGAGCCCCGGGAAAACGTGAGACTCTTCAAACGCCGAGCCAGAAAAAGCACACAGACGTCAGGAACCGATCACACTGACAAAACTTGGCCCGCTGTGATTCCCAAAGACCTGTTTATTTTTGTGCCAGAATAGCCACGAAAACAACCTGCCAAAGCGAGGACGGGAGGACGGGAAGCGCGGTTTTATTTATTTTTATTTTTTGAAACGTAAATTTATTTTTAATCTGTTCTCATAAATATGACTGATTTACACAGGGCAAAGTGGATTCTCTTAGACGGGCCAAAATGTGGTCCTCACCTCTCCCTCGCGTTCATTTTTATCTTATCAGTCACTAATATTAAATATTCCCTTATGAAAAAATGCATTTGCTGTGTGGACTCTCGAAAGGGCAAACGAGGCCAGGGGACGTTGGCTGTTTTCGGTAGATACCTTTTTATTATACCTTCACAGCAGCACCGCTCCAAATCTTCTGCAAAATCGGAGATCCCGAAGGTAAAACACCGCCTGCATGAACCACTAGAGGGACCTTGCGAGCTATGTGCATCCTGTTCTACATGGTAATCAGTTAGTGCCTCGGCTCCCTCTAGTGGTGGCTGGAGGTAGCCAGAAAAACACTCTCTGACCACTTGAAAAAGTTTATTAGAAATCGGTACAGAATTTTGGACCTAAAAGCGACGTGGTGACAAATGGTGGACAGTCCTCCCTTTTTAAAGAATAATTAAGTTACGCTCTCCTGGTCTCGGTGACTGTCCACTTTTTTTTTAAGTTGCAAAGAGACAATGTAGTACTGCTGTTTTATCATTTACAGTTAGAGACAGTAAGGTAGTACTATCTGTGCCTATATTATTTACAGAGAGAGAAGGAAACGGTGCTTTCTGTGCCCACTTCATCTACAGGGAGGTGGAGAGAGGAGAGTACTGTCTGTCCCCCCCCCCCCCCCCCCCCTCCCCCAAAGAGGACTAACTTATTACAGTGCAGTATAAGAAGGAAACAAACATTACCTATGAAAAGCTCGAAGAAAGAACATTCACTGCGCTGTTTATTCTGTATGAGAAATCCAGACATAATAGTATTCTCCAGAACAGCCGCAGTCACAGGGAAAGTATTGATGATGGAAATGTTTCTAGAGAAACGCAGTGACGTGATCCGCACACCGATCTACCCTGAAAGTGATAGACCGCAGCTATTCACGGTCTTCTAGTTAGTTATAACTATTTTCCTATTTTACTTATTTTTGGTTTTCAGATACAGCAAATCCCTAGCAGACATTACGTCTTACATTTATTCTTCTGCAGTAGTATAACGGTTATATTCTTGTTCATAGGAGCAGTATTATGCTAGTTATATTCTTGTACATAGGAGGCAGTATTATAGTAGGTATATTCTTGTACATAGGAGGCAGTATTATAGTAGGTATATTCTTGTACATAGGAGGCAGTATTATAGTAGGTATATTCTTGTACATAGGAGGCAGTATTATAGTAGTTACGGTATATTCTTGTACATAGGAGCAGTATTATAGTAGGTATATTCTTGTACATAGGAGGCAGTATTATAGTAGGTATATTCTTGTACATAGGAGGCAGTATTATAGTAGGTATATTCTTGTACATAGGAGGCAGTATTATAGTAGTTACGGTATATTCTTGTACATAGGAGCAGTATTATAATAGTTATGTTCTTGTACATAGGAGGCAGTATTATTGTAGTTATATTCTTGTACGTAGGCAGTATTATAGTAGTTATATTCTTGTACGTAGGCAGTATTATAGTAGTTATATTCTTGTACGTAGGCAGTATTATAGTAGTTATATTCTTGTACATAGGAGCAGTATTATAGTAGTTATATTCTTGTACATAGGAGCAGTATTATAGTAGTTATATTCTTGTACATAGGAGGCAGTATTATAGTAGTTATATTCTTGTATATAGGAGGCAGTATTATAGTAGTTATATTCTTGTACATAGGAACAGTATTATAGTAGTTATATTCTTCTATATAGAAGGCAGTATTATAGTAGTTACGGTATATTCTTGTACATAGGAGCAGTATTATAGTAGTTATATTCTTGTATATAGGAGGCAGTATTATTGTAGTTATATTCTTGTACATAGGAGCAGTATTATAGTAGTTATATTCTTGTACATAGGAGCAGTATTATAGTAGTTATATTCTTGTACATAGGAGCAGTATTATAGTAGTTATATTCTTGTACATAGGAGGCAGTATTATTGTAGTTATATTCTTGTACATAGGCAGTATTATAGTAGTTATATTCTTGTACGTAGGAGGCAGTATTATAGTAGTTATATTCTTGTACGTAGGAGGCAGTATTATAGTAGCTATATTCTTGTACATAGAAGCAGTATTATAGTAGTTATAGTCTTGTACATAGGAGTAGTATTATAGTAGTTATATTCTTGTACATAGGAGCAGTATTATAATAGTTATATTCTTCTATATAGAAGGCAGTATTATAGTAGTTACCGTATATTCTTGTACGTAGGAGCAGTATTATAATAGTTATATTCTTGTACATAGGAGCAGTATTATGGTAGTTATATTCTTGTACATAGGAGGCAGTATTATAGTAGTTATATTCCTGTACATAGGAGGCAGTATTATAGTAGTTATATTCTTGTACATAGGAGCAGTATTATAGTAGTTATAGTCTTGTACATAGGAGCAGTATTATAGTAGTTATATTCTTGTACATAGGAGGCAGTATTATAGTAGTTATATTCTTGTACATAGGAGGCAGTATTATAGTAGTTATATTCTTGTACATAGGAGCAGTATTATAGTAATATTCTTGTACATGGGAGGCAGTATTATAGTAGTTATATTCTTGTACATAGGAGCAGTATTATAGTAGTTGTACATAGGGAGAAGCAGTCTGTGCCCTCTCCTATCTACAATGAATGAGATTTTCTTCACTTTCTCTTGATGCACACAGTGCCAGTAAACCTGTTATTCCCAGGATTTTGAGTGCGTGTCTCCTAGAAATCCTGCCTGTACATGATGGATATGAAGTCGTTATGAAACCTGCTCAGAACAGGTTCTTCCTTCATCCTGTTTATTGTTAAACGGCTTTGAGTCTTAATGTTGTTTGTCATGTTGCTCCTTGTGATTGCGCTGATGTTCTGCAGGGACCGTTTTCTTTCTCGAGTGATCGGACACAGCTGGAACAGTCAGCTTTGCAGTTCAGGGGACCCCGGTTTGGCTGCTGCTCCTAGCTGGGACTTAAATTATCCCATAGGCAAAGTATTGCAGGATAGTTGGGATCTAATTTGTGTCCATCTCATTCACTTAATGGGACCTGGCGGCTGTAATTGCACTGCTCCACTACGACCATATTAACTGCAAGCATGTAAACGACGAACAGAACGCAACGCGCACATGAGTGTGGTGTTCCCTTCAAACAGCTGGGAGTCGGACCCCCACCAATCTGATATTGATGACCTATCCTGAGGATAAAGCATCAATATGAGAAAATCTCTGCTCATTCTGGGCTTTTGAGTCAAGAGGGCGGTCCTACCATTGATTGACAGGTATCTATATGCAGAGTCACTAAGTAGGACCGCCCACATGACTCCTAAATTTGGAATGATCAGAGATTTATATGAATAAATTACAAGTCATTTAGTTTTATAGGTAACTACCAGAAGGACCCGGCTCTGCACGGGTATATTTCATCTATGTTATTTAATGTTTGGGGGTCGTTAAAAGATATCATCAACAGTATCCCCCCATAACGGTGACCTCCATAGCACCCCGCCCCTTTAACAGTGAACTCCACAGTCCCCCCCCCCCCACACACACAGTGCCCCACTACTTTAAAATGGGACCTTCACAACAGCCTGCCCCTTTTAACAGTGACCTCCACAGTACCCCACTCCCTTGACAGTGACCTCCACAGTACCCCACTGCCTTAACTGTGACCTCCACAGCACCCCGCTGCCTTAACAGTGACCTCCACAGCACCCCGCTGCCTTAACGGTGACCTCCACAGCACCCCGCTGCCTTAACGGTGACCTCCACAGCACCCCGCTGCCTTAACGGTGACCTCCACAGCACCCCGCTGCCTTAACGGTGACCTCCACAGTACCCCGCTGCCTTAACGGTGACCTCCACAGCACCCCGCTGCCTTAACGGTGACCTCCATAGCGCCCCACTCCTTTAATGCTAGGGCTACACGACGACATGTGTCGCACAACTTTCTGTCTGAACAATTTTTATAATGATAGGCTATGGTGTCGCACTGTGACATGTGACATGCTGCGACTGCGACACGACAGTCACAAAAAATCCATCCAAGATGGATTTTTTTTGCTACTGTCGCATCGGGGTCGCGGCATGTCACATGTAGCAGTGTAGTTGTGCCCTATGTATTGTGCGACTTATTGTCGTCCTGTAGCCCCAGCCTAAAGCTGACCTACAGCAGTGAAGAAAAATGGCTGGGTTGTTATTGAAACCTGGAGTAAAACTGTGTGTATGTGGAGACTAAGGGCCTGCGAGATTCTATTGGCTGATAAGGGACATGTGACCGTGTGTATGGCAGTTGGGATATGAGTGAAAGACTTGCAGGCTTATATTGGCTAATGCAGGTAACTTTTTGGGAATATATCAGGACCGGTACATCCTAGAGAGCTGAGACCCGGTCTAAAACCTTCCCGGACACCTGATGTACCTGTGCGCCAAATTTGGTGAAGATTGATCAGGTCGTTTTGTCGTGCATAAAGAACAGACAGAAAGACGTCGCGACAGACAGAAACTCATTGTGTACCGGCATGTTACCTCCACAGTATTCTTTCCCAGATAGTAAGTGATGTGTGCACCAAGTTTAGTAGAAATTGATCGATGAGTTTTTGAGTTACAGAGCAATATGTGTGTATCAAAAACAGTTGGAGCGTACAGACTCCATGCAGCTGCTGTGTAGGGGCGGATGACCCCCACAAGATTTCTTTCCAGGTAGCAAGGAATGTGTATACCAAGTTTCAATGAAATCGATGGTTGTGTTTTTGAGTGATCGCGGAACATGCATAAATACGTTATATATATATATATATATATATATATATATATATATATATATATATATATATATAGTCTGCTCAGCTCCTCTTGCCCTACAACGTGCTGCCTGCAGATTACTCTGCATTTTCTGGAGACCATTTCTCTGTAATGATGTTTTGCTTCCCCTATCAAAGAGGATCCTTCATAAATAAGGCCAAATAGCGTAACCCTACAATCTGTATTGGGGGACAATTAAAGGGGTTGTCTGGGTTCAGAGCTGAACCTGGACATACCCTTTTTTTTCACCCAGGCAGCCCCCCTGAGGCTAGCATCGGAGCAGTTCATGCTCCGATGCTCTCCTTTGCCCTGCGCTAGATCGTGCTAGATTTGTTTACAATAACGCACTGCCGGGCTTCCGCAAAGTGTTCGGTGATGTCACCGGCTGTGATGGGCGGGCTTCCTGGCAGCCCCATGGAGCGCCCGGTACATCACCGGATCTCCAAAAAATGTAGCGGTTGGACTGCCTAGGTGAAAATGGGGGTATGTCCGGGTTCAGCTCTGAACCCGTACAACCCCTTTAAAGGAAATGTGTCATCAGAAAATGACCTTTTGTTTAATTGACATTTTTATGTTTAAAGAATTTTTGATAAGGTTATTTTTAAATTTTCCATGTCGCTATTTATAGTTGAACAAAAAAACATAAAATCCCGCACTGACCAATAAGCCTAATAATAGGCGCCACCTCTCAGTCTGTACAGATCACTTTACTGCAGTCATCTGCAGATTGCAGTACAGGCAGGATTAGAATGACAGATATCACCTCTGTGTATAGATAACACAGCTTACCAGCTCTCTCCTATGCACAGGTCTCAGAGCATGCCTAGAAAACTCTCCCACAGAAGTCAGCGTGGTCTCCTCCTGACTATTGTGTCTATGGGTGATTTATCATAGACTCGGGATTTATCAATCTGGTGTAAAGTAGAACTGGCAACCAATCGGATTCCACCTTTCATCTTCCAAAGGAGCTATTCAAAATGAGAGGTGGAATCTGATTGGTTGCCAGTTCTACTTTACACCAGTTTGATACATGACCACTTTATGTCTCGTCCTACATTGCTCGGAGCTGCTGTATATTTTTGCCAGAAGGCTGGCGTAAATGAAGATAAATGTACCGCCCCCTCCCCCCCTTTTCGGAAAGTAGTGAGGGCGTCGTGGAAACTTTGTCACAGTGCCATTTACAATGTGGCGAACACGGGGTTTGCAAATTTTTGGGCGTGGGAGGGAATGATAACGGCAATGGCGACTTGACAGTCGGTACAAGGCCATGTAACGTAAAGAAGATGGCGCGGGTAACCGGAGGCTCAGACAGCACCCATTCGTACACATAAAGCGTGCATTCACACGGATGTCCGTTTTGCGGACTGCAAACCGCAGATCCGCAAAACACGGGCGCCAGCCGTGTGCACCTCGCAGTGTGTTTGCAAGGTAGAGCCAAAGATAGTACATGTCATATCTTTTGCGGAGCAGAGGCACAGACCCGGAAACAGCACCGCAGCCCTTCCGTTGGCTTGTGGGTCCATCTATCCTAACCTTCGCCGCGGATCGCGGAGCGATTTAAGTTGGAGCACGTGACTCCCAGGCTGCTCTTTCAGTAAATGGCGCTGTATAACGTGCAGAGTGACGCAGGTTCGGGGGAGGGTCACCCTGTATTTCACATTCCAGGTGCCATGAATAATTTGAAGCGATCTTTGACTTTATTCCGAATGTGGTCAGGAAGAGCCGCGATGAAACTTCCCCATGTTTTCGACCTTACGTTTTTCATGAACAGTTGCTTGCTGACCCGTTCTACAGAAATATTATTCGCCTTTTTCCTGCACAGTGAACTCTGTATAAAAAATATATATATAAAAAAGACCCAAAAAACAGTGTCAGAATTGTCCACCTTGCAAAAGAAAAAGATAAGAATCTATCAAAAGGTTGCATCGTGTATCCCAAAATGGTGCCAATGAAAACTGCAGCGAAAATAATCCCTCGCACATCTCTGTAAAAATAAAATGTGGTGGGTCTTGCAAGATGAGGATTAAAAAAAACAAGTGGGAAAAAATTGCGTTTAGGCCTCCTGCACACGACCGTATGCCCTCCGAGATATAAGGTCCGTGAGCGCGCAGCTTCATAGATTACAATGATGCTCGCACGTCGGGCCGCCCGCGCGCTATTGTCCCGCACTCGTATGATCTTATGAGTGCGGGAAAGGAAGGCTTATTAGCAATATCTGCAAAGCCTTGTGAACTACAGGCATCCATATTGGTTGGCACCCAGCTTTCCCAGCAGTGGATATAATCGGGAAGCTGTTGCCAGTGATCTCTGTTTCTGGGAAAGGGGAGTCGCCACCATTATGGCTGCGGTTAGGCTTCCCTGGGGGGTCTTCACCCAGCTTTTCTGTAGTCCTGCATCGTGTTGATTTCTCCGGGGCACGGGGAGAAGCTGCCCATAAAATGTGATGAAATCCTTGAATCCCTATAAAACCGTGTCTCCCAAATATTTATGAACTGTAGTCGGGCGTTAGGTTTTATGGAATTTCTTAAGACTCCCTCCTTCCATATAAAGAGTCTACCAGATACTAAAAAAGATAACAAATCTCCCTCCCGAAAAGCTTAAGCCATAACTTAAAAAAAAAATAAAAAATTCCATTCATGTAGCCCTATGAGGGCTTGTTTTTTAAGGGGGTAAAATTGTACTTTCTAATAGCACCCTTGACTGTCGCGTGCAGTGCAGTGGGAAACTGGAAAAAAATTCTAAATGGTGTGGAGTTTGAAACGAAACGCAATTCCACCACAGTGTTATGGGTTTTGCTTTTACGCTATTCCCTATTTATTCTCTGGGTCAGTACAATTACAGCGATGCCACATTTTGTATAGTTTTTCCTGTGTTTTAATACTAAAAAACTATATATTTTTTTTTTTTCTTCCATCGCCATATTCTGACCCCTATAACTTTTTTTCTATCTACAGAGCTGTGTGAGGGCTTTCTTTTTTTGGCAAGGCAAGCTGTAATTTTCATTGATACTGTTTTGGGATGTACATGACTTTTTGATCACTTTTCATTTGATTTTTTGGGGGGGAGGTAAAGCAACAAAAAATATGGTGAATCTGCCATTTTGTTTTTTTTCTGTTACGCCATTTGCTGTATGGGAGAAATATTTTTATAACTTAATAGTCTGGCATTTTGGGATGCAGTGATGCCTATAATGTTTATTTTTGTTTATTTTTATTATGGGGAAAGTGGAGCAATTAGAATTTTTGGATGTACAGGTCCTTCTCAGAAAATTAGCATATTGTGATAAAGTTCATTATTTTCTGTAATGTACTGATAAACATTAGACTTTCATATATTTTAGATTCATTACACACCAACTGAAGTAGTTCAAGCCTTTTATTGTTTTAATATTGATGATTTTGGCATACAGCTCATGAAAACCCAAATTTCCTATCTAAAAAAATTAGCATATTTCATCGGACCAATAAAAGAAAAGTGTTTTTAATGCAAAAAAAGTCAACCTTCAAATAATGATGTTCAGTTATGCACTCAATACTTGGTCGGGAATCCTTCTGCAGAAATGACGGCTTCAATGCGGCGTGGCATGGAGGCAATCAGCCTGTGGCACTGCTGAGGTGTTATGGAGGCCCAGGAGGCTTCGATAGCGGCCTTAAGCTCATCCAGAGTGTTGGGTCTTGCGTCTCTCAACTTTCTCTTCCCAATATCCCACAGATTCTCTATGGGGTTCAGGTCAGGAGAGTTGGCAGGCCAATTGAGCCCAGTAATACCATGGTCAGTAAACCATTTACCAGTGGTTTTGGCGCTGTGAGCAGGTGCCAGGTCGTGCTGAAAAATGACATCTTCATCTCCATAAAGCTTTTCAGCAGATGGAAGCATGAAGTGCTCCAAAATCTCCTGATAGCGGCTGCATTGACCTCTGCCCTTGATAAAACACAGTGGACCAACACCAGCAGCTGACATGGCACCCCAGACCATCACTGACTGTGGGTACTTGACACTGGACTTCAGGACATTTTGGCATTTCCCTCTCCCCAGTCTTCCTCCAGACTCTGGCACCTTGATTTCCGAATGACATGCAACAGTCCAGTGCTGCTTCTCTGTAGCCCAGGTCAGGCGCTTCTGCCGCTGTTTCTGGGGAATGCGGCACCTGTAGCCCATTTCCTGCACACGCCTGTACACGGTGGCTCTGGATGTTTCTACTCCAGACTCAGTCCACTGCTTCCGCAGGTCCCCCAAGGTCTGGAATCGGTCCTTCTCCACAATCTTCCTCAGGATCCGGTCACCTCTTCTCGTTGTGCAGCGTTTTCTGCCACACTTTTTCCTTCCCACAGACTTCCCACTGAGGGGCCTTGATACAGCACTCTGGGAACAGCCTATTCCTTCAGACATTTCTTTCTGTGTCTTACCCTCCTGCTTGAGGGTGTCAATGATGGCCTTCTGGACAGCAGTCAGGTCGGCAGTCTTACCCATGATTGCGGTTTGGAGTAATGAACCAGGCTGGGAGTTTTTAAAAGCCTCAGGAATCTTTTGCAGGTGTTTAGAGTTAATTAGTTGATTCAGATGATTAGGTTAATAGCTCGTTTAGAGAACCTTTTCATGATATGCTAATTTTTTGAGATAGGAATTTTGGGTTTTCATGAGCTGTATGCCAAAATCATCAATATTAAAACAATAAAAGGCTTGAACTACTTCAGTTGTGTGTAATGAATCTAAAATATATGAAAGTCTAATGTTTATCAGTACATTACAGAAAATAATGAACTTTATCACAATATGCAATTTTTTTTAGAAGGACCTGTATATATATTTTTTAAAACTTTTTTTTTTTTTTAAATAGTTCCCCTGGGGGACTTTGAACATGCGATCCTCAGATCTGTTCTCTCTTAGAGAGAACTGTCATTGAGGGGAAAAAAGGACATCTAGTGGCCCTACATACCGCATCGCTATGCTCCTATGGAGCCCTGCCACAGGGAATGAATGGCTCCCCCGATCACTGCTAGGGGAAGCTGTTTGAGCCCCAGGAGCGCAGCATTCCCGGATTTTCGGCACTCGTATAACATGGTCGCATCAGACCACAGGATCTGAGGGGTTAAATATCTGTGAGCGACATAATCACCGATCGCAGACATTAGCCCCACGTTTCTGCTGTGTAAAACAGAAATGAGGGGCTCACTTCGCACCGGAGAGCCATCTTTAATCAGACTACGTCCCCCATACATGTACAGCATGTATTGTCAAGGGGTTAAAGAGCATCTGTCAGCAGTTTTGACCATGCTAAACTGTTGTCAGCGCTAGGTAAAAGCTGGGAAATGCTGCACAAGCATATCTTTTGTGGAGCTTTTATCATCAGGGGTAGTGTGAATATCAAGTTTTATTCTGCAAGTGCCACAGGAGGCGGAGCTTTACTGTGAAGTGCTCCCTGCATTGAGCTGCATCACAGGAGACCACTACAGCTGAGGGCTGTGAAGAAGCTCAATGCAGGGAGCACTTCCCAGAGACTCTCTGCCTCCTTGACACTTGCAAGAACAGAATCTGGATAAAACTTCATATTCTCTCTAATCCTGATGAGAAAAGCATCACAAAAGGTATGTTTTTACTGCTGTCCCCAGCCCTTGTATGGTCAAAACTGTGACCAAAACTCCCTTTAAAGGGCAATAGACGTGTTTGAAATCACGATTGCCACACTCGCCTCTGCAGTCCCTGAGAGAGGGGGTGCCTTGTACCCTGTTCCTGGCAGAAGGGAAAAAGCTATTAAAAGGGTATGCCCTCTTATGAAGAGATGGCACATCACTTGGGTCAGCCATCACAGGCACCCACCCATCCTGAGAATAAAGGGTCTGTAGCACTGATTTTTACGACGCATGCTTTATCGATTTTAACCTGTAGGGCGGCGCTCCTGGCCACTCGACTGCTCAGTGAATATCCATGGCTCTAATCATTTGTATGGAGCTGTAAAGAGACTGGAAAAGCTGGGAGACGACCAGTGAAAGGGTCACTGCACTCCTGTACACTGCTCCGTATTTAGGGGGCACTATATCTTTAAATAACAACTTTTGCAGAACTGGAAAATGAAAATTTTCAGGATATTTCCTAACATTTTGGTAACTTCCTGTGATGATCTCGCTGAAGAATGTGCTGATTGAATATTCTTTCAGTAAAGTCCGGCTACTCCTGGACGCATTTCTACTTTTTGAAGAATTTTTAATATAATTATTTTACTTAAAGGGGTTATGCCATGATTGATGTAAAAATGAAATGCTCTCTCTGCAACTGCGGCGACCTCTGCACTTAGATTGACAGAGCCAGGGGTGGTGACGTTTACACTGCCTGGCCCTGTCAATCAAAGCGGAGAAGGCGCGGCAGTTGCAGAGAGAGCTGAGCCTCTAGGAGTAATGGCGACGCCCCTGTTGCTCCTAGAGGCTCATTTGCATATAATAAAACCTTATTTTTCTCAGCAATGCGGGCACATATGAACATGGGACCAACACAGATGCCTTCAGCTGCCAAGCGCACATTTAACAGGTCAGCCAGTGTCATAGGGACAAAACTGCTGACAGATGCCCTTTAAGACGCCTCTGCAGGACGTGTGGCATAGTTTCTTCCTGGTCCCCGCCCGCTCTTCTCATTGCATTTTCCGGCTGAAGCGCTCCGTTCTCGAGATCTGAGAGCAGTAATCCTATAATGCTGATCCCATATTTAAATACTTGACTGAACACTGCCCGTAATTCGGGCGTAATAGGCGCTCGCTGCCATCGTCTCCACCATGTAAGGCCTCTGATTATGACAAAGAGCTACTTGCTGAAGCTGAATCAATCTTATTGAAATCGTCCTCTGCATTCCCTTATTGGGGCAGGACATGTTCAGTCTGCACCTTCTGGTTCATAAATAGAATTCCACTACTTCAGTGAACACTGACACACAAGCAGTGTGGAATACATAGGTTTATGTTCCGTCTAAGGTTGGAGAAATCGGGCCTCATTTCAGTTCGGTGTTGGCAGCCGTCGCGCACTGGCGTGGCTGCGGTATTCTGAAGGCAGATGTGAACAAGGCTTTAGATCGGGGTTTTTAGATTTCATAGAAATTAAGCTTCCTTGTCTTATCGTGAGACATTCCGTAACTTTCTCCTATACTCACTATTTGCAAAACCCCTGCTTGCTATCAGTGAATGCAAATCTTTATTGCATCCAGAGGCTGAAAAACCCTTCCATAAAGGGGTTGGTCCGACTTTTAGTACTTTTATTTTTTATTTTTGTACCTGTTGGAAAAGTCATGCTCATTTCTGGCTGCCCGGGATCCTGCCTACCTTCAGTGGTCTTCCGGTCCCTGTCCTGGAATCTTCCAGTTGGATGGGGTCAGCCAATCACTGGTATCAACGCTGATCTGTCACATGCCGCTTGGGGACACCACTGAGGCCAGTCATTGGCTCCAACTGAGAATGTGACCCTGCTCATCTGGAATTTTACAGGGCGGGTGCTGGAGAGGCAGGGAGCAGGCGTGTGTTTTTTGTTTATTTATTTTTGAAACAGGTGCAGCAAGATGGACAACCCCCTTTACTATTCCTCCTCACACAGCTGAGGGTTTGTTACAATGTATCAGTGTAGGTAATCCTTGGTGCAGCACAAATCTCTGGGCTGGTGGCTTTTACTAACACTGAGGCATTGCAATGGACTAGGCCGCAGTGATAGGCAAACTGCGGCCCTCCAGCTGTTGCAAAACTGCAACTCCCATCATGCCCTGCTGTAGGCTGAAAGCTGTACGCAGTCTTTGCATGCTGGGAGTTGTAGTTCTGCAACAGCTGGAGAGCCGCAGTTTGCCTATCACTGGCGTTGTTAGCCATTTTGATGACTACAGGTAGAATGCTTCTACTCCATGATGGCAAGTAGAGGTCTTGAAATTGATGAGCAGTTAAATGCTAAAGTCTATTTGAATTTTGTGGAACTTTTAATTAGGCCTCATCACGACCGTATGTGTTTTTCGGTCCGCAAACCGCAGATCCCAGCCAGGTGCATGCCGCAGTTTATTTTTTATTTTTTTAGAAACATCCTATCCTTTTCCACAAAACGGCCAAGAACAGGACATGTCCCATCTTTTTTGCAGATGCAGACGTGTTTGCGGCCTGCATCTTTGCAGCCCCATTGAAATGAATGGGTCGGCATCCGACCATGTGCATGAGGCCTTAAAAAGAGACGATCCAGCCCAGGATATTCTAGACATGTATGATCGCTGGGGTTCCCTTGTTGCCCTTCTTACCCAGCTGTAGCACTGAAGTCTATGAGGGTTTCGGGAAGCGTTGTGCCTCCCCCATTGACTTTAAAGAGACTGAAAACTCAATTTTGTGGGGTGAGACCCCCGGTGTTGCACCTTCAGGAAGCAGGTTGTTGGGGATTCCTTGCTGTTCCTCACGGTTAATGAATAAGCAGCTCTCCAGATTTTTCACATCCTGTTCACTTTATCATCCCTCCCCTGACACCATCCTTACGGGATGGTCAGAACATGAGCGCAAGTGGTGGACACCCCCTGCCTGCACAGCATCACATCGAGGGCTGCTGACCTGGATGCATTCCCGGCACAGGACATTCAGGGGACCGAAAACCGTGTGTCCCTGGGTGTATAGTAAATTCCAGCAAATACAGGGTTCCCAGTTACATGTTTCTGGGAAAGCTGGGTGACTACCAGTACAACTCACAGTTGTCACCCGCCGTCCCTAGAATCCGTGATATATTTGATCAGTTTGCTGGTCATGAAGCTGTTCTAGGTAGCAGAAGATGTATTGGGCCTCATGCACATGACCGTATTCTGCATATTTTTTTATTTTTTTTAATTTTTTTTTACATGGACCCATTAATTTCTATGGGACCACAAAAAAAAAGAAACGAACAGCACACACTTGTCATCCGTGTGCGGTCCTCGTCCGTGTCCTATTCTTGTCCGGTTTGCGGATAGTCATTCTAGTAATAGTGAGAATAATGCAGATTGCACACAGAGGGTATCTGTATTTTGTCATAACTAGGTAGATTGACCTGTTCGGTAGGGCCCATTCACACGACTATATGGCAAACAGCGGGTCCGCAATACATGGGCACCGGCCGTGTGAACTCTGCTGGATCCAAGATTGGCAAAAGATAGAACCTTTCCTTTCTTTAGCCGTATTCAAGTGAAGGAGTCCACACCGCAGCATGGAGTTCACACGGCCGGTGCCCACGCATTGTGGACTGCTATTTGTGGGCGCGGTGACCGTACGGTCGTGTGACTGAACCCTAATAAAGTGAATACCTCCCATAGGAGCGAGGATGGTGGTTGTATTGACTATCACCCAGCTTTCCTGGGAACACGCAGAACTGTGAGAAGGGCTAAAGAGGTAATAATAGAAACTCTTTTCTATCTCCCTGCCCCATCCACACACAGATCCATAAGACATCTATCATTTGCCCAGTTTTCAAGATCTCTGCTTGCTATCGCTGAAAGCAAACATTCTTCTTTACATCCAGAGGTTAAAGAAATAATCTCGCCGTGACCTGATACTTATTGCAGCTGAGGGACTGTTACAATGTTGCAGAATTGTTTTATTACATAATTAAGATTTATTTACATAATACTGGAATTTCCTGTTGTGGATAAACGTCCTGATGAGAAGTTATCTTTGTTATCCGCATGTAGCGCTGCGGGGCTGTGAGGACACATTGTGACACCTTCCTTACTTTCTGCAACGTTGTGTGCGCCGACGATTCACGGATTTTTCCATTGGTGCAAAATCGGATCAGGGACTGTGGTTGGAAGCAGGGTGGCCTTACAGACATTTGCAGAAGGGATTGTTTCGCCAATACCCCCCCTCTTCCCTCCCTCGGGTTCACTTGTTTCCTTGACCATCGGGTGATACGATATGAATGTGAAATAAAAATATCACGGAACATAGGACCCCTAAAACTTACCTTTTTAATATAATCATCAAGGTAAAATAACAACCAAAACCCCAAAACATAGATAATATAGAGAGAGAATTGATAGCTTATGCCCACACTCCAGATGCAACAGTCGGTGTAGCGCCCACACTCCAGATGCAACAGTCGGTGTAGTGGCCACACTCCGGATGCAACAGTCGGTGTAGCGGCCACACTCCGGATGCAACAGTCGGTGTAGCGGCCACACTCCGGATGCAACAGTCGGTGTAGCGGCCACACTCCGGATGCAACAGTCGGTGTAGCGGCCACACTCCGGATGCAACAGTCGGTGTAGTGCATACACAACCAGCATGACACCTGCACATTTGATGGAGCTTGGAGCATGCAATTAATTAACCAGAGGTTGTTATTGTAGAACTCGCGGTTACTTGTCACCAGATAGTCTCCAAATGTTGAAAGACTCGCGGTTACTTGACACCAGGTGATCTGTAGGCTAGAAGCCAACAAGATGGGGTTGGGATGGTATACTCTCCCTAAATTGTCCCTACCGGCTACCCCTGCCTAAAAGCAGAGCACCCGCCCCGATACAGGCGACCCCACTTCTCGGTGGCTAAGCCCTCAGAGACCCTAGGTGTCCCTGCTTAGCTTGAAACGCTCTTCCCGACGCGTTTCCCCAAAAGGAGATATCCAAATGGTTCATTAGCGGACATTCAGCACTTAGTTTATAGATAAGTGCTGCAAATGGTACAAGAAACACATACGATATGGGCCCCAAGAGGGAAAGGAACGCCCCGTTTGAATCCGCGCGTCTGATGTCACTTCCGGTCACGTGATCGACTGAACACTCTCTGCTAATTTCCCAAACCTACATAATATTCCCTTTTTGGTTGCCATTCTAGAAACCCAAATATATAAAGATAGAAGCGGTACTGAATTAGTAGATTGCGGGCGCTACGTTACAGATCCTAGTTCGGGCGGATGGGACAGTCACAGAAGCGAAGTGGAACGCATCTGAGAAGCGCCAAGACAGTAAAACGCATCTGAGAAGCGCCAAGACAGTGGAACGCATCTGAGAAGCGCCAAGACAGTGGAACGCATCTGAGAAGCGCCAAGACAGTGGAACGCAAACTGCAGTCCATTAGCCGGAAGTCAGGTGCCCATAGCCAGATGTGCCTAATGAAGGGCAGCACCGGTCCGTCGCAGCGAAAAAAAACAACCCACTGGTATCCCTTACATCAGGCATGTCCAAACTGCGGCCCTCCACCTGTTGAAAAACTACAACTCCCAGCATGCCCTAATAGCTGTAAGCTATCCAGGCATGCTGGGAGTTGTAGTTTTGCAACAGCTGGAGGGCCGCAGTTTGGACATGCCTGCCTTACATGATAAAGGTAACCAGAGTGTCCCACATGGATTATTTTTTTTGTGTACATGCCCTTATTTTTGGCTGTGATAAATGGGCAGGATCTCGGTCTGTACACGGACCGTTTACGGTATGTGGTGGTCTGTAGTTCACCGTTGGCCTTCGAGAAAAGCAATCTTTTGTAATTCGATTTCTAAAGTAAATCTAAGGCCTATGGTGTTTCTATTTAGGGACTGAACAAAGGTCTAAAACAGTTCCACGCTACCATCCCAAAAAATCAAGATGTCATCTATGTAGCGACCCCAGAAGACAATATGCGATGCAAGTTCATTGGATTCATCTATAAAGACCATCGTATCCTCCCCCCAGCCCAGGAGCAAATTGGCATAGCTAGGGGCACAGAGGCTCCCCATCGCCGTGCCCCGAGCCGGTGGTAGTATCGAGAGTCAAACAAGAGGTAGTTGTGTGCGAGTCCAAACTGTAAGGCTTCCAAAACAAATGAATTGTGTGCCTGAAACTGATTACCCCTCGATTTAAGGAAGCGTGTTACTGCACAGAGGCCACTATCATGTGCGATACTCGTGTAGAAGGCCTCCACATCAATAGAGGCCAAGTATACAGTGTCGTCAATCGTGATATTGTCAATATTCAACATGAGGTCGGTAGTGTCCCTAAGGTACGACGGCAGGGAGACAACGAAGGGGTGAAGGATCTCATCAATGTACGTGCCTGTGACTAACTCCCCTCTTTTGAGGTTGCCACGAGTGCTTGGAAAGGACTACTTGCCCGCCTCTTACCATGCGATTATGGTCCCATGTTGAATGCATCGGTTTTGTGCAGAAAAGCCATAAGTACATCCAGGCCAAAGAGACTTGTACTAACTTTTGAATTCCTGGTCTAATTCGTGCCATTTTGGGATGTGTTAAATGTCTATGTGTATTGTAAAGGGTGGGACATTGTATGTTTGAGTAAGGGATGTCTGTTCCATTGTCTCTGTGTGTTTTGGCGATTGTCCTCTGTCCTGGAGTCTCTCAGGACAAAGGGCAATGTGTATTCTCCTGATTATGTTAACCATGGTGTCTATGTGGGTTGTAACCTTTGTGTTATGGGTTAATGTATGGTTGTTGTGGGTGTCTCCCTTGCATGGGAGCAGGGGATAAAAGCAATTGTATTTTTCAATGTGAGGCCTTCCAGTAAAGTATTTCTAGCATTCAGCTTGGGCTAATGTATAGACTTATTTGGCGATACCGGCGATAATAGCGATTTATTGCTCTGTGGATTACTTGGCTGTGCTATTTCAAGGGGAGAAGGGAATACTAGACGGTGACACGGATGATACCGTCACAGTGCCGATGTTTTGGGTAATGGAGTCTATACCTGACACTATGGGTCGGCCCTTAAGGGGGGGGGGGACCTTTTATGGATCTCGGGCAATGCGTAGAAAGTGGGGACCTGAGGATGTTCTGGTGTGAGAAATTTAAGGTCATCACTAGAGATGATGTTCTCCTCGAAGGCCTGTAAACAGCATCGTCTCCAAATTGGCCAGAAAAGCAGAAGTGGGATTACCCTCAAGTACCCTGTAACAGGTCCCGTCGCTTAATGTGAACGTGAAACTTTGTACAATATGGAAATTGCTCAGACTCTGTTCACACTTGGGTTAGCGCTTTTCTGTCGAGCATCTCCTGTCCTTTGGCAGTCTAAATTGCGTAGCATGCTATATGATGTATGCATAAAGGGAACCTGTCACCGGGATTTTGTGTATAGAGCTGAGGACATGGGTTGCTAGATGGCCGCTAGCACATCCGCTATACCAAGTCCCCATAGCTCTGTGTGCTTTTATTGTGTAAAAAAACAATTTGATACATATGCAAATTAACCTCAGACGAATCCTGTATGTGAGATGAGTCAGGGACAGGACTCATCTCAGGTTAGTTTGCATATGTATCAAATCAGTTTTTTTACACAATAAAAGCACACAGAGCTATGGGGACTGGGAATTGCGGATGTGCTAGCGGCCATCAAGCAACCCATGTCCTCAGCTCTATACACAAAGTCCTGGTGACAGGTTCCCTTTAAACGTGTCCGTAGAACTACTCCTGAGGGAGACCAAAGTGAGGTCCTTTTGACCGTCTTCTGGTCGGCTTTGGGTTAAAAGGGTTGTCTGATGGCAACAACCGTGCCCCTGAACATAAAAATTCCGTGGTCACACCGCCGCTCGTTCCTGGCCATTTCCGGTCCCTGCCAGCCCAGGAGGCGGGCTTGCTTCCGTTACCCCCGCAACCAATCGCAGGCCTCACTGGGCATAGCGCCTTGAATTAAATTCTGAGTTTTTCATGTTCAGGGGCGCAGTTAGGACCCCCGGGGTCGTTGGCTTTAAAGGGAACCTGTCACCGGGATTTTGTGTATAGAGCTGAGGACATGGGTTGCTAGATGGCTGCTAGGACATCAGCAATATCCAGTCCCCATAGCTCTGTGTGCTTTTATTGTGTAAAAAAAATGATTTGATACATTTGCAAATTAACATAAGAGTCATATCTTACTTGTGTGACCAGAGAAGTCATATTTTCAAGCTCTGACTCATCTCGGGTTAATTTGCATATGTATCAAATAGTTGTTGTTTTTTGACACAATAAAAGCACACAGAGCTATGGGGACTGGGTATTGCGGATGTGCTAGCGGCCATCTAGCAACCCATGTCCTCAGCTCTATACACAAAATCCCGGTGACAGGTTCCCTCCTGGCAACCCCTTTTAATTTATACATCAGAGGTCTATAAATACGATGTGAACTGAGCCTTATTGTATCCGGCAGGAAGAGAACGGAGGTGTTAGACAATGGGAAAGCTAAATCTGATCATAATGAATCCGCCATAGGCCCTGTAAGTATGGCGTTCATGATGCTAGTGTGTACAGGCCCTTGAAGGGGTTTTAATATTGATGGTCTATCCTGTTATTTGACCAGGGGTGGACCGACACCCAGCATGCCCGGCAGCAGCTCCGTCCGTTGTGTAGCGGGGCAGGTTACTGCAGCGCCGCTCCTATTGAAGGGACTGTAACCAGCCACGACCACTACACAATGGACGGACCTGTGCTGCTCTGAAACAGCTGATTGGGGGGGGGGGGGGTTGCTGACTGACTGACCCCTGCTGATCAGATATTGATGCCCTGTCCCTGAGGATAGACCATCAGTATTAAAATCCTGGAACGCCCCTTTAAATGGTAATTTCCTTCCTATTAGATGCAAGATTTAAAAGCCCTTGAAAGGGGTTCAAACTTCAATTTTTTTTATTTTTTATTTTTTGGGGGGGGGGGGGGGGGGAGATTAGGAAAACCTATATACCACTATGATATGTGATTTGCTTAGTAGCAATTATCTTGAAATGTGTGAAAAACAAAACAGGAGCCAACATCTTATTAAATCCCCATTGTACGCACCCGGCAAAACAGGATCCAACAGATATCAATTTGCAGACGTGCGGCATGTAGCTTCTTGCTCCTCAGAGGAGATCAGCGCACACTTTTCATTTCCATACACAGAGCATTGCTGTAGTCTGTAAATGACCCCCCCCCCCCCCCCCTCTACTGTGTGGCCGGTCTCGGAGTTCCCCTATAACAGGAGTAGATGGGATCCCTACAGTGTCCTGCAGAGTAGCATTCCCTCCGCTTCCCACCCCTCGCAGGTATTGTACTGTACATGGCAAGTCCCGACGTGACTTCACTCTCGTGGCTAATGTACATAAAGCTGAACCCTGGCCATGCTTTACTGGGCAAACTGAAACACGATACGGATTTTTGGACCATTTTTAATTTCTTGATGTTTACCTGTAAAAATCCGGGCGTTTGTGCTTTTATTTGACAACTTGGGTTTCAGTAAATCAGTAAATTGTGTGACAGTCGGGTGGATGCGCCGCACACGGGGAAGAACAATGCAGATCCCGGGGATCACGTAGGGCAGGGATGGCCAACCTGAGGCTCTCCAGCTGTTGCAAAACTACAACTCCCATCATGCCTGGACAGTCTACAGCTATCAGCCTACAGCAGGGCATGGTGGGAGTTGTATTTTACAACAGCTGTAGAGCCACAGGTTGGCCATCCCTGACGTAGGGTCTCCTCTCTGTATCCTCCTTATGCTATAAAGCAGGAACTACGATCCCTGACTCCTGCAATCTATACACTATTTAGTATCTGTGGGGTTGTCAGGATTGACCTAGTCCTGAGCACTGTGGAGATGAGCGGCGCCGGAGGCTATGCCAGATACTGATCTCGCTGCCCTCCGAATGTCCTGCCCCTGTTACTAGTTAGATTGGAGTGCTTTCGGGTCTCCGTTCAGTTAAGTACATGTTTTGCGCGCTCCTTAGAGGTTTGCATTTCATATTCTTCTTGGCTTGTAGGTTATTAGTCTGGAGAGGTGTTCCAGAGTTCGGGGAAGTGCAGGGAAATACTGAAGGCACTGTAATGTGGGTCACACGGCTCGTGGTAGTATGGGTGGCGCTGTGCGGGCTTGCATCTATCCTGCCAAGTAAAAGAGCTGGAAAAAGCCATTTTTTATTTTTCCTAAACAAGAAAATTGTTTGCATTGGAGGCACATTCTGCCTTTGGGATAAGTACTTAGATGTGTTTTTATAGGACATGGTTCCCATTCAATCACTTACACTTTACTGAAAATAAATGTACAACTACTAACAAAAAGTTCGGGATATTTGGCTTGTGGGTGAAATTTCAGGATGAACCTAAAATGCCCTCTAACCTTTTACATGTGACCTTCTCTAAACTTTTGGTTGCACATGTCCAACTGTTCAGTGTTTCAGTATTTTTTTGCACAACTTGCTGTTCTCTAACAAGGAGCTTAACAGCAAAATTCACAACAGGTGTTTGATCCACGAATCGCCCAATAATTTTCCTGGTTCAATTAGAATTGGTAATTAAACAGTCCTCCTCATCATGCTGTTCACATTTTGACATCATGAGACCAAGACGACACCTAGCAATTGATTAACAGTACCTAGTCATTGCGAGGCTTCAAGCAGGATGTTCTCAGACGGAAGTGGTCACTGAGCTTAGAGCGTCACCAGCAGGTTGCATCAGAGAGACTGGAAGAGTCACAGAAAGGCAGAGAAGTGGACCTCCTTTGGATACATCCCACACTGATGATCATTTCATTGCGAACAATGCCCTGCGGAACTGGATGATGAATGCCACACAACTCCAGACACATTTAAGGGAGGCGAGAGGCATCCAAGTGTCACGTCAAACCATTTGAAACCATTTAAATCAGCGTGGTCTGCGTGCTAGACGACCTGCAAGGGAACCTCAATGACCTGAAGGCCGCCTTCAACAAGAGTAGGATACCATGCCCTGGCAGACAAGGAGTCGACTTGTGAACAGCCGAGACGTCGTTGTCAAGCTGGAATTGATGCTCAAGGCCACATGACAGGTTCCTGAGACACTGACATTTTGTGGCGGTGTACCCAGCACTGGTGTCGGCTTTTGTTTCAATAAATTGTTTTAGATGAGGAAATCGCCATTACTGCTTCTACTTAAATGTTTGACTTTCACAATATAATATCACTGAAGCAGGAACTTTTTACATTTCCTATAAACTTCACCGGAAAGTCAAATATCCCTAACTTTTTGTGAGTAGTGTGTGTTACTACTGCCTGCAATGAGCTCAGAATGCAGCCTATCCGTTCACTAGAGATCAGCGGTGACATCACTGAGAATGCAGCCTATCCGTTCACTAGAGAGCAGCCGTGACATCACTGAGAATGCCGCCTATCCATTCCCTAGAGATCAGCGATTTTTGTATTTTTAGATGTTTTGTCTAAATTGTGGTTTTATAGGAAAAGAACTTACTCGTTTTCTTATTTCTTTCAGCTTGACCTGGCCAAACCCATTGAAGACCAAGGTCCACTTGACGTCATCATTCACAAGTTAACGGACGTCATACTGGAAGCTGACCAGAACGACAGCGAGTCGGTGCAAGTGGTGCAGAGATTCCAGGTGGGTTATTTGGGAGGTTGCACTGAAGCCTCGTGATCTAGGGTGGTCCCACACGAGGGGTTGTGTCCCTTTTGTGCCATACACCCTTACCCCTCCTCCCTGATTGCCCGATTTGCTTCTTTTCTTATGAAGGGTTTCTAACAACTTTTGTAAATGAAAAGTCCTCCAACTTTCTAATAGATTTTGTTTTTAATTCCTCAGCATTTTCAAGATCTGTGCTGGCTGCCAATGAATGCAAACGTGCTAAAGTCATCAACACAATCCCCTCTCCTTTCCTGGATACTGTGCTCTTATCTGCACTGATACATTGTAACAAACCCCACCTTATAAGCAGGATGGGTTTTCAGTCATTGGCTGTGCTTTTCCACTTCGACAACAAGCAGAGGGATTGAAAATAGTGTGAAATAGAAGCATAGTCTATTGGAAAGTTGCAAATCTTATTTCTTATGCACAGGATAAGGGGATGGGTGTCTGAATGGTGGGGGTCTGAACGCCGGGACCCTCGTCAGTCGTGAGAACGTGGGATCTATGTGCCTTTTGTGTTAGTGGAGCAGCAGCCAAGGAGAGGGCCCCCCACTAACTCCAGGGGCTCACAGAAGTGAATGGAGGCATCAATAAGGGGAAAATGGGACCCCCATTCTTGTGCCAGCGGTCTGACCCCCTCCTGTGGATAGGGGAGAAATTCAAATCTTGCCACAGCCCCTTTAATTTGGCGGATTTGACATCTGCCTCTCTAACATAAGTGATCCATCGGCTTTCCAAGACCCCAGAATGGTAGATCTGCCTAATCGCACCCACCACTGATACTGTAGAGCAGGCACGCTCAACCTGCGGCCCTCCAGCTGTTGTAAAAGTACAGCTCCCACTATACCCTGCTGTAGGCTGTCCGGGCATGCTGGGAGTTGTAGTTTTGCAACATCTGTAGAGCCGCAGGTTGGGCATGCCTGCTGTTGTGCTTCCATAATGGCGGCCATACTGGTCGTCACCCAGCTGTCCCAGAAACGATAACCCCCTCTCTTTTTTTTTTTTAAAGCCCACCCAGTTAACTTGCATCATTTAAAGGACCTTCCCTCAGGATAGGTCATCAGTATCTGATCTGCGGTGGTCCGACATCCAGGACTCCCGCCCATCAGCTATTGAAGAGACTTCTTCCTAGGCCATGTGACGTCGCGTCCATCGGTCACATGGACTAGACGCAGCTCACCCCTACTAACGTGAATGGGGATGAGCGCGATACCGAGCACAGCCGCTATACAGCGTACGGCGCTGTGCTTGGTGAGCTGCCAGAAACCAGGAGCGCCGGTGCCTTCTCAAACAGGTCCCATGTGTCGGACCCCCGCTGATCAGAAACTGACGACCTGTCCTGAGGATAGCTCATCAGTCTAAATGTCTCAGAAACCCCTTTAAGGGGCTGTTTATAAAGTATGTTTAACGTATGCGTTAGATGTGCGTGAAAAAAAAGTGTGCAAATGTTTTCAATTTTATGATTATTTGTTCTGTGTTTTTAACTGATGACCCGTCCTCTGGCTAGGTCATTGCTGTGCGATCTCTGGGGGTCCGACACCCGGGACCCCCGCCGATCAGCTGTTTGAGACGGCTGAGGCACTCGCAGTAGCGCCGCGGCTTTTTATCAGCTTTCTCCGGGCCAGCGATGTCCCGTTCATCGGTCACATGGCCTAGGCGCAGCTCAGCCCAGTTCAAGTGAAGCAAGCACATCGGCTATATGTTCTACGGCGCCGCGCTCTGTAAGCGGTGAGGAGGTTGCGGCACTTACCTCAGCGCCAAACTTTCCTGAAGCAGCTGATCGTCCACAGTCTTGGCTGGCGGAACCCCTATCGAGATCCGACACTGATGAGGATAGGTCACAGGGGTGGAACGTACACGTTTAACGTTTGTCTTTTTTTTGGGGGGGGGGGGGGGCAGGGGGGAAACTTTTCCTGTTTTTAAATAAAGATTTGAAGGCATCTACTGAAAATAAGTTTAACGGATAAACGGATGGAAACGCAATGTCTCACGTTTCCTTCCATTTTTCATTGACTACAATGTAACAGAAAAGTATACGTTTTTTTCTTTTTCTTTTCTTTTTTTGCAGGACAGATTAATGCACTTCTAAATTCTGTTTTTTTCCAGTGGTAGTTTTTATGGGTACGTCGAGCAGTACGTTTCATTAGGCTTTTACCGTACTCGGAAGTTACACGCTTAACGAAATCTCTCAATTTCCAAAGAAGAAAAAAAACCTGTTAATCCAGCCCGGCCGTAAAAGTCAGGCTTCTCGGCATAGGCGTCGATCGGCTAAGTGCGGCGGTTAAATCTGGATGTATTATCTTTGGAGCCGACGC
This sequence comes from Bufo gargarizans, assembly GCF_014858855.1. Classification (NCBI taxonomy): domain Eukaryota; kingdom Metazoa; phylum Chordata; class Amphibia; order Anura; family Bufonidae; genus Bufo; species Bufo gargarizans. The sequence continues at coordinate 8,267,544 of NC_058090.1, read as the reverse complement.
ACTCGCCCTCCCGCCGCCTCTTCTTCTGCCTGCACTTTGAACTGTTGATCGGCGCAGATCTTTATATAACCCACAGTTACTGGGAGACGCGGACCATTTAAAGGCACCGTAAAATGGCAGAGGATTTATTTATTTTTTCCTCTTCCTCGGATGCCTTTTTAGGCAATTCTTTGCTCCTCAAGCCCCTTTTCCCCGACTGTATCCCTTCCGTGTGCACCGTAGCGCTCCGCCGTTTCAGGATTTTATAGACTGTTCTTCCGTTTCTACCATGAGGGGCGCTGCAGAGAACCAAACAACGGGGAACGCATTTTTGCGGCGGGCCGGCTCCAGCGCTCTGCACTTTCCACGCTGCCAGGTTGATTCCCTTGATGCAAACCGTGCACCTATCTGTTGGGAAATCCTTTGCTCCGGTGACACATAGTAACGCATCTTCAGCAGTCTGTGTCTATGGACACTTATGGCCGTCATCCTCGAGCCGAGACGCTTCATGAAACGTTTTGGTGGTTTGACCCATTATCCGGCCAATAGAATTGATGACTTAACTGAAACCAGGGACCCCCGGGGGGACACGTCCTGGAAAAAGGAATGGAAATATGTGTTGATATATGATCTCTGACCCCTGCCCTCAACTATTGTCTCAGATCTCAGCCTTAAAGGGGTATTACGGGTATGTAAAGGATAGTGGACAACTGTTAGATCGGTGGAGATCCCACCAATCGGGAAAACAGGGACACCGTGCCCTGTGGGGCCCCTCCTGAAATGGATAGAGCGGCCAGTCGCACATGTGTGTGGCTGTTCCATTCATTTCTATGAGCGTTCCAGAGACTGGGTTTAGCACTCGGCTACCTCCGAAACTCCTAGAGAAATGAATGGAGGGCGGCTGTCCGTGCACGGCTGACCTCTGTTCTCTTCGGGGGTCCCGTTCTGGAGATAGGAGCGGGTCCCAGAGGTGACAATGGTGGCCTATCCTAGTGATCTGCATTAACGTCTGGGGCGAGACAACCCTTTTAAGCTGAAATTTAAGTACCACCTCTTGCTCTGCAGTTATCTGCTTATTACAAATGCTGTAGGATTAGAATGACAGATATCACGCGGGTGGATGGACAACACAGGATCCACCATCCCCCATAGGTGATATCACAGCTCATCTCCTCCCTCCTGACCTCTGCACAGGTCACAGCGCGTGCCCCATAGGAATCAAAGAGGTCCCCTTCAGACCATTGTGTCCATGGCCCATGGGTGTAACAACCAGGGTAGCGGGCGCCGTGGGGCCCCAATAAGGGAGCCCTTCTCCACTCAGACATATGTGCACTTAGTGTTATTTCTGTGCTGTGACATCACTGACTTATTTCTGTACATCCCCATGCGCACTATCATACTATTGTGATATCACTGTGAGCCTTATTGATGTGCTGTGGCATCGCTGTGCGCATTATTCCTGTGCCGTAATTTCATTGTGCGCATTATCCCATAATTGTGACACGGGATGAGCGAATCAACTTAGGATGAAACTTTAGAAATTAATTTGTACTGGTAAAAACCTTTTCCCGAACTCGGGTTCGGTTCCAAGTGGTACCAAGTGGAACCTGAGTTCAGGAAAAGGTTTTTAACAGTAGAAATGCATTTCTGAAGTCATTACCCAAAGTCGCAAAGTAATAACTTCGGCTCATCTGAGCCAATACAGTCTAATACTCTACCGAGCGCTCGCTCCGTACAGTATTCATCCGAAGTCGATTCGCTCATCCCTAATTGTGACATCACTCTGCATTATCCCACCATTGTGACATCACTGTGTGCATTACCCCACCATTGTGACATCACTGTGTGCATTATCTCACCATTGTGACATCACTGTGTGCATTATCCCACCATTGTGACATCACTGTGTGCATTATCCCACCATTGTGACATCACTGTGTGCATTATCCCACCATTGTCACATCACTGTGTGCATTATCCCACCATTGTGACATCACTGTGTGCATTATCTCACCATTGTGACATCACTGTGTGCATTATCTCACCATTGTCACATCACTGTGTGCATTATCCCACCATTGTGACATCACTGTGTGCATTATCCCACCATTGTCACATCACTGTGTGCATTATCCCACCATTGTGACTAGAGATGAGCGAATTTCATACTTTGTAATTCGCTCACTCTTCGTTTGGTGGTAAAAGCAGAATCGCGTTATGGATTCCGTTACCACGGACCGTAATGCAGTTCTACGACAGAATTCATAACGGAATACCTTTAGAGGCATTCCGTTATTCATTCCGTCATAATAGAAGTCTATGGGCTGCAAACAGTATCTGTCCCGTTTCTGTTATGCAGGAGAGGGCTCTGAAGGCATTCCGTTATGCATTCCGTCATAGAATTACGTTATGGTCCGTGGTAACGGAATCCATAACGCGATTCTGCTTTTACCACCAAACGAAGTTCAAAGTATGAAATTCGCTCCTCTCTAACTGTGACATAATTGTGTGTATAATTCCAACACTGTGACATCACTGTGAGCATTATTCCTGTGCATTAAGAGAACTAACAACATCCAGCGTCTCATTCGCATTCATGCAGCTGAAGGTGGTCATGGTGGTGTGGGGCACCATTCCAAGTTTTGCTATTGGGGTCCCACGGGATTTTGCTACATGGCGGCTGCTGTAAATCATATCTGTAAATCCTGTTAACTTCAGCTCAGGCAAGATGGCTGCCCCCATAATTATGTCCAGTAAACACAGTAAAAAATCTGCACTGAGAAAAAAACCACCTAGTGATACATATCCTTTCATCCCTTGAAGTTGTCAGCCCCTGCCTTTTGTTCTCGGGTTTTATATTGGCGTTTTCGATGTTTTGATGTAGCTGCTGCAGGTACCCTGGTGACCGTCCACACCAGCTTTGTATTCTGTTTTGCACCAGGATGAAAGGGTTTTATTGTCTGTGTCTCCAGGACATTTGATGGATAGATGGGTGGAGGACTGGAAGGACAGACGGATACATGGATAGTGCACGGTTCGTCATGCCGCCATACGTGTTAGATGTGAGGGTTAGTTTAACAACACTTTATTTATCCTAAAAGAAAAAAAAAAAAAAAAAGCAGAAATGCAACCGGGATCTGTACGTGACCCTTGATGTAACCATTAAAACTTAAATGATCTCCTCCATACTTGACACTGCAGGCTGTATCCGTAGAACCAGAAAATGCTGCAACATAGAAACTGGATTTATACACTAGAGAACCATAGCATTTCTTTTCTATCTGTCACCGAGTTTATGCTGCATCATAAAGTAGTGACCTGGATTCCAGGGCTGCCGGCTCCACCTGCCCCCCTGCCTCGGACAGCCTTCTCCCTGTGCATAGTGACGCAGGTGTCCTGTGGTGTCTGGTACGTTAGCGGCAGCAAATGTATGCAGCCAACTGGCGTTCTAGGAGAATGTGAGTGACCTCTTTAAAGGGCATCTGTCAGCAGTTTTGTACCTATGACACTGGCTGACCTGTTACATGTGCACTTGGCAGCTGAAGGCATCTGTGTTAGTCCCATGTTCCTATGTGCCCGTGTTGCTGAGAAAAATGATGTTTTAATATATGCAAATGAGCCTCTAGGAGCAACGGGGGCGTTACCATTACACCTAGAGGCTCTGCTCTCTCTGCAACTGCCGCCTTCTTTGCACTTTGATGGACAGGACCAGGCAGTGTAAATGTGATCTCACCTGGTCCTGTTGATGAAAGTACAGAGGATGTAGCGGTTGCAGAGAGAGCGGAGTCTCTAGGTGTAATGGTAACGCCCCCGTTGCTCCTAGAGGCTCATTTGCATATATTAAAACATCATGTTTCTCAGCAATGCGGACACATATGAACATGGGACCAACACGGATGCCTTCAGCTGCCAAGTGCACATGTAACAGGTCAGCCAGTGTCATAGGTACAAAACTGCTGACAGATGCTCTTTAAGTCCTGTCAGGTGCGGTCTCCATAGATGGGATTTGGTTTTTCCAGCCCATCCCACAAGTGATTGATCGGATTGAGATCTAGAGGCCAAGTCTACACCTTGAGTCCATCAAACTATTCCACCATTTCCAGTGTGGCCGGGGCATTATCGTGCTCAAGGAAGCCACTTCCATCAGGGACACTGCTGCCTTAAAGAGGGTGCGGTACTCGTCTGTACCGGGCTTAGGTAGGTGCTATGTGTCACCCGTGCCACATGATGCCAAAACCCTAGATTTCCAGCAGAACATTGCCGGCTTGTCTTTTTCCCATAGGGCATCTGTTCCCCATCTCTTCCCCAGGTAAGTGATACACCTGATCCAAAAGGAAATGCGATCGATCAGACCCGGAGACCTTCTTCAGTTCCCCATGGGGCAGTTGTGATACTTACCTGCCCCCTATAGGCACTTTCGGTCGTGCACCGGAATCAGCAAGTAAAAAAACAACAAGTTAATAATATAAAAGATAATCAATATTGCACAAAGTTCACACAACTTCCATGTAATGTATAGAATGCAAAGCGCTGTGTGTGCACAGTCCAGGACGTGAGCAGAATCACAGGGCATCTTGCATTCGTTAATTAACCCCTACATGTCCAGAAAAAAAAAATCGGCGTCCTGTCCTTGTGCTTAAATCAGCTTGTCATATCCCTGACCTATATTCCCCACCGTGGATTATAGCCGAATAAACGGATCACCTGCTGCCACGGCTCAATCTCATCTCCTACCTCCTAGAAAGGAACACACAGACTACTTATAGTAGTTATATACTTGTACATAGGAGCAGTATTATAGTAGTTATATTCCTGTACATAGGAGCAGTATTATAGTAGTTATATTCTTGTACATAGGAGCAGTTTTATAGTAGTTATATTCTTGTACATTGGAGCAGTATTATAGTAGTTATATTCTTGTACATAGGAGCAGTATTATAGTAGTTATATACTTGTACATAGGAGCAGTATTATAGTAGTTATATTCTTGTACATAGGAGCAGTATTATAGTAGTTATATTCCTGTACATAGGAGCAGTATTATAGTAGTTATATTCTTGTACATAGGAGCAGTATTATAGTAGTTATATTCTTGTACATAGGAGCAGTATTATAGTAGGTATATTCTTGTACATAGGAGCAGTATTATAGTAGTTATATTCTTGTACATAGGAGCAGTATTATAGTAGTTATATTCTTGTACATAAGAGGCAGTATTATAGTAGTTATATTCTAAAAACTAACTATATCAGTGGGCAGAGCGGCGCCCAGGGGTCCCCCTGCACTTACTAGTATGTCTGGGCGCCGCTCCGTTTGCCCAGTATAGGCTCCGGTGTCTGCAGCTCCCTCTGTTGTACTGGGCAGAGTTTTTGTATTAGGGTTGTCCCTTGCTGCAGCGCTGGCCAATCGTAGCGCACAGCTCATAGCCTGGGAGTCCCAGGCTATGAGCTGTGCGCTACGATTGGCCAGCGCTGCAGCAAGGGATACGCCTAATACAAAACCTCCGCCCAGTACAACAGAGGGAGCTGCAGACACCGGAGCCTATACCGGGCAAACGGAGCGGCGCCCAGACATACTAGTAAGTGCAGGGGGACCCCTGGGCGCCGCTCTGCCCACTGATATAGTTCGTTCTTAGTTTTTAAACTAGTGAAAGGTCCTCTTTAAGTAAGAATTATATCCTTTTATGTGTATATTAACCTGAGAAGTTACAACTATGCAGAGAACTTTTGCTTTAGGGCTCTTGCACACAACCGTATGCTCTCCGAGATATACGGTCCGTGAGTGGGCCATATGTCCCTGAGCGGCATTGATCGTGCACACAGCATCATAGATAACAATGATGCTGTGCATGTCGGGCCACCCGCGGGTCTATTGTCCTGCACTCATATGTTCTTATTAATGCGGGACAATAGCCCCGCGGGCGGCCCGACGTGCACAGCATCATTGTAATCTATGATGCTGTCCGCTCCCGTGCACGCGATCATTGACGCTCCGGGACATTTGGCCCGCTCACAGACCGTATATCTCGGAGGGCATACGGTCGTGTGCAAGAGGCCTTACTGTGACACTTTCCTTTCCCCATTCCTTTCTGCAATAATGTATTGCTGACTTTAGATTATCTGGTACTTTTATAGGTTATTTTAGAAATAATGGACAGCGGGGGACCTGGTGAATTCTACCTACAATCTTAGATAATCACGGTTTTTGTTATTTCTAGGAATATATTGATGCCCACCCTGAGACCATCATCTTGGACCCTTTGCCAGCTATCCGAACCTTGCTCGACCGCTCCAAGTCTTATGAGCTCATTCGAAGGATCGAGTCCTATATGCAAGGTAAGATGCCTCTATGAGATGTATGCAGTCAGATTGTCACCGTGCCTCCTCCGCCTCAGTTACCCTGCACCAAATTTAAAGCTTTTTTGGCTCATTTATTGGATTGCGCTATCCTTGTATATTTCTAAATTACTTCCTAATGTATTATACAACACGATACAATTATTTAGTCCTGATACAAACTGCAAACCCAACATTAAAGATGATGTCAAGTAATAAAGAAGAAAAGTGCCCCCCCCCCCCCCCCTCTTTAGCAGATTGGAGCAAATAAGAGAAAGTAGCTATTGGGGCTCATGCACACGACTGTATGTATTTTGCGGTCTGCAAAACACAGATCTGCAGAAAATAACGGGTGACATCTGTTATTTTGCGGATCCATTGTAACAATGTCCACAAAACGGACAAGAGCAGAACATAATAAAAAAAAATTCGCGGAAAGGACATATGGACACGGAATGCACATGGAGTTATTTCAGTTTTTTTGCGTCCCCATTGGAATCAATGGTTCTGCATATGAGAAGCTAAAAAAACGGACACTGACAAATATTATGTTCGTGTGCATGAGCCCTAAGCCTGAGGTATAAATATTGAGTGACCATTTTTTATATCTGATAGTCGAGAATTCTGATGGGATATTAGAATTACGTTTGTTATAGTCATTCTTCCAAAATGTCAGCTATACCTTTTATACGTCACATGGATGTACTTTTCCATTTGATGATACGTAATGTTTGATAATTCAGCAGAGTCATTGGCTCGTTACTGTGTATTCACCTATGTGTGCGCACCGCTGAAGAATGTCTCCTGTACATGCTGATACAGTGTAACCAGACGATGGCGACATAAATGGCTCCTACATCCCCGGGCCGACTGGAGTGGGATTAATCAGATCACACAGCTGCATTGTGTTGGCCTATGGAGAGGGGAACCTGGTCCGCCCGGCTCTCTCGGGAGTCTTTGTTGCTCAGACAAGTAGACAGAAAGCCCAGTGTGTATAGATACATAAAGAGCAGCTTTGTGATGGATGAGTCAACATTATGGGAATATAATGGAGCTCAGGTGGTGGCGATTGTACCGCTGCGCTCAGGAGTCAGTGTGGCGAGATTACATTGTGTGCGCAGTGCGTGATGGCTCCATGGTCAGCAAACTGACATGTAGATAGTGATACTGTTATCACCTGTCTCTATTGTGTGGCCGAATGCTAATACTAGTTAAAACCCAGTATTAGGCCCCATTCTTAAAGCTATTTTAACGACCGTAATAGAGCTGCAAATACTTGCCCAACCGCCAATCTGATGGCCCCAAACTAACAGCATCATAGGGATCTATGCTACAAGTTCAGATCAGTAGACCCACTGTCGGCCGGGCGTTATAGCTGAAATATGGATGATGAAGTGTGACAACATTACAGATCTCTAAATAAGGCTTTGTACTTAGATATAATACTCCCCCATGTTCAATAATATTACAAATGTAATACTACCCCCTATGTGCACTAATATAACTACTATAATACTGCTCCTATGTACAAGAATATAACTACTATAATACTGCTCCTATGTACAAGAATATTACTACTATAATACTGCTCCTATGTACAAGAATATAACTACTATAATATCGCCTCCTATGTACAAGAATATAACTACTATAATACTGCTCCTATGTACAAGAATATAACTACTATAATACTGCTCCTATGTACAAGAATATAACTACTATAATACTGCTTCTATGTACAAGAATATAACTACTATAATACTGCCTCCTATGTACAAGAATATAACTACTATAATACTGCCTCCTATGTACAAGAATATAACTACTATAATACTGCTCCTATGTACAAGAATATAGCTACTATAATACTGCTCCTATGTACAAGAATATAACTACTATAATATCGCCTCCTATGTACAAGAATATAACTACTATAATACTGCTCCTATGTACAATAATATAACTACTATAATATCGCCTCCTATGTACAAGAATATAGCTACTATAATACTGCTCCTATGTACAAGAATATAACTACTATAATACTGCTCCTATGTACAAGAGTATAACTACTATAATACTGCTCCTATGTACAAGAATATAACTACTATAATACTGCTCCTATGTACAAGAATATAACTACTATAATACTGCCTCCTATGTACAAGAATATAACTACTATAATACTACTGCTATGTACAAGGATATAACTACTATAATACTGCCCCCTATGTACAAGAATATAACTACTATAATACTGCCTCCTATGTACAAGAATATAACTACTATAATACTACTGCTATGTACAAGAATATAACTACTATAATACTGCCCCCTATGTACAAGAATATAACTACTATAATACTGCTTCTATGTACAAGAATATAACTACTATAATACTGCTCCTATGTACAAGGATATAACTACTATAATACTGCTCCTATGTACAAGGATATAACTACTATATTACTGCTATGTACAAGGATATAACTACTATAATACTGCCCCTATGTACAGGAATATAACTACTATAATACTGCTCCTATGTACAAGAATATAGCTGCTATAATACTACCCCTTATTGACTAGCCTCGTACACTGTACTGAGTGGATGCTGTCTCCAGACCGCCGCCTTTGGTGTTTGCTGCGGTCACACTTTGCCTCGTGCTCAGATCTGTTTACATTACACACATTGTCAGAAAAGTAACATTGTATTGAGTTCAGGGTGAATTCCCGCCTGTATTTAGGACTTTTTATGGCTGTGCGGTCTCATTAGACTTTTGCAACTTTATTTAGTCAACAGTATCCCATCCCCGGCTTGTACCGAACCAGTCAGGGTGGATGTTGTAACGGACAGAGCTGGTTTATCTGGAAAGGTGCAGTGAATAGACAGACATGTGATGGCTCACCAGGACAGTCTCTAGTGAATGGATAGGCTGCATTCTCAGTGATGTCACCGCTGCTCTCTAGTGAATGGATAGGCTGCATTCTCAGTGATGTCACCGCTGCTCTCTAGTGAATGGATAGGCTTCATTCTCAGTGATGTCACCGCTGATCTCTAGTGAATGGATAGGCGGCATTCTCAGTGATGTCACCGCTGCTCTCTAGTGAATTGATAGGCTCCATTCTCAGTGATGTCACCGCTGATCTCTAGTGTATGGATAGGCTGCATTCTCAGTGATGTCACCGCTGATCTCTAGTGAATGGATAGGCGGCATTCTCAGTGATGTCACCACTGATCTCTAGTGAATGGATAGGCAGCATTCTCAGTGATGTCCCCGCTGATCTCTAGTGAATGGATAGGCTGCATTCTCAGTGATGTCACCGCTGCTCTCTAGTGAATGAGTATGTTGAGGATTCCCTCCATTATTATTTAGCCCGGAGTTGATTTGCGTCTCTCTGATCCATTGTTTCTTACGTTTCCTGACATTTTGGGTCTCCGTCTCTTTTAGGCTCCAGTTTTAGATTTGTGTGGATCTTTGGTGGCTTCTCATGGTCTTCTTCTCTTGTACAGTTTCCCTCGGCCTCTCTCCTGCTGGTTGTAAGGGGCAGTGAATAGTTAATCATTAGTCCTGTCTGGCACTAACCAGTTCTTGCCCTCCCCTTAGATGGCCGTCCACGTGGCGAACACGCAAACCAAAATCCTCATTAACCTCCCACGGGAAAAGCCTTTTTTTCCCCCTGAACTTGTTTTTGTCCTATAATCTGTAACACGTCTGCTGCCTGTTAATTAGTCCGGGGTCAAAGTTCTAATAGATCAACCTTTGTTTCATGTAGTAACAAGTGGATACATTATTTCTCTGTTTATAACAGTCGCCCATTCATTGTCATATTCAAACGGGTTGCGCCACGAATAATACTCTACATTTTTCACACCAGCGCCTGGATCTGAATACTTTTGTAATTGCTTGTACCGTAATTAGAAATTTAGTATAGCCAGTGAGTTATTTTAATGTACCTGTATAGCGCCACCTGCTGTTTGTTCTGTTCCTTATATCTTGTCCACCTCACTGAGGTCGCACATGCCCAGTTTAAATCTTTAACTGCCACGCAGCCATATCACCTGTTAGAAGTTGTAACAGTTGGGCCCCTTGCAGACGAGCGTGTCCGGATGCATCCCGGTGCATTGCGGCAAACCTGCGCGAGTAGGTACGCGATTGCAGTCAGTTAAATCCACTTGTTCGCGCAGCCGGCATCTCTTCTGTCTTCTTTTGTGAGGAATAGGACCTTTGATGACGTCACTAGGTTCATCACATGGTCCGTCACATGATCTTTTACCATGGTGATGGATCATGTGACGGACCGTGTGATGAACGTAGTGACGTCATCAAAGGTCCTATTCCTCACAAAAGAAGACAGAAGAGATGTCGGCTGCGCGAACAAGTGGATTAAGGGGAGTTAAATTATTTCGTATTTGTTTTTTTAACCCCTCCAGCGCTATTTTACTATGCATTCTGTATTCAGAATGCAATTATTTTCCCTTATAACCATGTTATAAGGGAAAATAATACAATCTACACAACCTTGAACCCAAACCTGAACTTCTGTGAAGAAGTTCGGGTCTGGGTACCACAGTCAGTTTTTTTATCACGCGCGTGCAAAACGCATTGCACCCGCGCGATAAAAACTGAACGTAATCGCAGTCAAAGCTGACTGCAATTGCGTACCTACTCGCGCGGGTTTGCCGCAATGCACCGGGATGCATCCAGACCTAATCCGGACACTCTCGTCTGCAAGGGGCCTGAAAATCAGCGCTCATGTGCACAGCCCCATAGAAATGAATGGGTCCGGATTCAGTGCGGCTGCAATGCGTTCACGTCACGCATTGCACCCGTGTGGAAATCTCGCCCGTGAGAAAGGGGCCTTACAGGGAAAGAGCTGCGGCAAAAAGGAGACACACCTTAATTATGATGGTAAGATAGCTGCTGCAGAAAGTACACCCCCCCTGAACTGTGATAGGGAGAGAGTTGCAGGAGAAAGACACCCACCCTGAACTATGGAAGGGAGAAGGCTGAAGCAGAAAGGACCCCCCCGGGCTGTGATGGCAAGAGAGCTGCAACATAAAGGACACCCCCCAGAGCTGTGTTGGGGAGAAAGCTGAAGCAGAAAGGACACACCCTTGAAATGTGATAGGGACAGGGATGCAACAGAAAGGACACACAGCCTGAACTATAATGGATTTTCATTTCTTACATCAGTCATCGCATTACCCCATGAAGAGATTATCCTACTGTTATATTATGGCTGCTGTGGGGCCCTGTTCTATTAGAGTCTATCAATGTCTTTTGTGGACCTGAAAAAGTGGAGCTGCAGTACAAAGCATATGGGACAGAAGGAACAGCACCCTTGATCTTTAGTAAGATATATAAAGTCGATTTCAGATCAGGCCGCAGTATATTTATCAGTTATCTCCGCCATCACTTCCATAATGGCCGTGCCGACAGCAGACGATCGCTATTCCTCCCTATACTGAATAGAATGCGAGCCCAGGAAATGCTGTCATGTTTGCCTAGGGAGTGACTTCTATTTCTAAATGTACAGTAACCAGGACATCAAATAAATTTGTCGTCATCTGTTGACCTTTTTTTCTCTCGGCGCCAGCGTTTTATTGACGCAAATCGATCTGCGCGCATACCGCCATCTCTGTTACCACGTGCCGCACCTCTCCTGCCTTCCAGGAATTCCATATACAGTGTAGACATGGAAGCTCTGCGCCTGCTGGGGGCGTCTGCCAGCGTCTTCACCCCCAGACGAGCCCCAATTTTTTTTTTTTTACAAGATAAAGTGCCGATTTCCATTTACTCCTATGGTGGGCGCCATATCGGGAAACTGATGAGTTTCTTGCAGTCTGCGGCTCGTGGCCCTTGGCCATTCTGCCTCAAGCCTTCTTAAAGGGGCAGACCACCCAACAGCGGTGTCATAGAGACGCCACAAGATCAGCTCTATGGAAGATTTGCATTATTGTCCCTTCCAGTGGGTGGTTCTTTGTGTAGATTGGGTGCGATGCCGCGGCATGCACGCCCACCCGCAAGAACCAATAACAGCACAAGTTTGCAGTAAACTCGTGGGCTGTTGATGGGCATGGTTGGGCGTGTCCTCTGTGCGCAAGGTCAACTACACCATGGGGTATGACTGGTGCCAGGGAGGTTTTGGGGGGGTCTACAGAGCATCACAGGCAGGGATGATGGATTCCGCCATCTTCACACCTGCGCCTATGAATTATTAGAGGTTCTTCAGCAAAGGTTCCAGCACCGGAATAATGGAGGGACGCATTTGGAGAGACGCCCTACTATTGATCCTACAGTCGGGGACAGTAGGTCCGTTCTCGGTCCGGGTCGGTGTCCCTGGGGGGCGCTACTTATTCTGCGGGGTTTCGTGGTTTACAGAAGTCATTTCTAGACTATAGTGTACGATTATTAGTTTCTGGACTGGTCCCAGTGTAACCAGTCTGGGGCCACCACCAATGATCACAGTGATGCTCCCAGTAGGTTTTAGTCAAGTTGACACTGGTTATTTGCTTCCTTTCATAGTGCTCCAGGTGTCATGTCCTACAGCATGTCGAAACACCGGGTCTAATCTGAAGCAAGGCCGCAATCGCGGTGTAATCCCGTAAACGCCGGACGTTATGCACGGTCTCGGAAAAGTGATGAGATCTGCTGCGTTCAGGGCCAGAGGCTCGGAGTTCCATGATTTCATTGCGTAAATACTTTCCTTTAGAAAGGAGCTCTCCTGACATCAGAAGATGAGGCTTCACATGAACCATCAGCTGACGGGACCAAACAAGTGATATTCTGCAAACTGGCTGATTTTTTACCTTTTGTATTTCACAAACGCCTGAAAATGTTGAATAAGGACCAATTAAAAATAATATTTTAGCTCAAAATTGGTAAAATGCAATCATAAAAAAAATATTCCATAGCCTTTAGGTTTCTAGGTCTCAGGACTGAGACCCGGACCGCAGCTCTGACTGTGACTGGAGCTGCAATCAGCATGGGGTGACCTGATATATCAATAGTACGTGCCCCCTACCCTTTCCCTACATCCCCCAATTGTTATAGAGAGGCAGAATCTGGGTGCGGGGTGTCGTGGAATGGTGCCCCTCGCACGTCCTAATCCTTTCCTTTCCAGTGTTTTTAAGACGTCTTGTCTTTACACCTTTCTGTTCTTGTGACACATTGAGATAGCAAAGCCCAAATGTGTCCTGACACCAGCGCCGGGTATTACTGACCTAGACTTTTATAAGCACAAATTAATTCAGAGATTATTCTTTAGTCAAATATATCCGTGTCCTGGTTTTTACTGGAGGCCTTCATTTTGTTCCGTCATAAAGTCTTTAACCCCAAAGGTGTCATAAATCTTTGGACACTGTTAGTTTATATGACATCTATGTATCTATATAATAGTCATGTATAAATACATTCTGCACTGATCCTGAGTTACATCCTGTATTATACTCCAGAGCTGCACTCACTGTTCTGCTGCTTGTTATTGAAGATCCATTAAGTGTCTACACAGAGCTTGCGCTGTTGATTTGTATTCTAGGATGTGTTGTCTTTACAGCAAATATTGTACAGTCATCTGATGAAGAAGAAACTAAGTGCTTAGCGAAGATGTTAGGACATGTCTGGAGTACAATACAGGATGTGACTGAGGATCAGTACAGGATAAGTAATGTAATGTATGTACACAGTGACTGCACCAGCAGAATAGTGAGTGCAGCTCTGGAGTATAATACAGGATGTGACTGAGGATCAGTACAGGATAAGTAATGTATGTACACAGTGACTGCACCAGCAGAATAGTGAGTGCAGCTCTGGAGTATAATACAGGATGTGACTGAGGATCAGTACAGGATAAGTAATGTATGTACACAGTGACTGCACCAGCAGAATAGTGAGTGCAGCTCTGGAGTATAATGCAGGATGTAACTCAGGATCAGTACAGGATAAGTAATGTATGTACACAGTGACTGCACCAGCAGAATAGTGAGTGCAGCTCTGGAGTATAATACAGGATGTGACTCAGGATCAGTACAGGATAAGTAATGTAATGTATGTACACAGTGACTGCACCAGCAGAATAGTGAGTGCAGCTCTGGAGTATAATGCAGGATGTAACTCAGGATCAGTACAGGATAAGTAATGTATGTACACAGTGACTGCACCAGCAGAATAGTGAGTGCAGCTCTGGAGTATAATACAGGATGTAACTCAGGATCAGCACAGGATAAGTAATGTATGTACACAGTGACTGCACCAGCAGAATAGTGAGTGCAGCTCTGGAGTATAATACAGGATGTAACTCAGGATCAGTACAGGATAAGTAATGTATGTACACAGTGACTGCACCAGCAGAATAGTGAGTGCAGCTCTGGAGTATAATACAGGATGTAAATCAGGATCAGTGCAGGATAAGTAATGTATGTACCCAGTGACTGTACCAGCAGAATAGTGAGTGCAGCTCTGGAGTATAATACAGGATGTAACTCAGGATCAGTACAGGATAAGTAATGTATGTACACAGTGACTGCACCAGCAGAATAGTGAGTGCAGCTCTGGAGTATAATACAGGATATAACTCCAGATCAGTACAGGATAAGTAATGTATGTACACAGTGACTCCACCAGCAGAATAGTGAGTGCAGCTCTGGAGTATAATACAGGATGTAACTCAGGATCAGTGCAGGATAAGTAATGTATGTACACAGTGACTCCACCAGCAGAACAGTGAGTGCAGCTCTGGAGTATAATACAGGATGTAACTCAGGATCAGTACAGGATAAGTAATGTATGTACACAGTGACTCCACCAGCAGAACAGTGAGTGCAGCTCTGGAGTATAATACAGGATGTAACTCAGGGTCAGTACAGGATAAGTAATGTATGTACACAGTGACTGCACCAGCAGAATAGTGAGTGCAGCTCTGGAGTATAATACAGGATATAACTCCAGATCAGTACAGGATAAGTAATGTATGTACACAGTGACTCCACCAGCAGAATAGTGAGTGCAGCTCTGGAGTATAATACAGGATGTAACTCAGGATCAGTGCAGGATAAGTAATGTATGTACACAGTGACTCCACCAGCAGAACAGTGAGTGCAGCTCTGGAGTATAATACAGGATGTAACTCAGGATCAGTACAGGATAAGTAATGTATGTACACAGTGACTCCACCAGCAGAACAGTGAGTGCAGCTCTGGAGTATAATACAGGATGTAACTCAGGGTCAGTACAGGATAAGTAATGTATGTACACAGTGACTGCACCAGCAGAATAGCGAGTGCAGCTCTGGAGTAACTCAGGATCAGTAATGTATGTACATGAGGTATTAACAGCTGAAATATTCACAAGGCTTTGACGGGACACGGATGACATTTTTATGGGAGTACTGGGGAAATCGTCATTTATTTACATTTCGAAACGTCTGTCGTCGTCTTCCCGATACAGATCTGAATTCTTCTTTTATGAGTCCTCACTCCAGGAAGGAGAGTCCATTGAGGTATGGAGCCACATTAGGAAACTATCTCTGTTCCCGGTGTAAATACACTTCTTACCTCAAGTGCAGATTATGCACAGTTTAGATTATACGAGTTGTCCGTTTTCCTGTAATGCGATACGCTTCCCCACGGCGTCTGCTTCTATAGATGCAGGATTGGAGAATGACTGGTTCCTGTAAAAGTGACTTCTAATCGTGCTGCCCCTGCCTGCGGTCCTTACCGGATCAGATCAGAAAAAGCCTACAGCTTGTTTCTTTGGTTTTAAAGATCTGTGCTTGCTGTCAGTGACAGGAGGACATTTATTATGTTCCTGGTCATGTGGCCCTCATATAGGTAGATCGTGTTTCCACTTAGCCCAGGAATGCCCAATCTGCAGCAAAACTACAACTCCCAACAACCCTGATAGCTGTAGCCTGTCCAAGCATGTAGGGACTTGTAGTTTTGCAACAGCTGGAGGGCCGCAGGTTGGGCATCCCTGCCCTAGACTAAAGATGCTGAACTTTCCCTTGAAATAACAATTCTTATGGTTTCTTTGTTGCCTAGTTCTTCTATTATTCCTGCTAGAAGTTTGTGAATGAATTGCTAGCAGTTTGCAGTAAAGGTCCAGCTGGGTGTTACCAGTTGGTCTAGCCCTCGTTCGGTTAACAGTTAGCTTTCCCAGTTCCCTCATACACATTCGTGGGTTTTCAATGGAAAGAGGGGAGAAAGCTGTCGGCAGATCCTTCTCGTTGCCACATATTTCCCTAGAGAACAAAAGGATCAAGTGTTGAAATTCAGCACCCCCAGTCTCTGACTTTTTCCAATGAAGGTCCTACTGGGTGTTACCATTTGGGAGGTGTCCCTGCACAGGGACCCTGGCAGCACTGATAGTGTCAGATTGTTCCAGGACCCCCCCCCCCCAACTGTTGACACCCATCAGGACCTTCATTGCAAACTGCTAATAATTCATTAATACATTCTAGCAGGAATAATAGAGGAATGACACAGCACAGAATCCTAAGAATGGATGCCCCCTCCCCTCCCCCGACTGTCTTTAACTTCTGGTCTGGTGGAAATATCTGGACCATCAGATGCTGGATTAAGAGAATTTCACTCTATTTATCTTCAGTTGTATATTCTAGACCAGTGGCTCTCCAGGTATTGCGGGACTACTACTCCCAGTGGAGACCGCTGTACTAGACGGTGACAGAGCTGTAACCTCTAGAAGGCGCGTGCGGCTCCCTGTGCACTTTTATTACATCATAAAGCATGTACTGGAGGCGTTTTATGATGTAACATAAAGTACACGATGGCACCGTCTCCATCGACCCGACTTGGCAGAGCCGGAATAAAACCAGAAATCAAACGTGCGCCGATCAAAGGCGCCCAAATCCGTGTATAATCCTGGCCCGTTGTCTGACATGAAACGACCAAAACCCGTTTCCTGCCGTTGAATTCCTGGGTCTGTGACTCCGCACAGCCCAGCAGGCGGGGTGCCCCCTTAGCCATGAAATGACCATCTATGTCCTGCTCGGCATTCGTTTATATTCCCCTGTTTTGTTAGTATTACCGCCCGGTGTCAGCACTTTTAGCAAAGGCCTTTACAAGGAGAAAATGATAATAAACAGCCCCAAAGAGCTGTTAAAGAGGCGCGAGGAACGCGGACTGCGGGGTCCTGCTGCGACGTGATGGGCGGTTTGTGTGTCTTAGCCTTCAAGTGCCTTATAACTGCCAATATTGAGGCCGCCCACCTCCAGACTTGGCCGAGGTGGTCCATTTCATTAACCCCTGTCCGTAACCTCTCAGTCTTTGACAGGAGTGACGGGGGGCTCCGGACGCCGCCTCCTCCGCCCCGTCTGGTGCCTGTGGATAGGGGGGCCCCTGCACACTTTGCTCATAATAAATGGATGGGGCTTTTGCTTTTTTCGGTCTCCTCTTACACCTCATTCCCATCTTACCACTATGCACCCCTTAGCCTTCTCCTGCAGGTGCAGATACAACCATGAGACTGTTCACATTGAGGAGACCGGAAAATGGCGAGAAATTAAGACTAAGACAAAGGGGCGAGATTCTGCACCAGATTCTGGCTCAATTTGCACCAAAAAAAACCATGCCAGCCTTGCACTACTTGTATGATGTGTTTTAGGCCTTATTCACATGTCTGTGACGAGACTGTCAGCGGTTTTTCTGTGAAGGATCCGTGTTTTGCTCTCCGTGCGTCATCCCTATGCCATGGGCACTGCTAGGCTGTAAACTCGTTTCCACAGTAATAGATGTGGTTTTCAAGGACCCATATACTTTAGCCCTCACGCACGCAACCGTATGTATTTAGCAGTCAGCAAACTGCGAATCCGCAAAATAAGGATACCATCTCTTTTTTGCATCCGTATTTTTTTTGCAGACTTGTTGACTTCAATGGGTCCATGGTCTGCATTTTGCGGCGACGTGTAGGACACGTTCTATCTTTTTGCTGAAAGGACATGTGCTTTCTGCATCGATACATCCGATCCGCAAAAAGATAAAAATAGGTCTGCAAAATACGAACCATGGACCCATCGAAGTCAGTGGGTACACACACAAAAAAGAAAAAATGCAGACGCCACACAGACAGATGCGTAAAGGGGATCCGTAATTGTGGAGAAATATAGGGCGCACATTGACTAGGACACACATTAAAGGGGTATTCCTGTAGGTACAAGTTAGTTATCCCCTATCCTGTGGAGGGTCCTACCGCTGGGATGCCCATCAATGACTAGAACGGGGTCCCCGTACCCATTGCAGGCCCCTTGCTGCTCTTCTAAAATGACCGGAGCAGCCGGTTGCACATGAGCACGGCCGCTCCATTCATTTCTATAGTAGTTCCGGAGATAGGCGAATGCTGTGGCCGCATACATGTGCTACCAGCCGCTCCGTTCATTTTAGGGGATGGGAGATATGGGGACAAGACATATTACCCCCTATACACAGGACAGGGCTGTGGCGGCTCGCCTCCAGCACTCCAGTTTGGCTGTTCTTAGAACTCCATAGAAATAAATGGAGCATGCTGGGAGTCGTAGTTACTCTACAGCTGGAGTGCCGGAGGTTAGCCATCACTGGGATAGGCGATAAGTGTCTGACTGGCAGGGGTCTCCCGCTGGGATCCCCAGAACTGGGGCCTGCGCTTCCCAGTTCTAATGGAGGAGCGCTCACGCATGCACCCTGCTACTCCAGCTCTATGGAGCCAAGCGCTTGGACTCGCCTATCCAGGGGCGGATTGGCCATAGACCTTACAGCGAAATTTCCCAGTGGGCTGATGCCAAGGGGGCCGCCTGGGCCCTCCTCACGGCCGGCCAGTGGAAGTTTTTGGGGATGTATTTTGTGCTCATGGGGGCAGTATTTTGTGATGGACTGTGGTATTTGGCTCTGTCGGGGCGGTATAATGTGCCACAATATGGTATTGCTATCCCTGCCTTCCATCAATTTAGACCGGACTACAAAACGGGGCCACTTTTAGTAATTTTTTCCAGGGCCACTTTTAGTTCCCAGTCCGCCCCTGCGCCTATCTGTCAGTTCCATACTGTTGAATGGGTAGGAGCATGCATCTGTCACTCCATTGAAACTAGGAGCGCGGGCCCCCAGCAGTCGGACCTCCACTGGTCCAGTCAGGGCCGTCTTTAACAAGGGGAAAAAGTTGCTCCTGGGGGGCCCAACGCAGTTGCCTCTTGAGCCCTGCTAGCCACTGCCCCGGGTGTCAGGCTGTCAGCTACACAGGGGGAGCTGCCATGCCATGCCTGCCGGTACTCCAGGCAGGGTACTGTGAGAGCTGCGATTCTCTAGGACCTTAGATGACATTATCACCATGTGACCAGTAACCTAGCAATATTACTGGTCACATGGCTATGAGGTCATCAAGGTCCTTTCTTCCAGGAGTGTTGCAGGAGAAGTTTGCCTTAACTGTGGAGTTTTTTGTGTGAAGATTACATCAGAAAAAGGTGACAGGGGCTGTTATACTAATATACTGTAAACTACTGTATACTGTGGGTGCTGTATATTGTGGAGTGCTATACTGCTGTACTGTATAGTGTAGGGGGCTGTATACTGTATATTGTGGAGTGCTATACTGCTGTACTGTATAGTGTGGGGGGCTGTATATTGTGGGGGCCTGTATACTGTGGGTGCTGTATATTGTGGAGTGCTATACTGCTGTACTGTATAGTGTGGGGGGCTGTATACTGTGGGTGCTGTATATTGTGGAGTGCTATACTGCTGTACTGTATAGTGTGGGGGGCTGTATACTGTATATTGTGGAGTGCTATACTGCTGTACTGTATACTGTGGGTGCTGTATATTGTGGAGTGCTGTACTGTATAGTGTGGGGGGCTGTATTGTGTAAAGTTTGGGGTGCTGTATACGGTGAGGTGCTATACTGCTCTACTGTATACTGTGGGGTGCTATATTGCTCTACTATATACTGTGGGGTGCTATACTGCATACTGTGTGGTGCTGTATACTATAGGGTGCTATACTGCATACTGTGGGTTGCTGTATACTATAGGGTGCTATTATGCATACTGTGGGGTGCTGTATACTATAGGGTGCTATTCTGCATACTGTGGGGTGCTGTATACTATAGGGTGCTATTCTGCATACTGTGGGGTGCTGGGGTGCAATGTAACACTAGGGTGAGCCGAGCCCTGGTTTCCTTCCTGCAGAGCGGTGCCCACTTCCAGCCTGAGCCCAGCTGCCCAGAGCACTGATCCTGAGCCGCTGGAGTCTTCAGAACTGGAAGTATTTACAGTCATTCACTGGACTCTATCAGATGTGTGGATTTTTGTGTGTGTGTTGTGGTGGAGGCGGTGATTGCCTGCTAGGGTGTAGGAAGGCGGGATCCAGGGGCCCAAGTAAATTTTTGTCCAGGGTCCAATCAATATTAAGGACGGCCCTGGGTCCAGTGGATAAGGAACAAGTTGTCTCAATGGGACCACCCCTTAAATGATGGAGCTATGGTGGGTTGGGGGCACCAGTGTTGATTTAGAGGTCATTCTCTGCACAGCTCAATGCTATGCTGTAATCAAAAGTTTTGCAACTTTCTTAATATACTTTTTCACTTCACCTTTTTCAAGACCTCTGCTTGCTTTTTTTTTTGTTGAAGCTGAAAACCCATCCTGACCTAATGCTTCTCACAGCTGAGGGTATTTTTGTACAATTGTATCCAATCTAGACTATCCAGATGGATGTTACCTGCACTGATACATTGTAACAAACAGGACAACAGAGGGATAGTTTTGCCACTGCTGTGTTTACTGTACAGAGGATTGTCCAGACTGGATGCAATTGTAACAAACCCTCAGCTGAGATCGTCAGCCTCTTCACTCACATCAAGCAGAGATCTTGAAAAAGATGTCGAAACACTAAGGATATTGGAAAGGTGCCGAACTTGTCCTCCTGCAGAGCTTACGCTGCATTTACATACACCCCTGCAGTGCCGGGCGCGGGGCCGAGTGCACATTCCTCTGCAGGTAATGCTTTACATTCTTTGCATTTTATGTCTCTCCTCAGGTGTGCCTCATTGAGGGAGGATAATGCTGGGGCTACCGGGTGTCATTAAAAGTCTGTAAAATCAGATGTCTGTAATTGTTGGAGGCTCCTGGGACCATCAGATTTACACTTAATATCTTAAAATCTGGGGTTAAACCATCAGATGTTTAGAATCACAAATTTTACATTGTAAGTTATACATTTACTGTATTTTCAGATTAGGATTCAGTAGTAGTACCTGATATGGCCACTGGGGGGAGCTGTTTGTTTCTTATTTTGCTGACCTCCGTCACATGTATGGATGTAGACCTCTGGAGCTGGACATGGGGAGCAATATTAATATCATACCAAATACTAGCAATACTGTACATTGTATAATATTGTGCAATATTTCCGTGCGGTGCTCAAGTAATACCATTATACAGGGCTCACATACCCACAACTGGTGCAGTACAGTTACCAAGTAATGCTACTGTCCAATGCCCAAAAAATATAATACAGTTCTTGGGTAATATTATCATATAGTGCATAACTAATACCACGGCAATAGCGTGTCCAAGTAACACTTTTGTACAGTACATGAATAATACCACAACCAGTGCTATACAAGTGCCACTTTTGTACATTGTGTAATAATTCCACAGTGACTGCCATACAGTGTCCAATCGTGTACAAATAATACCAAAGGTAGCGCAGTGCGGTGCCCAAATAATGCTCTTATAATACCACAGCTGGCGCAATACTGCTCCTATGTAGTGTAAAGCCAATATAACAGTGATTGCCGTACAGTGCCCAAGTAATGCCACAACTGCTACAATTTTGTTATTGTTTACTACTATACAGTGTATAAGTAATGCCACACGTGGTACCATACAGTGTATAAGTAACGCCACACCTGGTACCATACAGTGCACAAGTAATGCCACACCTGGTGCCACAGTGTGCATTAGTAATGCCACACCCCATTCTATACAGTGTACAAATAATGCCACACCTGGTGCCATAGTGTGCATTAGTAATGCCACACCATATTCTATACAGTGCACAAGTAATGCCACACCTGGTGCCATACAGTGCACAAGTAACATGCAGAGGCCTCAAACTCGCTGCATTGAGCTGGAGCTTTCCTTTAGGAGCCCTGACCCGACCAGCGAGTCGCACAGGGGTCTGTTCTTTGACGGATTATTGCCAGGCGATTTCTGACTGGCGGGTTATTAACCGGCGGCTGGCTGGTTTGATTTGCGCAGAGAATGTGCATGGCCTGATTCTGTCTGATATGTCTTGCAGTTCTCTGATCTCTGGAGACGGCTCCAGAATATGAGTGGGCGCGAGATCGGCAGGAAGACGCGAGCCAGTTCTGGGCACAATTACAGCCGACGCGGAAGCGTGGCTCACTGATGGGTCGCACCTTGTCACCTTCTTTCCTGATGCCTTTCAAGGTTTCCTAAAAGTATTGCCCAATTACATTTAAAAAAAACCCACTGGATATAAAAGACTTTGAGTCTTCAGCTGTTTCCCTAGTAACGGATGGGGGATAAAAACCACGTACTGCGCCCATAAATGTCACTCAGCGTTCCGCATTCCTGGATGTAAAACTGCACCATAACACCAGCATTGCACCCTCTCACTCCAGCTGCTCTGGTTGTGTCAGTGTTTACTTTTGCTTTCATTCTGTTCAAGAAACAGGAAGGTGACCCATGCTATAGGACCAGTGTACGCAGTTATGAGCGCACAGAGTATAAATGTCTGGATACACTGGGAATTGTAGTTTCGCAAAGGCCACAAGCTGAAGACTATTCACTGCTACAGTAAAGAATATAATAGCCATGTGATACAATGTAACAATATACAATACCCATGTGATACAATGTAACAATATACAATACCCCCCCCATGTGATACAACGTAACACTATACAATACCCATGTGATATAATGTAACAGTATCCAATAAACCCCCATGTGATACGATGTTGCAATATGAAATGCCCACGTGATACAATGTAACAATATACAATAACCCATGTGATACAATATAACAAGAGCCAATAAACATGTGATACAAAGTAACAATATTCAATACCCCCCCCCCCATGTGATGCAACGTAACAATATACAATACCCATGTAATACAATGTAACAATATAAATGTAAGTAATAACAATCCTTTCCTTCCGGTTGTCACTATATAATTGCTCCTCTAGGTGGCAGCATTGGACACCCTGTGCAATGCTGCCACCTAGAGGAGCATTCACCTGGTCTGTGATTGTACAGATGGAGAGAAATCTTACAGATATTTGAGGCCGTGAAAAATAATTAAAATCATTTTTCAGCTTGTAGTTTGCCCAACAATAACTGAATATTAAGTTAATTAAAAGGGGGGTCTCTTTAGACAATTTCTGTTGCACTTGGGGCACTTTACCCCCAGCTCTCCGCCCTGCCCTTTCATCAAGCCCCAGTGAAAGATCACAATTATGATAAAAAATGTAATCACTAGATAAGCCTGTTAAAGGGGTCATCAAATAGGACATGAAAATTCTAGAACCAGCCCTGCACCGCACATGGATCCAGAGATCTCCCCATTCATTGCTCCAGTTTCTCTGATTTATTTTAAGCTGGCAGTTTAGGGGGCGTGCCCTTTCTGCTGCAGATCAAGGTTGGAATTAAACATGCGCCACCTCACTGCGGAGGACAGAGAAATTAGGAAAAGAGCAAACAGCAGGTGGCGCTATACAGATAGATTTAATTGAATAACTCAGTAGCTGTAATAATTTAATTACTTGTAATTACAAAAGTCTGGTTTTAAAAATGTTGTGTTCTTTCGGGACCTGTAACTGGTCCATGTAGCCTGGTCTGTTGCATAGCAGACAGAACTCCTGTGGCCCGGGTAGGACAACAGGTGGTTGCTAGGCAACATAAACTACACTACTCAGGCATTATGTAGGTATCTTAGGGCAGTGTTTCCCAACCAGTGTGCCCCCAGCTGTTGCAAAACTACAACTCCCAGCATGCCTGGACAGCCTTTGGCTGTGCGGGCATGCTGGGAGTTGTAGTTTTGCAACAGCTGGAGGCACACTGGTTGGGAAACACTGTCTTGGGGTATCATCGAATAATATAATTAGTTCCCGTGGCATCTTTTGACGTTTAGAATTTTGACGCAAATTCCATGGCAAAAAGTTGCCGCCGTCCACCGTCATATTGAATGGAGCTAAACCGCGTGCAGGCTCCCACTGCGGAATTGCAAGGAGTCCACACGGTCCTGAAAACCGCGCTGCAAAAACCCCCGGCCTCGTGAACTACGTTGCGGCGTCCTGGGAGGCGGTTTCTGAATTCGTGCATCTAAAAACCAGCGTCTTAACCGACCCAAAAAAGGCACCAGGAAACGAGTCGGTTTCTGCCGCGGAATAGGCGGCGTAGTTTGGCAGTGTGAAAATCCGCCATATGAATACGGCCTTAGGGAATTGCCACGTACGACGGCGATTGTCATTCAGAGGGTCAGACATTATTCCTTCATATCTGTGCTCCGCTCTGGCTTCTATGCCGGGAATCCTCGGCCTGTGATGAGCATCGGGGATAAGCGGCGCCCGTCTCATCCGCTCTGGAGGTGATGACTGTTTGTTTATTTTTCTCGGTATTTAGACTCCAAATAAGATTAGGAGAATTGCCAGGAGTCGGATTGTGACGCGCTCGTCCTGGATTTGGCCCCGTGTACTTATCAGAGCCGCGCGTTGCCAGAATCCTGGCCCCCAGAGCGTCTTCCATCAGGCCTTTTGCAGTCAGCTCTGGCAGGCTAACCTCCACTGCGGGGGGCCCCAAACCCCAGGGGGGCCCTCTGTGTCCTGCTGATGAGGTTCTAGAAAACCTCCTTGGCCCCGTTCTCTCCTGACGGGATGTTACTAATGGTTGTCAGCGGCTGGCTGCTCTAGTTTCTGGTGTCACCCTGCTTTCCTAGGGTCCGGACCGCTTTCACGGTCGGCCATCTTGGCTTAGAGGGAGCGGTTTCTTCCGTCACCCAGTAGAGTCTTGTCTCATAATCTTATGTCTGAGCGGTTTGGCCAAGGTGGAGAAGCCTGGCTGACCGCTGCAGCCTGCAACCGTAGGAGCTTACAATCCAATCGCTGGATGACACTCCTGCCTTCCTCTGAGGTGATGCAGCGTCTTGATTTCAGCTCTGCAGCTTTGGGATGACTTTCCAGGGTTCAGTACCTCTGCAGATACGCGGCTCATGACTCTTCCCCAGAGCGCTGACTTCACGCCCCCCCCTCCATTCAATGACCAGCAGCGGCCATCATCGCCTCCCTCCGTTACAGAACTCCGCGGATATCTGTTTATTCTAAATTTTCTCAGCGCAGATTTTTGCCTGATGTATGAATCCCCTCTGTCGGGTTTGTGGTAAAGGAACACGACGGGTGCGGACGCAGGGAGGGTTTCCCACCAACATTGTTGTAAATCGTTCACATTTTGGACACTGCGCTTGTTTTCTTTACCGCTTCTAGCTTCTTGACTCAGCAGCGCAGAGTATTTCAGGAGAGGAGAGTGCTGAAGTTGTGGTAGGTCACAGACTGGGAGCTACATAGTGAAAGAACAGCGTTCATAAAGCGGCACAGAGTATTTCAGGAGAGGAGAGTGCTGAACTTTGTAGGAGGACACAGGCTTATATAGTAGAAGGAGCAGGGTCCTAAGCAGCACAGAGGGTTTCAGGAGAGGAGTGCGCCGAGGCTGTGGTAGGTTACAGACTGGGAGCTATATATAGTGAAAGGGAAGAAGTTGTAGGCAGAACAGAGTATTTCAGGAGAGGAGTATGCAGATCTTGTGGGAGGTTACAGACTGTCAACTACATATAGTGAGAGAGCAGCGGGCAAACAGCAGCACAGAGTGTTTCAGGAGAGGAGAGTGCTGATCTTGCGGTGCGTCACAGACGGAGGTTTATGTAGTCGGAGGAGCCCAGAGCAGCACAGAGTATTTCAGGAGAGGAGCATGCCGATCTTGTGGGAGCTTACAGACTAGGAGCTGCATGTAGTGAAAGAGCAGCAGTCGTACAGCAGCACAGAGTATTTCAGGGGAGGGGTGCGCTAATCTTGCAGTATGTGACAGACTGAGAGTTACGTAGCGGAAGGAGCCAGGTCATACAGCGGCACAGAGTATTTCAGATTGAGAGAGTACGGACCTTTGTAGGAAGTCTCGATCTGAGCGTTCCATAGCAGATTCCCCAGCGGCACAGAGCATTTCAGGACAGGAATGCGTAGTCCCACAGCAGCACAGAGCATTATTTTGGTTTGGCCGGTATGACAGTAATGCTGTATTCTGTTCTTTCCTCCGGTAGATGAGCGGCTGTGCTCTCCGCCCTTCATGGAGCTCTCTACAGCAAGCGACGAGGACACGCTGAAGCTCATGCAGAACAGCGGCCTGGCCTTCCCCTTCAGTAAGTCCGATGCATGTAAAACCAGTCCTCTGCTGCGCTTCACTGACCCTGCCTCTAGGGCGGCGCTATAACTCAATTTTTTTTTTTTTCAGTCTGTAAGACAAGAGTTGCTCACGGAACGAACTCACACGAGGTAGGATGATGGTGGTTATTCCTCCCTATACATCGTAAGTGGTGTTTCTTGTAGTAACCAGTGAGAGGCATCCTTTCCTTTTGCATGACAACCAGTAGGTAGTTCATTACAGCTCCCACGTAGGTTGTCAGGCTGCATTCCTTATTTAATGGGGCGTCGCGCAGCACGACACCTCTGATCTGCAGCGCCCTCCAGTGTACTCTGTGCTGGGCATCCTGGCCGCGTATAGCCACCCGCTTGTGATAGATGAGGTGAAGGCATTCCCCGGGCAGCGGACTCTGTGCCCCAGGGATAAACTGCGAATGACGTCACATCCATAATGGATATCACCGGGCGGCACTAGATGGGTGAGAGCGCCGACCTCCCACACAGATCCTGTGGAGGAGACATAACCTTCCATTAATCCGCCACCTGATGGTCTGGAAATCCCACAGCCATGAAAACCAATGAATTACTTATAAACAATATTAAGATTTAGGATGCAAAAGTTACAGCATAGGGGGCACAGTACACCAATCGGGGGTCAGGCCCGGGCTGTGGAGTGTCCCTTTAAAGATCTGTACCTGTGACACTGGCTGACCTGTTACATGTGCACTTGGCAGCTGAAGGCATCTGTGTTGGTCCCATGTTCCTAGGTGCCCGCATTGCTGAGAAAATTGATGTTTTATTATATGCAAATGAGGCTCTAGGAGCAACGGGGGCGTTACCATTACACCTGGAGTCTCTGCTCTCTCTGCAACTGCTGCCCCCTCTGCACTGTGATTGACAGGACCGGGTGTGATTACGTTTACACTATCTAGCCCTGTCAATCAGAGTGCAGGGGGGGCGGCAGTTGCAGAGAGAGCAGAGCCTCTAGGTGTAACGGCAACGCCCCTGTTGCTCCGAGAGGGTCATTTGAATATATTGGACCAACACAGATGCCTTCAGCTGCCAAGCGCACATGTAACAGGTCAGACAGTGTCATAGGTACAAAGCTGCTGACAGATGCCCTGTAAACTCCCCGTATAGGAGCTGGATCTTCTGTATGTGGTATGGTACTAATGTATACTTCATGTCTATTGTAGATGGCTATAATATTTAACATGGAGGGTCTGCGGACAATCCAGCGCCCCTGCGTCATCCAGAGTTTTGTCAGCCACAACGCCGTGCTCTATAAAGTCTTTGTGGTGGGAGAGTCGTACACGGTGGTGGAGCGGCCGTCGCTGAAAAACTTCTCACCGGGCAGTTCAGGTATGTCTGTATGTATGTATGTGTGTGTGCGTGTGCACAGGATGCATGTGTGTGTGTGGCTGTATGTGTGCATGTGATGCATGTGAGTGTGTCTGGATGTGTACACGGGATGCATGTGAGTGTGTCTGTATGTGTGCACGGGATGCATGTGAGTGTGTGTCTGTATGTGTACACGGGATGCATGTGAGTGTGTCTGTATGTGTGCACGGGATGCATGTGAGTGTGTCTGTATGTGTGCACGGGATGCATGTGAGTGTGTCTGTATGTGTGCACGGGATGCATGTGAGTGTGTCTGTATGTGTACACGGGATGCATGTGAGTGTGTCTGTATGTGTGCACGGGATGCATGTGAGTGTGTCTGTATGTGTGCACGAGATGCATGTGAGTGTGTCTGTATGTGTGCATGGGATGCATGTGAGTGTGTGGCTGTATGTGTGCACGGGATGCATGTGAGTGTGTCTGTATGTGTGCACGGGATGCATGTGAGTGTGTCTGTATGTGTGCACGAGATGCATGTGAGTGTGTCTGTATGTGTGCATGGGATGCATGTGAGTGTGTGGCTGTATGTGTGCACGGGATGCATGTGAGTGTGTCTGTATGTGTGCACGGGATGCATGTGTGTGTGTGTCTGTATGTGTGCACGAGATGCATGTGAGTGTGTCTGTATGTGTACACGGGATGCATGTGTGTGTGTGTGGCTGTATGTGTGCATGTGATGCATGTGAGTGTGTCTGTATGTGTACACGGGATGCATGTGAGTGTGTCTGTATGTGTACACGGGATGCATGTGAGTGTGTCTGGATGTGTACACGGGATGCATGTGAGTGTGTCTGTATGTGTGCACGAGATGCATGTGAGTGTGTGTGTGTGGTATGTGTGCACAGGATGTATGTGCGCACGGGATGCATGTGAGTGTGTGTCTGTATGTGTGCACGGGATGCATGTGAGTGTGGCTGTATGTGTACACGGGATGCATGTGAGTGTGTCTGTATGTGTGCATGGGATGCATGTGAGTGTGTGGCTGTATGTGTGCACGGGATGCATGTGAGTGTGTCTGTATGTGTACACGGGATGCATGTGAGTGTGGCTGTATGTGTACACGGGATGCATGTGAGTGTGTCTGTATGTGTACACGGGATGCATGTGAGTGTGTCTGTATGTGTGCACGGGATGCATGTGAGTGTGTCTGTATGTGTGCACGGGATGCATGTGAGTGTGTCTGTATGTGTGCACGGGATGCATGTGAGTGTGTCTGTATGTGTACACGGGATGCATGTGAGTGTGTCTGTATGTGTGCATGGGATGCATGTGAGTGTGTGGCTGTATGTGTGCACGGGATGCATGTGAGTGTGGCTGTATGTGTACACGGGATGCATGTGAGTGTGTGGCTGTATGTGTACACGGGATGCATGTGAGTGTGGCTGTATGTGTGCATGGGATGCATGTGAGTGTGTGTCTGTATGTGTACACGGGATGCATGTGAGTGTGGCTTTATGTGTACACGGGATGCATGTGAGTGTGTGGCTGTATGTGTACACGGGATGCATGTGAGTGTGTGGCTGTATGTGTACACGGGATGCATGTGAGTGTGTGGCTGTATGTGTACACGGGATGCATATGAGTGTGGCTGTATGTGTACATGGGATGCATGTGAGTGTGTCTGTATGTGTACACGGGATGCATGTGAGTGTGGCTGTATGTGTACACGGGATGCATGTGAGTGTGTGGCTGTATGTGTACACGGGATGCATGTGAGTGTGGCTGTATGTGTACACGGGATGCATGTGAGTGTGTGTCTGTATGTGTACACGGGATGCATGTGAGTGTGTGGCTGTATGTGTACACGGGATGCATGTATGTGCTAATATACCTGTGGGATGACTGTGAATGTATTTGATTAGCCACACTGCCACCTGCTGACTCTTTTGAGAGTTACACATTTGTTCTCTGCCAGACATTAACAGGGTTCTGTCACCTGAGCCATTAGTGACATATCGCCCTCCATTGATTTCTATGGGAGTGCTGACAATAGCTGAGCAGCTGTCTTTGGAAGTCCCATAGAAATGTGTGGAGAGCGCACCACCCATGCATGGGCACCGCTCCTTCACTGCCAGAAATGGCCAAGCCAGCTTTCGCCTATTTTCAGGGCTCCTATAGAAAAAAATGGGGGTGTCTGTGCGCTCTAGTTCATTTTGGGGTCTCCTTTCTACAGATAGGTGCGGGTCCCACCTCCTGACATTGGTGGCGTATCCTAGCTATATGTCACCAATGTCTCAGGTGAGACAACGCTATCTCAATATTAATATAAAAAAATGAAGGTCAGACATGTATCATATAGGACAGGACAATCTCTTTCTAACAAACCTGGAACCAGCCCTGCACCTCACATGGGTCCAGAGATCTCCCCATTCATTGCTGTGCTAGATTTATATCAAGCTGGCAGCTCATGGGGTGTGTCCTGTCTGCTGCAGCTCTCTCCCCATCAGAGCTCACCTGGCATGTCCTGTCTGCTGCAGCTCTCTCCCTATTACAGCTCATCTGGCATGTCCTGTCTGCTGCAGCTCTCTCCCTATCACAGCTCATCTGGCATGTCCTGTCTGCTGCAGCTCTCTCCCTATCACAGCTCATCTGGCATGTCCTGTCTGCTGCAGCTCTCTCTCTATCACAGCTCATCTGGCATGTCCTGTCTGCTGCAGCTCGCCCGCCTCTCTCCCTATCACAGCTCATCTGGCATGTCCTGTCTGCTGCAGCTCTCTCCCTATCACAGCTCATCTGGCATGTCCTGTCTGCTGCAGCTCTCTCCCTATCACAGCTCATCTGGCATGTCCTGTCTGCTGCAGCTCTCTCCCTATCACAGCTCATGGGGTGTGTCCTGTCTGCTGCAGCTCTCTCCCTATCACAGCTCATCTGGCATGTCCTGTCTGCTGCAGCTCTCTCTCTATCACAGCTCATCTGGCATGTCCTGTCTGCTGCAGCTCGCCCGCCTCTCTCCCTATCACAGCTCATCTGGCATGTCCTGTCTGCTGCAGCTCTCTCCCTATCACAGCTCATCTTGCATGCCCTGTCTGCTGCAGCTCTCTCCCTATCACAGCTCATCTGGCATGTCCTGTCTGCTGCAGCTCTCTCCCTATCACAGCTCATCTGGCATGCCCTGTCTGCTGCAGCTCTCTCCCTATCACAGCTCATCTGGCATGCCCTGTCTGCTGCAGCTCTCTCCCTATCACAGCTCATCTGGCATGTCCTGTCTGCTGCAGCTCTCTCCCTATCACAGCTCATGGGGTGTGTCCTGTCTGCTGCAGCTCTCTCCCTATCACAGCTCAGGGGGCCGCTGGCGGCAACTGAAGGATGAAACTGAGCATGTGCATCCACCTCAGTGAGGTGGACAGAGAAATTAGAAAGAGCAAACAGCAGGTGGCGCTATACAGATACATTTTATTTACAAATTACATGCAATTACTAAAATATTCAGATCCAGGTACTGGTTTGAAAACTGTAGAAGAACCCCGTTAGTTGGCCCAAGAACCACAGTTGCCTCCTCGCCAGAATAGGTGATAAATTTATGATGACAGGGCGTTGACTGCTGGGATCCCCACCAATCAAGAGAACAGGGGGCGCCCCAGTGTCAATGGAGCAGGGGCGCCTGTAGGGGTGTCGCCACTGGTCGGTTTTATAGGACCACCGAATACAACGCTCAGCTATCTGGATCAATCCCATAGAAGTGAATGGAGGAGTGGGCACATAGGTGCTCTACCGGGGAGCCCCGTTCTTGTAATTGTGGGGCCCCAGCATTTTGCGGAATAGATGCGGATCCATTTATTTCTGTGGGTGAATAAAATGTGCGGACAACGTTCAGTATGTTGTCCGCATCCGTGTTTCCGCATTTCTAGTCTGCAAAAATATGAAGCGTGTCCTACTATTGTCCGCACAGATCGGTCCGCAGCCCCATTCAAGTCAATGGAACCGCAAATTGTGGATGACATATGGAATGGTTTCCATATGTCATCCATTCAGTGTTTTGCGTTCCGTTTTTCACAGATCCTTTGTTCCGTTTTTTGGTTCCGTTGTTGTTCCGTTGTTCTGTTCCGTTTTTCCGTATGGCATATACAGTATACAGTAATTACATAGAAAAAATTGGGCTGGGCATAACATTTTCAATAGATGGTTTAGAAAAAACGGAACGGATACGAAAGACATACGGATGCATTTCCGTATGTGTTCCTTTTTTTTTGCGGACCCATTGACTTGAATGGAGCCACGGAACGTGATTTGCGGGCAATAATAGGACATGTTCTGTCTTTCAACGGAACGGAAATACGGAAACGGAATGCATACGGAGTACATTCCGTTTTTTTTGCGGAACCATTGAAATGAATGGTTCCGTATACGTACCGTATATGGAACGCAAAAAAACGGCCCGCAAAATGGAAAAAAAACAGTGTGAAAGAGGCTTAAATAATTTTTTTTTAATTTTTTTTTTCCTTCCATTTTTTGCGGACCGTAAAAAACAGAAGACATACGGAACACAAACTGAACTCTTTTGTCCGCAAAATGCGGACACACGGTTCCGTTATTTGCGGACCGAAAATGTGACTGTACCCTAAAGGGGTTGTGTCACTAAGCATGTTCTACGTTTTTCAAACCAGCGCCTGGGTCTGAATATTTTTGTAATTGCGTGTCATTAAAAATGTAGTATAGCCACTAAGTTATCCAATCAAATGTATCTGTATAGCGCCACCTGCTGTTTCAGTGAGCGGGTCGCACACGCTCAGTTTAAATCTTCAACTGTCACCCGCCATATGTTCTGTTAGAAGCTGTGGCAGTTACAGGGAGAGATCTGCAGCAGAAAGGACTCGCCCCCTGAACTCCGAGGCTGCAGAGAATCTAGCAAAGGAATGAATGGGGAGATCTCTGGATCCATGTGAGGCGCAGGGCTGGTTCTGGCTTTATTAGAAAGGTATTGTCCTGTACTATATGAGCTCAGATATTATTATTATTTTTTAACCCTTTAAATGACAGGTAACTGTGTGACCTCCCTGCAGTGATGAGGGATTTCATCCGTTCTATGTTTTTGTTTTTTTTCTAGATAGAGAATCCATATTCTTCAATAGTCACAATGTGTCCAAACCCGAGTCCTCCTCCGTCCTAACTGCTGTGAGTATCTTTCTTGACTGGTGTAATGCCATCTAAACAGGGGGGTGCAGAGGCACCCGGCGGGTCCCGGAGCCCGAGAGAGCCCATAAGGTGACCAGTACTGTAGTAAAGCATGATGGGTGGGGGCCCCGGAGCATCTCTGTAGTGTTGATGTATCCCCTGTGTAGCCGTGTCCACTGGGATCAGACGTCCATGAGATCCACACAAGCAGCAGCTTTTCCATCTAGTGTTGCTGACAACCAGCCTATATATTGTGTGAGGTTGTCACAGCCCCGCCCCCTGATTAGAACAGTAATAGAATTACGTTGCGATCAGACGTCCATGATCTTTTTTTTTATCTATTATTGCTGAATTGGAGCGACTTAGCTTTTTGGATTTCTCCCCGTCTCCCCTCCCACAGCTGGACAAGGTGGAAGGCGTATTTGAGCGCCCTAATGATGACGTCATCCGCGCCATCTCCAAGGCTCTCCGACAAGCTCTGGGCGTCTCGCTGTTTGGGATTGACATTATAATTAATAACAAAACCGGCCAACACGCCGTCATCGACATCAACGCATTTCCAGGTAAAGGCGCCGGCGGTTCGCGGGAAAGTCATGTTGCAGAAAGATAGACAACCCCTCGAAGTCTGAACGCTATTTTCCTTCCGCAGCATTTTTGCCCCTAAATTCCGCCTTGTACACAGCACCCGCTGCGGCTGTAATCGGAGGACGACCTTTCACAGGCGGCCGTGACTCTGATTACAGGGAACGTGCAGCCCGGAACCAACGCACTGATGAATGTTAATGAAATCCCCCTATTAATATGGAAGCGCTCTTCCGCACACGTGAATAACACCACCTGGTCGACAAGGGACCCGCTTCTAAGGGCTGCTTTGTCCTGCAGGTTTCTCTCGATTTAAAGGGGTTGTCCAGGTCTGAAAAACATGGCTGACTGGTTGCAGAAAGAGCGCCTCTCTTCTCCGCAGGTCGTGTGTGGTATTGCAGCTCAGCCCCGTTCACTTTAATGAGCTGCAATACCCAACGCAACCGATGGACAGGCATGGTGCTGTTTTTGGAAGATGGCAGCCATTTTTTTTCTTATCTTCTCGGAAATTCACTGTTGCACCAGGCACAGTCCCCTGTAGGACCGAGCTCAGCTGAATGTAATGACGTTTTTCACTTTGCTTCGTTCTTCAGAAAAGTACTTTTAATTCATATGCAAATAGGCAATTAAGTGCACCAAAGGCGGGCCCAGGCCACTCTGTGCACCCTGCGCCACCTGCTTCTTCTGCCACCTTCCCTCGTACTTGAGGGCCAGGTTCCTGCATAGTCTTCTCACCTGGCTTATCATAATGTGAATTTAGCCTTCAAGGCTTATGGACACCTTCTTGTCAAATCTCATTTGAGGCTGAAAATCCATTTTTTTTTTCAATTGGTCTTTATTAAAAATATTCAGCAGTTTTTTTGATAGCAGTCTGTTTGCAGAGTATCACTTCTCAGTCCCATCAGCTGACAGCTCATGTGAAGCCTCATCTCTGATCTCCAGACCTCATAAACACATTATAGCGGAACTTTCATCAAACTGATAAGAATACGGCTTAAATGAGTATTTATGAGGTCAGAAGATCAGAGATAAGGCTTCACATGAGCTGTCAGCCGACGGGACTGAGAAGTGATACTCTGAAAACAGACTTTTTTTTTTTCTTTTAACCCTTGTGTCTCAAAAATGGCTGAAATGTTTTTAATAAAGACCAATTGAAAAATTGACTTTTAGCCCCAAAAAAAAATTACCCCAAAGTGTCCATAGCCTTTAAACCTAATCTTTGCAAAGATCTTTGCTTGCTGTTAGTGAATGGTCTATTTCTTGTTTGTCTAGAGCAGGGATGGCCAACCTGCGGCTCTCCAGCTGTTATAAAACTACAACTCCCACCATGCCCTGCTGTAGGCTGATATCTGTAGGCAGTCTGGCCGTGCTGGGAGTTGTGGTTTTGCAACAGCTGGAGGGCCGCAGGTTGGCCATCCCTGGTCTAGAGGCTGATAACTCATCCCAATCTAATAACAGTTTGTTACAATGTATCGGTGTAGAGGAGACTCGTCCGCCTGGCGTCTAGGATTCCACTGCTGTGTTTAGGTCACAGATTATTGCTTACACCAGGGCTAATTTTAAGAGGTCCTCAGTTGTCTTAGCAGGGGTCGGGATGGATCTTCAGCTTCTGGATGTAGATAAAGAATGTTTCTATTCACTGACAGTAAGCAGAGGTCTTATTCAATCTTATTTGCATATTCATGAGGTCCGCTGTATGCATTTTATTTTAAAATTGGGAGGATATTAAAGAGTGCTAAATTACTGTAGGGGGGTGGGGCGCTCTTTCATTTGTGTATATGGAAATTAACTTTATTGGCAGCAGTGGTCAAAAGTGGTACTGCAGGTGCATACACGTGGTCCTGTGTTATCAATTGGTGAGCTCTGCTGCATCTGCGTTTTACCTGGCACTCATCAATCTGTCATATCCTCCTCCTTTAGGATACGAGGGCGTTCCAGAATTTTTCGGGGAGCTCTTGAACCACATCGCAACCATCCTTCAGCGTCCGGAGGTGAACGCAAATAAGCCCCCCTCGGAGCAGATAACCACAGCCGTCACGTGCTGCGCTCCCGCCGCTCGGCTAGACCCCTGGATGGTGGAGAGCGAATCCAACGGAGCTGTGAAACTGCAAAGCCAAAGACTAGGGTGCAACTCGGCCGTGTCCCCCAGCTTCCAAAAGCACTGCGTGGCTTCCCTGGCGACCAAGGCGTCCTCGCAATAGTTCCGGAAACTGTGATCTGAGCAAGTAAGGGGTTAAAAAAATAAATAAATAAAAGAAAGCAAGACCTGCAACATTCGCTCTCCGGGAAATCTGAAGAGCAATAGCGCAAATCTCCTTTGAGGAACATTTTGGCATCACGCGCAGTCTGTCATTGAATCTGCACTTCCGGCACGGCTGTCGAATAAAAAATTCAAATTTTTTGGGAATATAGAAATCAACACTTCACAACAGAATCCTCGGAGAGAAATTTTAACCCGCCGCCAGGAGGAAAAAAAAAAAAAGTGCTTTAATTAAGGGTACCGCCATGCAGCGAGTACGACCGGATTGCAGATTTTTTTTTTTTTTCTTGCAAATGTTCTACAAAAAATGGAATTATTTTTAAAGAGAGAAATTTTATTCTGTTAAAAAAAAAAATATACTAATATTAAATAATGTCCAGCGTGGCCGCCGCCGCCGTAGGATTTTCTCATTCATTATTATTATTTTTTTAATTCTCGTTTTTAAGCCCCCCCTCTAGTTTCTTTGGCGCTTTCATTAAGTTCATTCATTTCATCTAGACTTCAGTGACTTTGGACGACTCCCCCCTCCTCATAGGGGATCTCCTATCAGTCAGACGGTCCTCGGTGCGGTGTGCAGCACCCCGCGCGATCCTCGAAGCACTTCCAGCCCGTGCTTGTGGGACGGACGGCTCTTCTACTTCAGTTTTATAGAAAAAAGAAAATTTATAAATGTATATATTATTGAAATGATCCTGCTGATTAAAACCGATGTACTCCATCACCCGAGAGTCGCAGACGTTGGCGTTTATTTTCAGAACTGTAAAAAAAAATATGTATATTTGCTGCAGAACTACAAGTCCCAGCCTAGTGTCATGGCTGCTGGAGACATGGTGGTTGAGGGCTCTTTCACACGTCGGAGGTGTGCTGTCATTCATTTACACACCAGTGGTTTTCCACCGACCATGAGGCCTCCTTCACGTTTCCGTTTTTCACGGACCTGTACCCGTGTCTGTCCAAAGAAATCACGGAGACATGAACTACTTTGGTCCGTGATTCAGACCAAACTAGCCCATTGAAGTCTATAGGTCGGTGAAAATCTCGGACACAACACGGACGGCATCCGTGTTGCGTCTGTTTTTCGCTGACCACTGGTAGGAGATGAATTTTCAGCTGAGCGGTGTCCGTGGAATTCAGATGACACATGGAGGTTAAAAAAAACGGATACACAGATCCTTCACGGATGTAACATGGACTGATATATATATATTATTTTTTTTTTCACCGATGTGAAACAAACAGGGAAATGTGAATGAGGCCTAACTCAGTGCACTGCTTTGGTCGGTGATCATGCCCATTGACGTCTGTGGGTCCGTGAAAACCTCTGTCATCTGTGGTTTTCACGGACCGTTGGTAGGAGATGTTCTGGAAATGAATGTTTCGCCCGGCCGTAGACTTGACTGTACAGATGTACGATGGAAGGTAAAATAGGCCGACCACAATGAAATTGAGGGTTGATTACTTCCCTATGCAATAGTTTCCCTATAGATAAGCGGCATCAGATGTACCCGTCAGCCGCTTATCCCCCGTGCTGTTGCAATATTATGCCTGTTTTTGCCCGGTCTGTATATGAAGGGACCTGTTCTTCATTATCGTGTGTCTAGAAGGAGATTTCATTTCAGCTCGTTCAGTACGTTATGAAATGGCCGCAGCGTCCTGGAGAAATTCTATCCACGAGATCCCGGGAGCAGGTTCTTCAGTTCCTTAGGATGGCGGCCCTCCTGTGTGAAGGTAAGTGCCCCGCTAAGCCGGATCTCTGTCTTCTCTGTCCGGTCTGTGGCCCTTGTGCAACCAATCAGATCTATTTTTCATTTTGAGATGAAATGCAAGCTGGACCCTGATTGGCTGCTATGAGAACACCGACAACTATAGCGCCATAATACGTCGCCTCACTTTGTCAGCTTCCGTCGCATGTGTGATCCATTTTCCACACAGCTTCGGTCTCCCTTAGGCCTTTCACACGGGCAAGTTTTCCCGCACGGGTGCAATGTGTGAGGTGAAAGCATTGCACCCGCACTGAATCCGGACCCATTCATTTCTATGGGGATGTGCACATGAGCGCTTGCTTGCGATTTTCACGCAGCCCCATTATGGGGCCTGCGTTGCGTGAAAAATGCACAAAATAGAGCATGCTGCGATTTTCACGCAGCGCACAAGCAAGTGATGCGCGAAAATTGCAGCAAGCTCTATTTTGTGTGTTTTTCACGCAACGCAGGCCCCATAAAAGTGAATGGGACTGCGTGAAAATCGCAAGCAAGTGCGGATGCGGTGCGATTTTCACACACGGTTGCTAGGAGACGATCGGGATGGAGACCCGAGCATTATTATTTTCCCTTATAACATGGTTATAAGAGAAAATAATAGCATTAAAACGCTTTGCACTCGTGTGAAAGAGGCCTTAGTGCGGGTGTTTTTTTTTTTTTTTTCTTCCGTGGCCGACGGCTTCTTGAAATATCTCTTGCTGTGTATCTGTGGAAATATTGGCATCAAGTGCGTCGGTCGTCAGTTGCTGCGTGAAATAAGAAACTGCACAAACGGCCTTGACCGGCTGAAATTTGACGCAGCATTGGAGCAAAGTGTTTTATCTAGGGCTGCACAATATGGGAATTTTGTGCGATTGGGGCCCTAAAAATTGCGATAACGATATGTGATGCGATATTTTAAGGGAATTGTGCTAGAGGTCTATTTACTGTGGATGGCACAGTTATGGAGGGGGATCTGTGGATGACACTGTTATGGGGGGGGGGGGGTCTGTGGATGGCACTGTTATGGGGGGGGGGGATCTGTGGATGGCACTGTTATGGGGGGGGGGGGGGGATCTGTGGATGGCACTTATGGAGGGGTATCTGTGGATGACACTGTTATGGGAGGGGATCTGTGGATGGCACTGTTATGGGGGGGGATCTGTGGATGGCACTGTTATGGGGGGGGGGAATCTGTGGATGGCACTGTTATGGGGGGGGGAATCTGTGGATGGCACTGTTATGGGGGGGGGGAATCTGTGGATGGCACTGTTATGGGGGGGGGAATCTGTGGATGGCACTGTTATGGGGGGGGGAATCTGTGGATGGCACTGTTATGGGGGGGATCTGTGGATGACACTGTTATGGAGGGGGATCTGTGGATGACACTGCTATGGGAAGGGATCTGTGGATGACACTGTTATGGGAAGGGATTCTGTGGATGGCACTGTTATGGGGGGGGATCTCTGGATGGCACTGCTTTGGGGGGGGGGATCTCTGGATGGCACTGTTATAGGGGGGGGATCTGTGGATGACACTGTTATAGGGGGGGATCTGTGGATGACACATATATAGCATCTTATGTGCCATCAACAGATCCGCTGCAGTCACTGTATTCTAATGCACCGGCCCCACTCACTGTTGTATAATCTTATCTAACCTGCATTGTTAAAATATAATAATCATTTGTAATCCAGCTGTATTACTTACAGCTAAGATCCGTAGGACGGGCGGCGCGTCACTCACTACATCCCGCGCCGCCGGCTTCATTCATAAAGTGGGCGGTGCATGACGTAGTGAGTGGCGCGCCGCCCGCGGGCCTACCTCCTCTCTGCTACGGAACTTAGCTGTAAGGAATACTGATGGATTACAAATTATTATTATTATATTTTAACAATGTAGGTTAAAGAACATGTCCTATTGTCTGCAATAGCGGACAATAGGCAGTTCTATTGGGGGTGCCGGCCGGGTGTATTGCGGACGTAGTGAATGGACCCCTAAGGATGAGCGTGATCATGGTTAGGGGAGGTATTGAAAGGTGTCTACTGACATTCCCTGTTCACTGGTGCATCTTATGGTCCCTTTTTCCTTCACTGAGAGCAGGACATGACCCCTTTTATTATACACTGGGACAGTCTTACTTCAGCAACTACTATTTATCATGTAGAGAAAGTTACTACAAGGCACTTACTAATGTGTTGTGATTGTCCATGTTGCCTCCTTTGCTGGCTGGATTCATTTTTCCATCACGTTTTACATTGCTCATGTCCAGGGGTGACGACCACCCTGCAATCCAGCTGCAGTGATCGTGCTTGCACACTACAGGGAAAAGCGTCGGCCTCTCTGATGGCAGGGACCCCTGGGAGCGCATGCACAGCAGCTCCCATCCCGTCCACCGCTGCAGCGTCTGTGCGAGCTCCCACAGTCCCCTCAAGCACGACCACTGCTGCTGGATTGCAGGGTGGCTGTAACCTCCTGCATACGAGCCATGTATAATGTGATGGAAAATTGAATCAAGCCAGCAAGACAATATGGACAATCACAATACATTAGTAAGTGCCTTGTATTAACTTTCTCTACATGATAAGGCCTCATGCACCTGACCGTGCCTGTATTGCGTCCATCGGCCGTTTGTGCACCGCATCACTTGAATGGACCCACAATCCGGAAGGTGCCTGCGCACAGCAAAAAAAATAAAAAAAATAAAACATGCTCTTTTTTTTGCAGTGAGGATGGATCACGGACCTGTTAAAGTCGAATGGGTCTGGATCCATCTGCGGCAGCCACACAGATGGTGCCCATGCTTTTGGGACTGCAAATTGCGACCCCACCAATGCACGGAACGGCCAGGTGCATGAGGCCTTAATGTCTTTTGCTCAAGTGAGAGAACCCCTTTAATACTCAGAGGACCCCCTAGCAGACGTCCTGTGTCCAGTATTAGAAGGGCCTTCATCTGATTTTCATTTTTGCTCATAATAATGTAGAAGGGCAATTAAACTGCAGCAAATCGCTGGGTAATTATGTGTCATTTGCATATCGTGACTGGGATTATAATAAGCAGGTTCTCATCTCGTGCACAAAGCTGACGGCTCCAACCCTGGCACAAAAAACAAGTCAATTATAGTCATTATATCATTATACTTTTGAAATGCAGGAAAAAGAACGTTTACCCGGGACATATGGGTAGTGGCCCCAATATGCAATTACATCTTATGTACAGCGCCTCCTACAGGGGGAAATCTACAGAGAGACAGTGTGGTTACATATACGGTATATATTATTATTATTATTAACTGCATCTGTCAGCAGTTTTGTACCTATGACACTGTCTGACCTGTTACATGCTGCGCTTGGCAGCTGAAGGCATCTGTGTTGGTCCCATGTTCCTATGTGCCCGCACTTCCACGCCCTCTGCACTTTTGACAGGATCAGGCAGTATAAATGTGTCAAAGTGCAGAGAACGCGGCCGTTGCAGAGAGAGCAGAGCCTCTAGGTGTAACAGCAACGCCCCCGTTGCTCCTAGAGGCTCATTTGCATATATTAAGACAATTTTTCTCAGCAATGTGGGCACAGATGAACATGCGACCAACATGGATGTCTTCAGCTGCCAATTGCACATGTAACAGGTCAGACAGTGTCATGGGTACAAAACTGCTGACAGATGCATGCATATATATATATAACCACACTGTCTCTCTGTAGATTTCCCCCTGTAGGAGGCGCCGTACATCAGATGTAATTGCATATTAGGGCCACTACCCATTTTTCCTGCATTTCAAAAGTATAATGATCTAATAACTATAATTGACTTGTTTTTTGTGCTCGAGATGAGAACCTGGAGGACTCAGTCACGATATGCAAATGACTCCCTGGTGATATCTGCCACAATGTAACAGCTATTCATCTATTACTGTTGACAACCAGCTTCTATATTAGGGCTCTCCAGCTGTTGCAAAACTACAACTCCCAGCATGCCTAGATCTATCAGCCTACAGCAAGGCATCGTAGTTTTACAACGGTTGGAGAGCCGCAGGTTGGCCAGTCCTGTTTGAAATCATATCTGAGAGGTTGTCACAGCCCCGCCCACCTGCTACTGCCATCACTGACTATAATAGTAATATAACTACACTGTGATCAGACATGAGATCCATGGCAGGGGGTCTTACAAGAAGATCTGACGGCATTATGATAATATATGATTATATGATTTGGACCTTCTCCCGACCCTCATGATTGACAGATGGGACCCCAAAAACATTAATATAATGTCAGCGTATAATTCAGTAGCCTACATTTACTGTTTGTACCCAAACTATGTGGAATTCTTGTCATTCAGCCTGAGCCACCTTGATGAATGTGATCATGGTATACAGTGAGCGCCCTCTAGCGGTGGGTGCCAGACTCTGTACATCTGTCCTCTAAATAAAGAAATGAAGACGTAAAGGAAAAAAATCCAACATTTTATTTCCCTGTAAGTTATTTTTTTTCTTATTTTTTGTACAGAATAAACCTCCGTTCCCAGATTGTAATCAAAAAGTAACAAGTTATTGCAATATGTTCACCTAACAAAAAGAGTGAAAAGTGACACCAAAGAGCCTAGAACGTCCAAAATCATGCCCGCAGCCTCACACACTCCGCTCCGGCCGTCATGGAAATGGGGTGACCTAAGTCATCTCCGCGCCCCCCCCCCCCCCCCCCCCTCAAAAAAAAACAAAAAAAACTGGATGATCATGTGGCAGCCGTCTCAGCTTTACTACAGGACAGTTGTGATAGAACTACAGAGCGTTTAACCCCACGGCTGCCGCAAGAGATTGCCATGAATTGTTTCCAGCAGTCATGGGGTTAAGCCAGGAAACAAATATATAGAAGGTGCAATGGCAAATTATTATTTTTTGCAACTTTTTTTTTTCTTTTTTTCTTTTTTTTTCTTCAAGTTGGTTTTCATCCCCTTCTCAGATCATGGAGCTTGTGGGCAACATTTTCCAGTTCTGCCTCGATGGCTGCCAAACTCTCCAGTTCTTGGTCCTAAAAAATAAATAGGAAGAAGAATAATGCAGAAATGTTTGTGTTTTTCAGCCTGTGGTTTGATAAGGAAGTTGCTGCTGAGCATGCTGGGACTAGTAGTTGCACAGTTCTACATAGAATTAGCTAAGTAATAACTTGTGTCATGTCTCATTTTCTAGTCCCTTCCAGAGCTGCATTCACAATTCTGCGCTCTGTTGATGGATGCATCCCAGAGCAAGTTAGCTGCTAGAATGCACTGCTTCTTGTTGCTCTGTATGGTTGCCTGTGCCACATGCAATACATCCAACAGCCAGCAGGGGGCAACAGAGCTGAATGTATGTCCGGACTGCATGGTACCGGTATCTTTTATCTAGACTTGATCTTAAAATTTGCTAGAATGGACTGTGCCTGCAGTGAAGTGTAAAGCAGAGCGGACACTATATTAATTTCTAGTGCTATGGATGCTGGGTGGTAAGTTATACATGAATATAATATAGGATATATAGAGAACATATTAGAAGGACTAACTAAACTTAACTACCACCAAAATACTTTTAGGGTCATTTATTAGGACTGGCGTTTTAGATGCCGGTCTTAATAACCCTGCGCTGGCGCTTCATGTGCCTAGGTTATCTAGAGGCGCTGGCCTCTACATAAGTTAGGAGCATCTCCCGCCAGCCTAAATCTACACCAGCTCCCTTGCTGGCGTAGATTTAGATGATTTTCTACACCTAAGGCCCCTTGCAGACGAGCGTGTCCGGATGCGTTGCGGCAAACCCGCGCGAGTAGGTACCCAATTGCAGTCAGTTTTGACTGTGATTGCGTTCTGTTTTTATTGCACGGGTGCAATGCGTTTTGCACGCGCGTGATAAAAGACTGAATGTGGTACCCAGACCCGAACTTATTCACAGAAGTTCAGGTTTGGGTTCGGTGTTGTGTAGATTGTATTATTACCGCTTATAACATGGTTATAAGGGAAAATAATAGCATTCTGAATACAGAATACATAGTACAATAGTGCTGGAGGGGTTAAAA
The DNA here is from genome assembly GCF_014858855.1 of Bufo gargarizans. NCBI lineage: Eukaryota > Metazoa > Chordata > Amphibia > Anura > Bufonidae > Bufo > Bufo gargarizans. The sequence continues at coordinate 8,223,680 of NC_058090.1, read as the reverse complement.
AATAAATAAATAATAATTTAACTCACCTTCTTTTGTGAGGAATAGGACCTTTGATGATGTTACTATGTTCATCACATGGTCCGTCACATGATCCATCACCATGGTAAAAAAAGATCATGTGACTGACCATGTGATGAGCGTAGTGACGTCACCACAGGTTCTTTTCCTGTGCACAGCAAAGACGATGCCAGAAGACAGAAGTGGATTAAGGAGAGTAAAATTATTATTATTTTTATTTATTTTTTAACCCCTCCAGCCCTATTGTACTATGCATTCTGTATTCAGAATGCTATTATTTTCCCTTATAACCATGTTATAAGGGAAAATAATAATCTGGTCCTTATCCCGATCGTCTCCTAGCAACCGTGCGTGAAAATCGCACCGCATCCGCACTTGCTTGCGGATGCTTGAGATTTTCACGCAGCCCTATTCACTTCTATGGGGCCTGCGTTGCGTGAAAAACGCACAATATAGAACATGCTGCGATTTTCACGCAACGGACAAGTGATGCGTGAAAATCACTGCTCATGTGCACAGTCCCATAGAAATGAATGGGTCGGATTCAGTGCGGGTGCAATGCGTTCACCTCACGCATTGCACCCGTAGAAAATGATAAATAAGATGGACCGGACTGCCCCCTTTTTTAGAAATGGCAAAAATTGGCGTATATCTATTCATAAATTACCCCCTTTGTGTTTGCCATTGTGAGGTCCATATATGTATCTCCCCCAGATTTAAAGGCTATGGGGCATTTTTTTTATTTTATTATTAGTACATTGCACTAATTTTGAACTTAAAATAATCTTTTTTTCAACTGGTGTTTATTAAAAATTGAGCCCTTTACTCTGTACAGCCTTAAAGGGGACCTGTCATCAACTTTATGCTGATCTCACTGAGGGCAGCATAAAGTAGTGACAGACATGCTGATCTCAGCGGTGTGTCACACATCAGCTAATAGTAAGTGGTCGCTGAGAACCAGCATCATAATCAGTGCAGCCCAGGCCTTGAGAAGAGTCCAGTCTACCTGAGAAGAGTCCTGGTTATTATAATCTCCTGCTCTCTCGCCCGTCTGCTGATGGTTGAAAGTTCTCTCCTAGAGAGAGAGGGAGAAAACTAGGTAGAAGACTGTCAGTCATCAGCAGGAGAGCAGGAACTCATGAATAACCAGGACTCTTCTCAAGGTGGCCGTGACTCTTTTGCAGGCCCAGTCTGCAGTGATTGTGATGCTGGTTCTTGGCAACCAATTACTTTTAAATGACCGACCGCTGAAATCCGGTCTCTACTTTATACTGCTGTTAGTGTGGGCAGCACAAAGTTGATGACAGGTTCCCTTTAAGATTCTGTAGTAGCAGGCTCTGTATTTTTACTGTGTTCAGTCAAGCAGCTTAGCTGATGGCTCCTTATTGCTGACCTCATAAACTCTCATTATAACTCAATTCTTATCTTACTGATAAGAATGTGGCTTAAATAAGTGTTTAAATTACTGAAAGGTCATAGAGATGAGGTTTATTAGATGAAAGTATCATTCACACAGCTAAACATAGTTAACCCTTTGGCCGCTTTCAGACGAGAGAGTTGTACACTCCGGACTCGGAACGCGAGTATAAGACAGCTCCCGCCCTGAACTTCCAGCACTGCTGGGGTCACATAGCATTATATTGATTTATGATGCTATGTAACCCTTAGAGGTCTGGAATGTATTGGATAACACTGACATAATGCTGTCAGTGTTATCCAATACCTTCCAGAACTGTAAGGGTTACACAGCATCATGGGCGGTCCTATCAGTGATTGACTGCATGGTTATGTATACAGGGAATGCTGAGTACGCCGTCAATCACTGATAGGAGTCCTAGGTAGGCTTGAGCGAGTCGTTCAAAAACTTTGTTTTCAATGCTGTTTCTGTACAAAACTATATAGATTACATTGCATTTTGTGGTGACCGGTTCCCTTTAAAGTGGTTGCTCAGTTTCAGTAAAAAAACAAAAAGGGACAACCCATGGCATCCTTCTGCAATACAGAACTGATCCTGCATTGCCGCTTTGGTTCGCCCAGCCTCGCTATGTTTACCTGGCTGCAGCAGTGACATTACATTGACAGTGGTCACATGTTGTAGACGTGATGTCACTGTTGCAGCCGGGTAAACAAAGCAGCTGGCAGAACCGGCGCTAGTGGCACAGGATCTGTCGGGTAAGTAACGCAGTTCTTCTTTTGCAGGAGGACGCCATGTGTTGTCCGTTTTCTAGATCTTTAAATGGACAGGATTCCTAGGAAGGGTGTCACGGGCTGACGGCAGAGTATTTTGGGATGTAATAGCACTGACCTCTGTCTTTCTGTTGGCGCTGCCCTCTTCTTCCCTCTTTAAGATGGGGGCTTCGGTTTCGCTGCTGTCTTCTCTGGATCTCTGCCATTGTTGTCTGTCCTCGGCCTCCTGGCTGCTTGGATCATATTTGGGTTCCTTGGGGGGGATCTTCCTGGACTGGTCAGGGTCGTCCTCGCTGCTTCTTGGTGCACACTTCTTAGCCCTGAGTTCTTTGGCAAGTTCGTCCATCTTGTTCCATCGTTTAGAGTCTTCAAGGCCTTTTGAGGAGGTGTCATCCTCCTTCCCGGGGTTCTCCTCAGTGCAGTCAATGGTGTCCACGTCGAGCTTGGTTTCCTTGCCGTTCTCAGATTCGGATGTAGAGTCTTTAGTGAAATCTTCAGGAATCCTCATGGAGTCTTTAAAAGAGAAGAGCAGAACCTAACGTTAAAGGGGTTGTCTGGGATCAAGATATTTAAAAAGAAAACAGTTAAATCACTATTAATAGCGGTTTGAAGGTCCCTCCAGATGTTTTTAGGTATTTTTACACTTCAGCAGGGCTCCTACAGTCCCCCACTGATTGTTTGCGGTAACGTCCTGCCTCACTGCTTTCTGGGTCCCGGCGCAGCATCACGTTTTCGAGGGTATGCCTGCTCCTCCGTGCAGCCGCCCCCCTAATTCATATGCTGCCCTCCTGCCGCAACTATTCCTCCCCCTTAGTCATGCCCCTAAACGCCTCCTTCCTAAGAATGCGCCCTGCCCGGTGACGTCACTGGACCAGCGGGGCATGGCTTAGCGCGGTCTGTTGCCGCCTAGTTACTGCCCCTCCATGCGGTTGGAATAATTACTGAGGCTGACTGTGTAGTCACCGGGCTCCTTGCGATGCGGAAAAAGAGGCTTCGCTATGCAGAAAGGGACCCGGTACGGTCATAGAAACTGCACTTCCAGGCTGAAAATTTGTGAAGAAGTGGAAAAAGGGCCATCAGCAATGTCTGGTAAGGGAAGGACAGGCATGAATGTAATATTTAGGGGACCATTGTACACCAATGCCGGACAACCCCTTTAAGTCTCCTATCATCATCAGTGAATCTGTGATTTGTCCTGTGCGGACTGGGTTCTTTCATGCAGCTGTGGCTGTGAATGGAAAGGGGTTGTCAGATTTGTATGAAACCCTGGACAAGAATAGGACATGTTCTATAATGTGTGGAAAGGACATGGAAGACATCCATGTGCTGCCCATTTTTTTTGCAGACCCGTAATTGAGTCTGTATGCTATCCAAAAAAAATTATAATTAAAACACGAATGAAAAATACAATCCTGTGCAGAGGGGTCCTCCGGGAATAAGCACTTTTTATCTAATAGAAGATTCATACTGTACTTATAAAGCACTGACATATTCCGCAGAGCTTTACAGACATTATGAACACGTTGTCCCTAATGGGGCTCACAATCTAAGTTCCCTGTCACTATGGCTTTGGAGTGTGGGGGGAAACCAGAGAACCCGGAGGAAAACCATTCAAACATGAGGACAACATACAAACTCCATGCAGATGTGGTCCTTGGTCGGATTTGAACCTAGGACCCCAGCGCTGCAAGGCACCAGTGCTGACCACTGTACTTGCCTGCTCCCCACAGGTTCCTGCATGTCCATGTTCCGGCTCTCCATCTGTTTACATCCAGAACTGCATGGACACATGCCAAGCTGCCGCCACTAACTGGCTTCAGCAGTGATGTGTCACTTGTGGCCATGTCCCTGCTGAATCCAGTTACTGGCTGCAGTGGAGCATGTGACCATGCAGCTCTTGATGTAAACCATCAGAGGACCAGAACATGGACATGCAGGAGACAGTGCGGAGGATCAGGTAAGTACAGTATGAATCTTCTATTTGCAGAGGCGGGCAGTAGATAAAGTCATTATACCTGGAGAACCCCTTTTAATCCACCATTGTTTCCAATGCTGCATCTTAAGCCCTTATGTCCAGTTTGCATGCAGAGGCCGCAGTAGTGGCAGCTATAAAGCTACATCGTTGCGCAGGTGCAGACTGGATTGAGTGGGGAGCATGTGTCTTTTATTATGTTAACACATTTTGGGGTGCTGAGGAGGTAACCGCTTTAAGAATGGGTCCAAATTATTGCATGCTTGCAAACGACATGACCTCACGTCTCGGTGCTGCACCCTACTGGTACAGATTCTGATTCCCTGCACAGTATTCTGGGAGATTTCAGCACATTGAAAAGACACCAGGTCTTGAACGCAGTGCGCCTATGGGATCATCTTACAGCAGCGTGGGGTGCGCACGTTGGCTGTTGAGTTAGCAGAAATACCCCCCAATAGTTCTGCCCCATGTCTCATGGACGCAGGTAGAGTGGCATAGGATGGGGGAGCAGGAGGCCATCAGCAATCTGCTCCACCATTCATGCCGTCAGATTTTTGGCATTGTGCGTTGCAAGCTCTCTCCTCCCTACACTGGACAGATCTGGGAGGTACGGCCAAGTCAGAAATGACAAGACACACTTCCATTCCATTTAGGCTTGTGCTGTTAATGTCTTTTTATTTTTTTGGATGCTGAATTTTTTGTTATATTAGTCTATGATAAGGGGGTTGTTCAGTTCTGTAAATAACTTTCTGCCTGCAGCTTCCACTAGGGGGAGCTCACTGCATACAGTATGTGAGGAATGTGGAAATGATGATTTAAAGGGAACCTGTCATGTGGATATTTGATTATAATCTAACTAATTATATACAATCATTACCTACTAAAAAGTACCATAGATGTATTCACTTACTGGTGTGACAGATGGTTACCTCATAATATGCACACAAAGATGCCACATGTCACATGCTAATGAGCTGATTGGAGTCCAGCGTATATTTAATTCAGAGCTATAGCCACTCCCCTGCCCACCTGCTGCTGATTCATATGGAAAATAACTGTCATTCAGCAGCAGGTGGGCGGGGAGAGGTAGGAGCTCATGAATATTCAGGACTCATCATTATCAGCTGGAGCTTTTCAATACAAGATGTTGGCAGATTGACTGGGTCAATTAAAGAAAGTGACCCAGCATTTTGCTAAGAGAATCAGTCACTTATTTATGTTGCCCTTAGTTAGGACACCATAAAACTGGTGACAGGTTCCCTTTAAGGCGATTAAATATATAATTTAATCTTGTGCTGTTCTGGTATCTCGATCACCAATCCCCACGTCCGTGTTTCGGCCTAGTTATACGCTACTGCGGGTTGGTTTCTCACCCTATATAATCCCGTTAGCGGAGCCGGCTTATATCAAACGAGAAGCTGGTGGCAGATTTCCCGGGCTGAGAGAGCGCTGTTTCACTGCGGCAGTCTCTCAGCTTGTGGCCCCTCTGTGCCCGCTTGGACAGGAGGAGTCTGTGTAAACTGTACCAAGCGGATCTTACAGAGGGCGTAACATCACGTCTTGGTAACCAGTGACTATACCGTATTTCGTGAGCTCGACGTGATTGATGTCAGGCGGACCCGTGAGGTGCGGTATTCGTCACACAGTATTTTACAGCTCCCAATGAACTAAATAAATCGGTGTGCAGTTAGCGTGTCCTGCAGACACACAACTATGAGTGAAGGGAAGCAGAGGGCCCGAGATCTATAGATGTGTTAACAAATTAAAGGAATTGTCCGAGATCTAAACTATTTTAGGGGTGGCTATGATGTGTCCGAAACAGCCAGTAAGTGCTGAGACACGTCACCACTGAGCCCATTGGTGAGAAAACTCAACAAAAGTTGACCCCACGTAGACAGCACATCACACTTCCGATCCAGCAGCGACAGGAGGCGCAGTTTTAGAACCAGGAGCCTCCAACAAAGTGAGGTTTTTTTTTTCAGCCCATGCCTGGTCACCCCTGAATTTTTTCGATCAGTGCAGAAGTAGGAACCTATTCAGATTTAAAACAGTCTAACGTGTGTTCAATTTGCTGCCATTTTTAAGATCTATTTGCTGTCAATGAATAGAAGGATTAATGGTTTTCATTCAGAGTCTGTAAGCTTATTATCTTGACACCGCGTATGAGGTTGCAAGAAATGTTCCCAGTCTGGATACAATTGTAAGAAAGCATCATCCGTGTGATGGGGATTAAAAAAAATATATATATAATGGGTTCCCTTTTACTAACAGCAAGCAGAGATCTTGAAAATCTACAAAAACACTACTAGATCTATTCATTGACTTATTATATCCAGATGTAATGAGACATAAGAGAAGAAGATGAGGATTCCAGTACTCACTGTCCTCCCGCTGGGTGTCATCCTCCTCGTTGTCTGTCTCGTTGCTGTCTTGCTTGTGGCTTTCCTTCTCGGGATCTTCCGTGTCTTCATCCTTCTTGGTCATTGGCTCCTTCTCCTCGGCATCTTCTTGGTTGTCTTTGGGGAGCTCCATGTCATTGATCTCGTCTGTGATGCGGTTGTCGATCTTTTCCTCCTCTGAGGTCTCTTCCCTCTTGCTGATCTCATTGCTCTCCAGTTCCTCCATGCTCTCGTCGGCCTCTGTGCCCTCGGAGCTCCTTTTCCTCTCTTCTTCCCCGGACTGTCTCTTCACGTCATCTCTTTCTGGAGAGTTCCCGAGAAGAGGATCTTTATAATCTTTAGATATGGAGATTGGACAAAGAAAATGAGATAAAAAGTCAAATTCTAAAGTTTCCAAAATGATCTCTTTTGTTATTTTTCCTTCATCTTTTTCTTTCCGTTCACATCCAAAGCGGATTTACAGGTAATGTAATGGCGGTGCTCGTCGACTTTTTCTCAGGTGTTTAGTGGGGGGGAAAAAAAAAGGCTTGGGCTGTTGGATTTCAACAGGTCCACTCCTCTTGTTCTCAAGGGACATAAGCTGCTGCTGGAGGGGGCAGAGTTGTCAGGCAGCAGCTTATGCCCCTCTCTCCCCTCAGAGCACAAAGTCTTAACTTAAAGGGTCTGCACCATGAAAAATATTCTACAGTTTTCAAACCAGCACCTGGATCTCAATACTTTTGTAATTGCATGTAATTAACAATTTAGCATAGCCAATGAGTTATTCAATAAAATGTATCTGTATAGCGCCACCTGCTGTTTTTTTTAAATTATATTTCTTTGACCTGCTCACTGAGATGGTCGCACATGCTCAGTTTCATCCTTCAACTAACTCCTGAGCTGTGATAGGGAGAGCATGGACACACCCCCTGAGCTGTGATCGGGAGAGCATGGACACGCCCCCTGAGCTGCAGCAGAAAAGACACTCACCCTGAGCGTTCAGCTTGATATAAATCTAGCAGAGCAGTGAATGGGGAGATCTCTGGATCCATGTGAGGTGCAGGGCTGGTTCTAGCTTTGTTAGAAAAAGTTTGTCATGTACTGTATGATGTCTAATTTACATTAGTCATGGGATAACCCCTTTAACCGAGCAAGCGTTTGGCCAGTGTCCATCCAAGGCCTTATGCACACGTCTGTGTCCCTTTTGCGGTCCATCCACATTTTTTTTTTTTGCTGACCCATTGACTTCAATGGGTCCGCCTTCCTCATTTTGCAGACACATTCTGCCTTTTGGTGGAATGGATATACGGATGCAGAAAGCACACAGTTCAACCGTATGTCCTTACCGCAAAAAGATAGAACATGTCCTATACTTGGCTGCAATATGCGGACCACAGACCTATTAAGGTCGATGGGTCCACAAAAAAAAAATGCAGATGCAAGATATATACAGTTGTGTGCATGAGGCCTAAAGTGTATGGCATCTAAGCTCCCACAATGCACTGCTCTCTGCTAATAAGTAACTAACAGACCAAATTAGCTTTGGATGTGAATCGAGAAGAAAAATGTAACAAAATAGGTACAAGAGGAGTAACTTTGAAGATACTATGTAACATTTTATGCAGATAGATGTTGCAGATGTTTGCACATCCTAGTGACCCCCATAGACAGGATATACCCCTCTTGCTTTGGTGATGTGATGGCCTCTGTTCCTAGAACTGAATTCTGGGCGTTACAGTGTGAATACCTCGGACATGCAGGACACAATGTAACGAGGTGATGCAGTGAATGAGAGGATTGTGTGTGATGAGCCGGGTATTAGCCGTACAGCACTGAGCATCACATGAACAGGATTCTGGATTTCGAGGAACCTCAAGGTTATCACAGCGGTGAGTCAGAGTCACCGCGACACTCACCGGAGGGAAGGGGCTTATTGCTCTGCTTGTCAAGGATGCCGGACAGCAGCTCCCCAAACCCGTCATTTTTCTTCTGCTTCTGGAGTCTCTCCTTCGCTCCTGCGGGAGGGAAGTTTGAAGGAGATCGTCAGATAAAAGTAATAGTTTTACAGCCAACCCTCAGACTGAGCGTGACAGAGCCTGCATCCACACTCCTCGCTGGGAGCATCCTCCAACCACAGGGAATTAACAATGTGGACCTTCGAAGAGGGGGCAGGGCTGTGACAACTTCTCTGTCATGATCTAGTGCGTCGGCACTCCAGCTGCTGTGAAACTACAACTCCCAGCATGCACACTTACGTGGCTGTTCTTGTAACTCATAGAAGTGAAAGGAGGATTCTTGGAGTTGTACAGTAGTTCTTGAACAGCGGGAGTGCCGGACGTCAGGCCCGGCGCTATAATGAGGCAGACCAAGCGGCTACTTTAGGGCGCAGAGGGGGGGGGGGGGGGGGCGGAAAATTAAACTTTATTTAAAAAAATATAATAATCACTTGCGCTGCCGGACGCCCGGCCTCCACCCATCCGGGCCCGGCGCTGCTTTTTTGCTGTGATCTCGCACCGGGTTTCGCGACGCACGCCGGGAGAAGGGATTGTGGAAGGCTGCGAGCGAGGGCAAGACGGCGGGAGCGGAGCAGTCTCACTCTCAGAACGAGATATATATATTTTTTTTATTTTTAAATGTGCACACTGATGCCAGGCTTCATAACTCACACAGGATGGCACCGCACCTGGCATGGCACTATATGGCAGGGACCAGCAAATCCTTCACAGGGGCCCGGCCCCGGGGGCAAAGATATATGGCACTGGCAATAAGTAAACTAAGCAAAAAATGAAATAGATACAGAGGGGGCAAAATTTTTTATATACACAGGGGACAAATGATTATGGAATATATACAGAGGGGGGGCAAAATGGATATATACAGGGCCCCTGTATAATTCCATTTTACCATAGATATATATATATATATATATATATATATATATATATCTATATCTCCATAGGATGCTGGTGTTAGGGGGAGTTCTGGGTGGGGGGGGGGGGGGGCTCGGGTCCAAATTGATGGAAGGCAGGGCCAACACATTATACCACCCCAACAGAGCCAGAGGCATTGATCATGTAGGCAAAGTTAATACAAGGCTCTTACTAATGTATTGTGCTTCTCCATATTGCTTCCTTTGCTGGCTGGATTTATTTTTCCATCACATTATATCCGACTTGTTTCCAGGGGTTGTGACCACCCTGCGGTGCCGATACAAGGTGGCGGGACCGGAGATGCAGTGCATGCGTGCTCCCGCAGTCCCGGTCATCAGAGAGGCTGCGGTTTTTCCTATACCGTGTACGCACGACCACCACTGCTGGATAACAGGGTGGATGTAACCCCTGGAAACAAGCAGTGAGTGGATAATGTGATGGAAAAATGAATCCAGCCAGCAACGGAGACAATATGGACAATCACAATACAGTAGTAAGTGCCTTGTAGTAACTTTCTCTACATGATAAATGCCAGTTGCTGAAGTGAGACAACCCCTTTAAAAGGAACAGTCAGAACGGATAGCCTGTTACACCCAGCATGACACAAGGGTTCAGAGTTCCCCGTTGTATCCCCCTGCAGCATGCTGGAAGCCTGGATGTACGTGATGGCGAGAGCTGCAGAGCTGTAATCCTCGGAGAGGAGCCGACACCAGATGATGCACTTATTAATAGCACCTTATTCATCTCTATGGTGATTGCCCTCGTGTCTATCAGCCGCTGGGATTACAGGAACATGAGCGGAGAGAACTGGAAGCTGCTCAGACCCCGCCATTATATTCAGCCCTTGTCATAATAGGATCTGCTTCTGGCTCTGCAATATAATTCCCCGGTAACTGCATCACGCCGCTAAAGATTGGCTCTGGGTTTATATTGCGCATGTTCGGGCGCCCAAAGAGTCGTTCCAGCGCCCAATCGTTTACTAGTCCCCCGTTACTTCAAGATAAATTCTACAGCTTATGATTTCTGCTTGCTGTCAGTGAAAGTCAGCATTCCCAGTGACAACCACAGGCTGCATATCTGCCCTGAACACGTGCAACACTGTAACGACTGCTGCACCCATTTCCGTTCGATAGGATCTGACCTGACATTCAGCCTCGGGTTGTCTGTAGGAAATGTTCACTTTTACGGACAGCGATCTCGAGAACGGTGCCCGCTTCAACGCCCACATTAGATAGCTCGTCCTTACCTTGAGCCGCAAGCTCCTGGAGCTCCTTCAGGAGGTTCTGGTGCCGCAAGATGGAGATGATCCTTTCATCTATAAGAAATCACATGTGACAACTGAGAATCGGTTGGATCACTGTATTATTCCCCTTCCCTTGTAGATTGTAAGCTCTTGAGGGCAGGGCCCTCTCCCCCTCTGTTGAGAGTTTATTGTATATGTGTAACCTCCCTCCTTGATGTACAGCGCCATGAAATTAATAATAATTTCTGCAATAACTTTCCACAAGTGGAATATTCTACAGACAGCTGGGATGTCCGTCCACATGAGGCTGTATCACACTGGGGCTGTCGGCGGTTTCCATTAGTAGGATTTCCAGGCAGAAACCCCAGTGGGCATCTATCACCTTTAGGCGCCAATGTTAAAAAAATAATAATAATTTGAAATGCAGTTTTTTTTAGTTTTTTTTACTGTACATATCAACATGGTTTATAGTGGTAAAATAAGGACGCCTAATAAAATACCTCTGCACAGAGGCCAAAAGAAACCTCTTTTGGCCTCTGTTGGTAGCGGAAAGGCCATAGGCAATGAGCGCTGTCCTTGTGGCAAAGGGGTTAGGCTAACGCAATTTCAGTTTTCGCCTCAGGCTGCAGAAAGACTAGGTGCACCCCTGGGTCTATGTTTAAATGAGCTTTATATCCCTGCAGTGTTCCCCTGAGCTCACCTCCGCGAAGGGTCTCCAAACAGTCCTGAGTGGCGGGTACAGGGTTGGGTTTGGTCAGAGTACCGGAAATTACATCCACAATGCATTTCAGCACCTGGAAGGAGACAGAAAGTACAAGAATGAGCAGCGGCCGTGGACAGCGAGGATGGATGCAACAGTCTCTGCCCTGGCCAAATAAAAAACTAAAAAAAAAAAAAGACGACCTTCAACCTATTTTTATATCAGTTCCTCATTATTTTCTGCTTACTGTCAGTGAATGGAAACGCCGGCAGATTTGCGCTGGTAAAATCTGCAGAGCATTAAAAAGGCAACTAGATGAGATTTTAACAAATATCATCATCCACTTGCTGTGGAACTCAGAGATTTGCCTGTAGAACAGCCTTTTCAAATATGTAGCAAGTTATTGCAAATCTTCCCCATTGACTTTAATGGTGGAAATCAGAATCGGACATGAAATTCACTGCTGTGGATCCTGCTGCTGATTATCCACACAGGATTATACAGACAATTGTAGCAAATTCTCAGCTGTGAGAAGAAGTTTTAGGTGAATTATCATGAACCTAAAAATGTTTATTCACAGAGGAGAAGCTGAAGCGTGACATCTATTGGAAAGCTGCAGAACTTTACATGATGCTCCCACAGGAATGGACCCTCTTTGCAGCAGTATGGGGGGGGGAGCGGACTTTAGGAAAGCTGTGGTGTGGCTGCGGGCATATTGGTTATCACAAAACCAACAGAAGCAAAAACTGCTTAAAGGTTGTTCACCTTTAGGTCTCATGCACATGAACGTGTGCGGCCTGTGCCCGTACTGTGGCCTTTAAACAGCGGGCCCGCAATTTACGAGCACCGGCCATGTGCGCTCCGTATAACAGATGAAGACTGCAAGATACAGAGCGGTGTGGAGCGCAATCACTACTTGGTGCGTTCATGGGACCGTGGGACTTCAGTCCGTGCATCCAGTGAACATGTTCTAATTTTTTTGCGGTGCGGATTGCAGACCTGTTCAAGTGAATAGGTCCGCAAACAGAAGGACACAGCCGGTGTCAGTGCATTGCGGACTGCCGTTTGTTTGTGTGCATGAGCCCTTATGATGCTTTTTACAGACCCCATAGTGGTGATCATGCTTGCCTGATTGGAACCCAGAAGAGAGCAGGCTCTGCAGGCCCCGGGTCTCCCCGCACCAACATCTGGCTTGACGTGGGGCACTCGACTGGGTCGCTGTGATATTGATGTGGGGAATCCTGGGATGTGCAGGGGCAGCAGTCATGTAATGAGCCGTTCCGTGCACCAAGGGCGGGCCTAAGCCATTCTGTGCACCTTTGCTCCTCCTGCTTCCTCTGCCAGCCCCTCCTTCCTGATTGACAGGGGCTATGCAGGAACATGGCTCTGTCAATCAGGAAGAAGGAGAAGGCAGGGTGCACAAAGTAGCTTGGGCCCGCCCTCAGTGCACTTAGCTGCAAATTTGCATATGGATTAAAAGTGTATTTTTCTCCAGAATGAAGCCACAGATCGCTAAGTGAAAGGTAGCATTGCGCCTGGATGATCAGTGAATTTCCTGGTACAGACCTTCCTAGAAAACCAAAAGCACAGTTAGAGCTGAAGGTCACCTGAATAAAACATTTCCCCCCCCCCTTCCCGGTCCAAGGCTCTGTTCCTAAGATATGGGCATCTTTCATAATATGCAAATGAACAGTTTGGTGCAACAAGGGCATCACAGTTGCTCTTGTCACACCAAAGCTGGGCGTTGGATGATGGAGCTTTAGTGTGACCGGAGCAATGATGATGCCCTTGTTGCACCAAACAGCTCATTTGCACACACCCGTATCTTAGGAGCAGAGCCTCAGATCTGGAAGGGGAAAAAAAAAAAAAAAACATTTTACATGACCTACAACTATTTGCCATGTTCTTGGTGCGATAGGGAGGTCTCTGGTGACTCCCTCTAATAAAGCCCTTGTAGTGAAACATTCTAATTGTATAACACTCTAGGAATTCTGTCCAGTATGTGATTTCCAGGAGAACTTGTCACAGCGGAGGGATTGTGACTCTTGTAGTTCCACAGGATCGACGTCTCACCTTCCTCTGAGTCTCTCGCTGTTCCTTGATTAATCTCTGTCTGATGTAAAAGCTTCGCCATGAAGAGAGGCAGTAAATAATTCAGCGGAGCAGTCAATGAATCATTTAGAGGAAAACCTTGGAAAAAGCTCAATATTCGAAATATTTCTCCAACCGTCGGTGACACAGCAGCTAGTTTTGCTATGTAATGCAGGGGCTGTTAGATCTTTCCACTTTCAGATGACACTTCCCAGAATGCAAATCACCAGAGAAAGCTCTGTGCAGACCCTGAACAAGCAGTGAATGCTGAGAGAATTATAGGGGTTTTCTGAGATTTTAATACTGATGACCTATCCTCTCGATAGATCATCAGTATCTGATCGGTGGGCGTTCGACACCCGGGAAACCCCCGCTGATCAGCTGTTTAAGAAGGCAGCGGCGCTAGGTGCCACTTAGTCCCATTGTAGTGAATGGGAATGAGCACAATATCAATATCACTGTACGCAATCGTGCCCCCCTCCTCCTCCTGCTGTGCAGCCACCTTGCTCAGCTGTGCCCTACGCCACCTGTGCAGTCACTGTCCGCAATCGTGCCCTCCTCCAGTGCAGTTACCTTGCTCAGTTGTGCCCTCCTCCTGTGCAGTCACCTTGCTCAGTTGTGCCCTCCTCCTCCTCCTGTGCAGTCACCTTGCTCAGTTGTGTCCTCCTCCTCCTGTGCAGTCACCTTGCTCAGTTGTGCCCTCCTCCTACTCCTGTGCAGTCACCTTGCTCAGTTGTGCCCTCCTCCTCCTCCTCCTCCTGTGCAGTCACCTTGCTCAGTTGTGCCCTCCTCCTCCTCCAGTTCAGTCACCTTGCTCAGTTATGCCCTCCTCCTCCTCCTCCTCCTGTGCAGTCACCTTGCTCAGTTGTGCCCTCCTCCTCCTCCAGTGCAGTCACCTTGCGCAGTCGTGCCCTCCTCCTCCAGTGCAGTCACTGTGCGCAGTCGTGCACTCCTCCTGTGCTGTCACCGCGCGCAGTCGTGCCCTCCTCCTGTGCAGTCACCGCGCGCAGTCGTGCCCTCCTCCTGTGCAGTCACCGTGCGCAGTCGTGCCCTCCTCCTGTGCAGTCACCGTGCGCAGTCGTGCCCTCCTCCTGTGCAGTCACTGTGCGCAGTCGTGCCCTTCTCCTGTGCAGTCACCGTGCGCAGTCGTGCCTTCCTCCTCCTGTGCAATCACTGTGCACAGTCCCCTCCTGCTCCTCCTGTGCAGTTACGTTGCTCAGTTGTGCCCTCCTCCTGTGCAGTCACCTTGCTCAATTGTGCCCTCCTCCTCCTGTGCAGTCACCTTGCTTAGTTGTGCCCTCCTCCTGTGCAGTCACCTTGCTCAGTTGTGCCCTCCTCCTGTGCAGTCACCTTGCTCAGTTGTGCCCTCCTTCAGTGCAGTTACCATGCACAGTACCCTCCTGCTCCTCCTGTGCAGTCACCTTGCTCAATTGTGCCCTCCTCCTCCTCCTCCTGTGCAGTCACCTTGCTCAGTTGTGCCCTCCTCCTGTGCAGTCACCTTGCTCAGTTGTGCCCTCCTCCTGTGCAGTCACCTTGCTCAGTTGTGCCCTCCTTCAGTGCAGTCACCATGCACAGTACCCTCCTGCTCCTCCTGTGCAGTCACCTTGCTCAGTTGTGCCTTCCTCCTCCTCCTGTGCAGTCACATTGCTGACAACTGCTGAGACATTGCTATTCATAAGAGTGACTGATATCAGCCTTTTATAATGCTCCAGGGCTATTATAAGGGGGCATGTTTTAGGGCTAGCAGCAGTTTAACCATGCTGGGAGTCTATGACAATTAACCATCTATGTAGGAACCATTTTGCATCATGGAAGATGGGAGCTGTGTGCAATCTGCTCTGGATGGATGCACAGTGTGATGTTGCATAATGCGCCAGGAACGATCTGCCCTCCAGAGTCTAATGCTGCCAATTATATGATTAGTCAAGAGCTAAACCTGGTGCAGAACAGATCCGAGCTCCGGCTTCCAAAAGAATCAACGGTTAATCTCAGCCATTTATTAACAGACTGTTCCAGAGCCGTCGCTGTGCCATCCCTGCCCAGATAACATCACATCCCAGATAATCTGCTCCGGCGATGAGACCACAGCACACATGGACCCGTCGCCTGACTGCCGCCACCACGTGATGACATCACACTACTGTGTACATTGACCACTCACTATACATGACATCACACACTGCTGTACGCAATGACATATATATATATACACACACACACACATATACACATATATATATATATATATATATATATATATATAACATCCCACTACTGTATACATTGATCACTATATATGACGACACACACTACTGTATACATTGATCACTATATATGACGACACACTACTGTATACATTGACCACTAAACATGATGACATCACACACCACTGTATAGTGGCCACTATATATGATGACATCATATGCTGCTCTACAAAGTGATAGACACAGTGTCCATTTATATACAGATATAACTCCACCACTTCACACATCCCTGGCCCTTGTGTAGCCATAACCCAGAGCCGTCAGACATGATTACTCCCCTGCAGCATTATATGGGGCGCCATCACTATTGCTGCACTAGCTCTGTTAACTCAGCACAGGTGCACCTAGGTGCTCATACTAAGAAGTATTGTCTATGGCAGTGCCCTTGCAAAACTACAACTCCCAACATGCATCAGTTAGAGATTACAGACAACTGATCTCTGGGGCCGCAGCTCCAGGCACCCCATGGTTCACTTTTATGGCCACCTTCCTTTGTGTCAATGAGACATCTTATATTGCCTGAGGAACATCAAGAAAGATAGATACTTCCAGAGTAAATACTTCTTAATCATTTTCAAAACCTCTGCTTGCTGTCAGCGCATTAAACATCTTTTTTTCATTCATAAGCTAAAAAATCAGTTCAAACCTAATAGGTTTCTCATCTGAGGGTTTGGTACAATGTAATGTCTAATCGGTATCCAGGACTGTAGTGAGATTTGTACTGCTGATGTGTTCACAGAGGATTGTCTAGAGCAGGCATGCTCAACCTGCGGCCCTCCAGCTGTTGTAAAACTACAACTCCCACCATGCTCTGCTGTAAGCTGATAGCTGTAGGCTGTACAGGCATGCTGGGAGTTTAAGTTTTGCAACAGCTGGAGGGCCGCAGGTTGGGCATCCCTGGTCTAGAGCAAGGATCAGCAACCTCCGGCACTCCAGCTGTTCTGAAACTACAACTCCCAGAATGCTCCATTCACTTCTTTGGGAGTTAGAACAGCTATGTAAGTTTGCATGCTGGGAATTGTAGTTTTACAGCACCTCCTAGAGTGCCGGAGGTTGCTGATCCCTGGTCTAGAGCAAGGATCAGCCACCTATGGCACTGCAGCTGTTCTGAAACTACAACTCCCAGAATCCCTTTTTCACTTCTTTGGGAGGTGAGTTTGCATGCACGGAGTTTCACAGCAGCTGGAGTGCCGAAGGTTGCTGATCCCTGGTATAGAGGATACAAATGTAACAAATCCTCAACTGTGAGAAGTCTTACGTCAGGAAAGGTTTTTATCCTCTGGATTTGAAGAACAGTGCTCCCACTGACTGACAACAAGCTGATAAAAAGGTTGAGGAACTGAAATAAAAGGGTTTTAAAAAGCTTAAAAGGGGTATTCCAACTTTTGTTACTCTTAGCAGCAAATGGGGTATAAAAATAAATCAATGGCACTTATACGCACCAATCCATCGCCAACAATGTCTCGACAGTGTCAGGGTCCCCACTGTGCCCCAATTCTTGCTCCTCTCTAGATAGGGTTATTTATTTTATACCATCTGATGCCTAGGGGAACCATTTTTTTTATTTGGTTGGAATACCCCTTTAAGATGTGTTTATTTAGAATATGTCCGTTTCTTTGGCTTTTAAAAGACTGGGTTGCATAATATTTGCAAGTTTCTAAAAAGATCTGCCGACATTCCCATCAGCAGCAGTGAACAGAGCCGCGGGGGCCAAAGGGAAAAAATCTGAAGGAATGACTGAAAGGTTCACATCAAAATCAGGGATAAGGTCCAATTCATGACCAAAGGGATCTCCTTACCTTATCATCTCCTGCGTCCCGGCCGGAGGTTGGAAAGGAGATTACTGCAAAAAAGACAGATAAAAATAAAAAACACTTAACGGCATCATATTATAATGGTCAGAAAGAATAGAGGGGTCGCCAAAGAAAAGAGCAAGAACTTCATCCCGGGTCAGATCCCTCGCTCCTCATTCTGGCCCAGTAATTCCATTTACAGCACACACTTAACCCCTCTTTTATTTTGGGGACAAAAGCAGTAGAAGATGTGGACCAGGCCTCCACACGGACCCCATAGCGGGTGAAGTTAGTAAACATGGCACACTTTCATGGTGTTAAGCAGCTTCCCATTATAGAAACATAGAAACATAGAATGTGTCGGCAGATAAGAACCATTTGGCCCATCTAGTCTGCCCAATATATCTGAATCTTATGAATAGTCCCTGGCCCTATCTTATATGAAGGATGCCCTTATGCCTATCCCATGCATGCTTAAACTCCTTCACTGTATTTGCAGCTGCCACTTCTGCAGGAAGGCTATTCCATGCATCCACTACCCTCTCAGTAAAGTAATACTTCCTTATATTACTTTTAAACCTTTGCCCCTCTAATTTAAAACTGTGTCCTCTTGTGGTAGTTTTTCTTCTTTTAAATATTCTCTCCTCCTTTACCGAGTTGATTCCCTTTATGTATTTAAAAGTTTCTATCATATCCCCTCTGTCTCTTCTTTCTTCCAAGCTATACATGTTAAGGTCTTTTAACCTTTCCTGGTAAGTTTTATCCTGCAATCCATGTACTAGTTTAGTAGCTCTTCTCTGAACTCT
The DNA here is from genome assembly GCF_014858855.1 of Bufo gargarizans. Lineage (NCBI taxonomy): Eukaryota > Metazoa > Chordata > Amphibia > Anura > Bufonidae > Bufo > Bufo gargarizans. The sequence continues at coordinate 8,205,298 of NC_058090.1, read as the reverse complement.
CTCTAGAGTATCTATATCCTTCTGGAGATATGGCCTCCAGTACTGCGCACAATACTCCAGGTGAGGTCTCACTAGTGATCTGTACAGCGGCATAAGCACTTCACTCTTTCTACTGCTTATACCTCTCCCTATACATCCAAGCATTCTGCTGGCATTTCGTGCTGCTCTATTACATTGTCTTCCCACCTTTAAGTCTTCTGAAATAATTACTCCTAAATCCCTTTCCTCAGATACTGAGGTCAGGACTGTGTCGAATATTCTATATTCTGCCCTTGGGTTTTTACGCCCCAGGTGCATTATCTTGCACTTATCCACATTAAATTTCAGTTGCCAGAGTTCTGACCATTCTTCTAGTTTTCCTAAATCCTTTTCCATTTGGCGTTTCCCTCCAGGAACATCAACCCTGTTACATATCTTTGTGTCATCAGCAAAAAGACACACCTTACCATCGAGGCCTTTTGCAATGTCACTTATGAAGATATTAAACAAAATTGGTCCCAGTACAGATCCCTGTGGAATCCCACTGGTAACATGACCTTGTTTTGAATGTTCTCCATTGACTACAACCCTCTGTTGTCTGTCACTCAGCCACTGCCTAATCCACTCAACAATATGGGAGTCCATGCTCAATGACTGCAGTTTATTGATAAGTCTTCTATGTGGGACAGTGTCAAAAGCCTTACTAAAATCTAGATATGCGATGTCTACTGCACCTCCACCGTCTATTATTTTAGTCACCCAGTCAAAAAAATCTATAAGATTTGTTTGACATGATCTCCCTGAAGTAACCCATGCTGTTTTTCATCTTGCAATCCATGGGATTTTAGATGTTCCACATGTCCGTTTTCCACCCCAAGAGCAAAAATTCTGTTCACTAACCTTGCCTTGTACTCAATTACCCTGGCCAAGGTGGAGGGACTTAAACCCAAAAGCCCCCCATAACCCAAGGACACATGCCCCCATACCCCAATCTTTTCTTGCTACAGAACTTGGTTTGCAGGTCTCTGCGCAGGAGGGAAGTTTACAGCCTGGAGCCATTTCTGCTGACCACAAAAACACTAAACACTAAACCAAGAGTGGTCCATCACCAGAAAGCACTGTCCTGAGAACCTACAGATACAACATTGTATCGGACCCCTTTATAGCATATGTCATACACAGGGAGGTGCAATGCCATGGAGGAGAGAAAATAGATCTAAAGATGGATGAAGCAGAACAGGAGGAGAAGACATGCAGTGACCTTGCCGTGCAGTTGGTTTGGAATCTAAGATTTGGCTCCAGGCAGAGATTCTCCTGCAAACCCCAAACAGCCCCAGCCTAATCCTGCTAATCAGCGTCTGCACCGGGTCATCTCAAGGAGGTGCTGAACCTTCAATACACACCTGTGCTTTGTGCAGGACCTCTTACTCCTATGCTATGCCCCCTGTCCTTGATGCTGAATCTTCCATATCCCTAGGGCTAACCCTTCCCAACCCTAAACTCAAGCTGAACCTCTCAAACTTATGTACCTCCTGTCCTTGCTGTGCCTACCTTTTCCATATGGCTTCCTCTCCTTAGTGCTAGACCAACCTCACCCCCTAAAGAGTCCTGTCCTTGGTGCAGAACCTACTTTACCTATATAGTCACCCCTATAAAGCCCCCTGTCTGAATCTACGTTAGATCAATAGCCTGCTGTACTTTGTGCTGAATCAACATTACCCCTTACCTTAGTGCCAATCCTTCTTTACCCCTATATATACCCTGTCCACCTTGGTGCAAATCCTTCCTTACCCCTCTATATATCCCTGTCCTTGGTACTGAACCTTCCTTAGACCTATATACACCCTGTCCTTGGTGCTGAACCTTCCTTACCCCTATATATACCCTGTCCTTGGTGCTGAACCTTCCTTAGACCTATATATATCCCTGTCCTTGGTACTGAACCTTCCTTAGACCTATATACACCCTGTCCTTGGTGCTGAACCTTCCTTACCCCTATATATACCCTGTTCACCTTGGTGCTAATCCTTCCTTACCCCTATATACACCCTGTCCTTGGTGCTGAACCTTCCTTAGACCTATATACACCCTGTCCACCTTGGTGCTGAACCTTCCTTAGACCTATATACACCCTGTCCTTGGTGCTGAACCTTCCTTAGACCTATATACACCCTGTCCTTGGTGCTGAACCTTCCTTAGACCTATATACACCCTGTCCTTGGTGCTGAACCTTCCTTAGACCTATATACACCCTGTCCTTGGTGCTGAACCTTCCTTAGACCTATATACACCCTGTCCTTGGTGCTGAACCTTCCTTAGACCTATATACACCATGTCCTTGGTGCTGAACCTTCCTCAGACCTATATACACCCTGTCCTTGGTGCTGAACCTTCCTTAGACCTATATACACCCTGTCCTTGGTGCTGAACCTTCCTTAGACCTATATACACCCTGTCCTTGGTGCTGAACCTTCCTTAGACCTATATACACCCTGTCCTTGGTGCTGAACCTTCCTTAGACCTATATACACCATGTCCTTGGTGCTGAACCTTCCTCAGACCTATATACACCCTGTCCTTGGTGCTGAACCTTCTTCAGACCTATATACACCCTGTCCTTGGTCCTGAACCTTCCTCACCCCTATATACACCCTGTCCTTGGTACTGGATCTTCCTCACCCCTATATACACCCTGTCCTTGGTACTGAACCTTCCTTACCCCTATATATATCCCTGTCCTTGGTACTGAACCTTCCTCACCCTTATATACACCCTGTCCTTGGTACTGAACCTTCCTCACCCTTATATACACCCTGTCCTTGGTACTGAACCTTCCTCACCCTTATATACACCCTGTCCTTGGTTAGACCTATATTTATCTATTTATTTTATGCACTTATATTCCGCAGCTCTTTACTGACATTAGCATCCAACTGTCCCCAGTGGGGCTCACAATCTAAGGTCCCAATCAGTCTGTCTTTGGAGTGCGGGAGGAAACCGGAGAACCTGGGAGAACCCCCACACAAACACAGGGAGGACATACAAACTCCATGCAGATGTTGTCCTTTGTCGGAAACGAACCTAGGACCCCAGCGCTGCAAGGCACCAGTGCTAACTACTGAGTCACCCTGTCCTTGGCACCGAACCTTCCTTAGACCTATATACACCCTGTCCTTGGCACCGAACCTTCCTTAGACCTATATGCACCATGTTATTGATGCTGATGCTTTCTTAGATCTATATACACCCTGTCCTTGGTACTGAACCTTCCTCACCCCTATATACACCCTGTCCTTGGTGCTGATCCTTCCTCCTGTAGACCCCATGCCCTTGATGGCAAACCTGCATTGCTCATAGGACACCGCTGTCCTTGGTGCTGAACCTGCATTGTTCCTAGGACTCCTTGGTGCTGAAATAACGGGCACTGCAGAAAGACCCAGCAATCCCCCCCCCCATCACCCTCTTACCTTGCACTGTACACAGGGCTACAGTCAACACCCCAATATAGAGCATTGTCAGCTGGTGACGGCAGGATGCACTCATGGGTGATGATGGGTGTTATATCCTTTTGTCCCTGGTCCTGAATGGAAATAAAAGGTATAAGTAGTAGATAGGAAGCAGCTGCCACAGTGAGACCGAGGCTGCAGATTAGAGGCTGGAAGGATGAGCTTAATGAGATTAGTGCTACCTGCCTGGCTCTCCAGATACTGAGCACTGCAGCAGAGTCCACCCTTTATATGCCAGACCCAGTGGAAGTGATGTCACAGCATCCTCCCCCCACCGTCCCTGGTGCTGAGAATGGAGGGGGGGTCAGCTGCATAATGGGGGAGGGGGGCTGTTATCATCCTCATTCTGTATGGGTTGCATGGACCTATCAGCAGAAGGGGAATTAATTAGGAGCAAAGCTCCAATGAACACTGCATGTTTGGATCATGTACGTGCTCCGCTCTTAGGATGATTAAAAAGTCTCCGTCAGACAAGGAGCTGCTAAATTTAGGCTTTCATGAGGCTTGAAAAAGAAAAAAACAAAATGATAAGTGATCCTTCACATGGGATTGCCAATGGAGGCCGTTCGCGGGGCGCTCCAGAATCAGATCTCAGCCCTGGCTGCAGGTGAAGCGGAGGGCGGCCGGCAGCACCTGCTGATAATCAGCGTCATTATCTTAATTAGAATGGAGGCGAGCGATTCCTTCCTGTCAGTGAGCTCGCGGAGGGACGCGCAGAGCTAAAGACACACAAGACGTCTGAAGGCCAAACAGTGGGGTCACTCCGGTGCTTGTGACCGTCAGGGGACTTGGGGCCTCAAGCGTAGGCTACAGGTTAGACACCACGCACCTCCAAACCACCTGAAACAAGTGGTCCTCGGGGAATCATTTCAGGATGGGGGTGAGACCAATCTGGAATGTGCCCCCAGTCTCCAAGACCCCCATTACCAGCTGCATAGGCTGCCTCTATAGACGCTAGGCCAGGGGTAGGCAACCTCCGGCACTCCAGCTGTTGTGAAACTACAACTCCCAGCATGCATACTTACTCTGCTCTTCCCATAGAAATGAACGGAGCACGCTGGGAGTTGTAGTTTCACAGCAGCTGGAGTGCCCAAGGTTGCCGATCCCTGCACTAGGCCCCTTGCATGGTGGGCGATAAGATGCCCAAACATATACGAGTGCCTGCTGCCCCGACAGAAAAATTTGGGCGTGTAGAATTTCAAAGCCAATCCTTTTGTTTTCGAGAGATAAGCCTCCACTAGAAGTGTCCAGTAGAGGCTTAAAGGGGTTGTCCCGTTTTCACAACGTATTCCTCAGCCACAGGTCACGAGACAGGGGCCACGCTCCCCCATTTGAATGGAGCGGCTCCATTCAGCTCAATGGGACTGCCTGAGATAGCAGGGTACAAGCGCTCGGCTATGTCCAGCAGCCCCATAGAGTTGAATGGAGCGGCGGCGTGCATGTGCGTGCGTCACTCGATTGAAACAGGGGAACGTGGGCTCTTGATCAGGGGGCCCCAACGGTCAAACCCCCACCAGTCACACACTTATCCCCCAACCAGTGGCGCACCTACAGGGGGGGTCCAGCGGGTCTGGACCCCCCGAGAACAACCAGCCCAAATTTTTTATTTTTTTTATCCTTTAGGGCCGCACCGCCGATCACCACAGGGGGCGCGGCCCTGGAAGTAATTGCGGGCATTTGCTGCGGCGGCGATGGTGGAAGCGCTCATCTCCATATCTAATCCATCTGTATCGCCGTCCTTAGGACAGCTATAACGATGCCTGTGCTGTGGCAGAGCAGGGGAGGGAGAGGGGTGTCCCTCCCCTGTTCTTCTGATAGGCCGCAGGCACTAATGCCCGCAGCCTATCAGAGGCCGGCTCAGGCAGCGTGATGACGTCATTATCATCGCTCCGCCTGAGCCAGGCAGCACACAGCAAGGACACAGGCCGGAAGAGACCTGCATCGCATCGCTGCTGATGGAGGTAAGTATCAGTGTATTATTATTTATTTTTTATTTGGGGGGGGGGGGGGGGGGACCTGGCACTATGGGGCATCTGGTGGTATTTTTATTTTTGGGTGGCACTTCTTACTGGCACATTATGGGGGTGGGGGGCACCATGGGGGAGAGGAGCACTATGGGGGCTCTAAAGGGGCTTTTTTTTTTTTAGCACTATGAGGCATCTGGTGGCACTATAGGGGCATTATTTGGGGGCACTATGGGCAAGTGGGGGTTCTAAAGGGGCCTTTTTTTCTTATTGAAAAACGGGGGCATTATGGCATCTGGTGGCACTAAGGGGGCATTTTTTACTGGCACATTATGGGAGGCACTATAGGGGAGGTCGGCACTATGGAGGAGTGGAGCACTATTGGGGCATATGGTGGCACTTTGAAGGGGCATTTTTTACTGGCACATTATGGGGCGGCACCATCGGGGAGAGGAGCACTATGGGGGCATCTGGGGGGTCTAAAGGGGCTTTTTTTATTGACACATTATGGGGGCACTATAGGGGAGAATGGCACTATGGGGCATCTGGTGGCACTATAGGGGCATTATTTGGGGGCACTAAGGGGAAGTGGGGGATCTAAAGGGGCCTTTATTCTTATTAGCACATTATGGGGGCATTATGGCATCTGGTGGCACTAAGGGGGCATTTTTTTACTGGCACATTATGGTAGGCACTATAGGGGGGAGCGGCACTATGGGGGAGAGGAGCACTATTGGGGCATATGGTGGCACTTAGAAGGGGCATTTTTTTACTGGCATATTATGGGGGACACTATGGGGAAGGGGGAGAGGAGCACTATGAGGGCATTTACTGGGGCACTATATAGGGGTATTTTATACTGGCATACATTATGGGGACATTAGCTCAACAGCGGGCACTAAGCGGGGGTATTTCATGTACTGTCATATTGTAGGGAGAATTATTAGTACTAGGAGGTATTATGCGGAGCTTTGCTAATACTCTGGGGCTATGAGGAACATGATTACTCCTATGGGCACTATAGGGGCATTATTACTACTAAGTGTGCTCTGGCAGAGAATTATTTCTATTTTGGGGAGCCCTGTTACTTTGGGGGGCACCCTGCCACAGTATCAGCTTAGCACAATAATTTTTGGGGGACATTATCTTTATACTATTAGTGTCTGGGCGCAGTTATTTTTTTAGAGCACTGTGTGCCAATAATTGTTGAAGGGGGCGCTATCTGTGTGGTAGTAGTATTTCCAGGGGGACTGTTTCTGCAGTATAGTATTGGGGGCACAGCGGGCACAGTATTGGGGCACTATCTGTGTGGTAGCAGTATTCCCAGGGGTACTGTTTCTGCAGTATAGTATTGGGGGCACAATCTGTGTGGTAGCAGTATTTCCAGGGGGACTGTTTCTGCAGTATAGTATTGGGGGCACAGTATTGGGGCACTATCTGTGTGGTAGCAGTATTTCCAGGGGGACTGTTTCTGCAGTATAGTATTGGGGGCACAGCGGGCACAGTATTGGGGCACTATCTGTGTGGTAGCAGTATTTCCAGGGTGACTGTTTCTGCAGTATAGTATTGGGGGCACAGCGGGCACAGTATTGGGGGCACTATCTGTGTGGTAGCAGTATTTCCAGGGGGACTGTTTCTGCAGTATAGTATTGGGGGCACAGCGGGCACAGTATTGGGGGTGGCAGGATGGGGTGTTCAGAAGATGTGAAGATGATGGAAATGTGGGAAACTAATGTCTGTTTGTTAATCTCTGCAGAGACGGGAGATGGCTGAAAAATCATCATGGCGGTCTGGTCTGAATGGAGAAGATGAGGAAAGAGAACGTCTACAACTAAGGTGACATCACTGGATGTAAGAGGTATGGGGCGCTATATAGGAGAGGAGATGGTCCCACTTCCCCCCCCCTGCCATTTGCAGAAGGAGGATTCAGAGCTGGGTGAGGACGGCCAAGAGGGCAGCAGGCCACGGGCGGGTGGCAGATGGTGGGGGGGAACCACAGGCCTTGAGCAGGATCGGGGGAGGGAGGAGAGCGGAGGAGCTTCCTGGCTGCAGCCGGCTGTCTATTGTATGATGTGAAGCAGGCAGTGCAGCCAGGACAGACCTCCCCCTCTCTCAGTATGATGTGTAGAGACAGGCCGCAACTATAGAATGTCAGCTGTACAGTGCTTGTTGGGAGTGGCCTATTATATGTAGGAGGGGCTTTTAATAATGGGCGGGGCCAAAAAAATGCATTGTTGATTTCCTACACATGCCACATTTTTTTGTCTTTCGGACCCCCCTAGACAAAATTCCTGGGTGCTCCCCTGCCCCCAACTGATCCTAGGGGATAAGTTGTTGTAATGGGACGACCCTGTTAAAGGGGTTTTCCTGGACTTAGATATTAACTCCCTTAATGACCGCCAGTCTGCAGCAATGTCTTTCAGCATCGCTGCAGGTGGATGTTAAATGGCCGCCGGAGGGCTTCAGCAATAAGAACCAGCTATTACTTACAGTCTGTGTTCCTAGCGCTGGCTCCTGCTTAAGAGACGGGGGTCAGACAAAGCTTCAACCCCAGCTGTTAACCCTTTCATCGTGCTGCAATCCATACTGCGGGACTTTCCCAGTGACCTGATCGTAGCTGAGGGCTAGCCCTGGCCTTATGCATACGACCGTTGTTTGCGGCTTGGATTCAGACCCATTCACTTTAATGGGGCCACAAAAGCTGCGGACAGCACTCCGTGTGCCGCCCCCCAAAAATAAAATAAAAATAGAATGTCCTATTCTTGTCCATTTTGAGGACAAGAACATGCATTTCTATTATGAGCAGCCCCGTTCCATTCCGCAAGTTGCAGTACGCACACAAGCGGCATCCGTGTTTTGCGGATCCACAAATTACAGACTGCAAAACACCGCGAGGTTATGTGCATGTAGCCTAAATGTAAAATAATGTTATATAACACCGTGGGATTTTTTAAAATTTTTAGAAATAATGTAATAAAATCGCTCCTCCCCTAAAAAATAAAATAAAAAATATCACCATTATATACAGTAAAATACATTTTATTGTGCGCACATTAAATAAAAATAAAAAGAATACACTTTAGGTAGTCACCTTACTATAATAACCTGAAGAAATCATTTTCTGGTTATTTAGTGTGAAATGTGAACAGTGTAAAACATTAAAAATTTTGATTTATTGCCAAAACGCATACAACAAGGTCTCTGACAGCCATGTACAGTGGATATAAAAAGTCTACACACCCCTGTTAAAATGTCAGGTTTTTGTGCTGTAAAAAAAATGAGACGAAGATAAATCATTTCAGAACTTCTTCCACCTTTAGGCCTCTTTCACACTACCGTTTGGTGTTTCCGTTTTGCGGGCCGTTTTTTGCGTTCCGTATACGGTCCGTATACGGAACCATTCATTTCAATGGTTTCGCAAAAAAAAACGGAATGTACTCTGTATGCATTCCGTTTCCGTATTTCTGTTTTTCCGTTCCGTTGAAAGATAGAACATGTCCTATTATTGCCCGCAAATCACGTTCCGTGGCTCCATTCAAGTCAATGGGTCCGCAAAAAAAAAACGGAACACATACGGAAATGCATCCGTATGTCTTCCGTATCCATTCCGTTTTTTCTGAACCATCTATTGAAAATGTTATGCCCAGCCCAATTTTTTCTATGTAATTACTGTATACGCCATACGGAAAAACGGAACGGAACAGCGGAACGGAAACAAAAAAATGAAACAACGGATCCGTGAAAAACGGACCGCAAAACACTGAAATAAGCCATACGGTAGTGTGAAAGAGGCCTTAATGTGACCTATAAACTGTACAACTTAGGCTACTTTCACACTAGCGTTCGGGGCTCCGCTTGTGAGTTCTGTTTGAAGGCTCTCACAAGCGGCCCCGAACGCATCCGTCCAGCCCTAATGCATTCTGAGTGGATGCGGATCCGCTCAGAATGCATCAGTATGGCTCCGTTTGGCCTCCGCTCAGCAGGCGGACACCCGAACGCTGCTTGCAGCGTTCGGGTGTCCGCCTGGCCGTGCGGAGGCAAACGGATTCGTCCAGAGTTACAATGAAAGTCAATGGGGACGGATCCGTTCGAAGGTGACACAATATGGTGCATTTTTCAAACGGATCCGCCCCCCATAGACTTTCATTGTAAAGTCTGGACGGATCCGTCTGAATACAATTTGTACTTAGACTTTTTTAGTGAAATATAATACAGACGGTTCCGTCTGAACGGATACCATCGTTTGCATTATAGGAGTGGATCCGTCTGTACAAATACCAGACGGATCCGCTCCGAACAGCAAGTGTGAAAGTAGCCTCAATTGAAAAACAAACTGAAATCTTTTAGGTGGAGAAAAAAAAAATAATTAAATAATGTGGTTGCATAAGTGTGCACACCCTCTTATAACTGGGGATGTAGCTGTGTTCAGAATTAAGCTATCACATTCACAATCCTGGTAAATAGGAGTCAGCATACACCGGCCATCATTAAAAGTGCCTCTGATTAACCCCAAATAAAGTTCAGCTGCTCTAGTTGGTCTTTCCTGAAATTTTCTTAGTCGCATCCCACAGCAGAAGCCACGGTCCACAGAGAGCTTCCAAAGCATCAGAGGGATCTCATTGTTAGAAGGTATCAGTCAGGAGAAAGGGACAAAATAATTTCCAAGGCATTAGATCTACCATGGAACACAGTGAAGACCGTCATCATCAAGTGGAGAAGATATGGCACAACAGTGACATTACTAAGAACTGGACGTCCCTCCAAAATTGATAAAAAGACGAGAAGAAAACTGGTCTGGGAGGCGACCAAGAGGCCTACAGCAACATTAAAGAAACCTCAGGAATATCTGGCAAGTACTGGCTGTGTGGTACATGTGACAGCAATCTCCCGTATTCTTCATATGTCTGGGCTATGGGGTAGAGTGGCAAGACGAAAGCCTTTTCTTACCGAGAAAAACATCCAAGCCAGGCTACATTTTGCAAAAACACATCTGAAGTCTCCCAAAAGCATGTGGGAAAAGGTGTTATGGTCTGATGAAACCAAGGTTGAACTTTTTGGCCATAATTCCAAAAGATATATTTGGCGAAAAAACAACACTGCACATCACCAGAAGAACACCATACCCACAGTGAAGCCTGGCGGTGGCAGCACCATGCCAAGGGGCTGTTCTTCTTCAGATGGAACTGGGGCCTTAGTTAAGCTAGAGGGAATTCTGAACAGTCCCAAATACCAGTCAATATTGGCCCAAAACCTTCAGGCTTCTGCTAGAAAGCTGAACATGAAGAGGAACTTCATCTTTCAGCATGACAACAACCCAAAGCATACATCCAAATCAACCAAGGAATGGCTTCACCAGAAGAAGATTACAGTTTTAGAATGGCCCAGCCAGAGCCCAGACCTGAATCCGATTGAAAATCTGTGGGGTGATCTGAAGAGGGCTGTGCCCAGGAGATGCCCTCGCAATCTGACAGATTTGGAGTGTTTTTGCCAAGAAGAGTGGGCAAATCTTGCCAAGTCAAAATGTTCCATGCTGATAGACTCATACCCAAAAACACTGAGTGCTGGAATAACATCAAAAGGTGCTTCAACAAAGTATTAGTTTAAGGGTGTGCACACTTATGCAACCATATTTTATTTTTTTCTTCCCTCTACCTAAAAGAGGTCAGTTTGTTTTTCCATTGAGTTGTACAGTTTATAGGTCACATTAAAGGTGGGAAAAGTTCTGAAATGATTTATCTTTGTCTCATTTATTTACAGCACAGAAACCTGACATTTGAACAAGGGGCGTGTAGACTTTTTATATCCACTGTAAATGAAAAATAAAAAAAGTTAAGGTTGCTGTAATGCAGAGGAGCAATCACTCCTCAAGATAGGTCATCAATATCATATTGGTGGGGGTCCGATACCCCCCACCAATCGGCTATTTTGGGCACTATATAGTGAATGGAAGGCTCTGTCCACCGTGTTATTTCCGGCACCCAGTGAATCCACTACATAGTGGACGGAGCCTTCTGCTTCTAGCTTCCAGTACCGGAGGCTGCCTAAAACGGCTGGTCGGACCCCACTGATCTGATATCGATCAATATACCAGAACTTCTAAACGATGGGACGACCATCTAACGAGGCCTCCCAGCTCTCCCCAGTGGCAGAGGAGGGTCAGGCATGTTTGATTTTGATTAAGCCGCTGCCATGGGGGTCTGGCGGCAGCTTTCTCCCCATAGAGGACACATGCATGCTCAGACAAGTTCAGCATGCAGGTCTATGGGGGATGGGAGAGTTCTCTCATGCGTAGGGTTGCCTCTCCCTTTGAGAATACATGCAGGCTTCAGTAAATATTATATAGGGATGTTCTGCACTTTTCTAATATAAATTAGGTTTACATTTATCCCCATGTATCTGAAATTGTACATTAGAGCGCGCTCTTGTAAGCATCCACTCACCCTGGCCAGAGCTGGACGTGATCAGGAGGAGTTATCAGCCTCTCATTCACTTACAACAAGCAGAGATTTTAACAATGGTAAAGAATTCAAACACAGGGTCTATTGGAAAGTGGCAGAACATATTATTATACTGTCATTTTTCAGTAAATATTGCATCGCCAACTAGTGGCAGCCTGCGGCGCTGTAGTCGGGCCTGTGGGGACGGAGCGACATTCGGCCCCGGCAGATTTTTCTGCAATCGATCATGTCCACAGCTCAGAAGGTTATTTCATATATTAGTCAACAGTTCACCATGAGAAACGCTGGAAAAAATTAAAATGTGGAGGAGGTCAAGTGTCAAGAATAGTCAGGCGACCTAAACAAGGGTGGATGGGGGGGAGCAGGTCTTATATCGGCGCCCCCATGTTTGGTGGGGTCTCTCTTCTATACTATGGTCCATTTGTGGAACTACTACTCCCATGATCATGTGGCATCGCTTCTTCTACTTTCCCTGTGACTGCACCAGCCCCTGCCAAAAAACTCACATTTGCCAAAGTGCATATTGGGGGTTGTAGTTCCAACACATCTGGAGCTCCACAGGAGGCAGATGGAAGAGCTAATTTACACGCATGTCATTATCTGAGGTTGTTCCCAAAGTAACCATTCCTGTAAATGACTAAAAACCTGACATTTCAATTCTCACAGCTGAGGGTTTGCTACAACTGAATCCAGTCTAGACACTCCTCTGCTAAGTACATCAGAAGCAGCACCAGGCTCTCCACTGTTCTGACAGTTTGCTACAATGTATCAGTCTGTAACAAACTGTGAGGAGAGGATGGGTATTCAGCCTCTGGGTGAAGATTGATATTTACCAACAGCAAGCAGAGATCTTGGAAATAATGAGGAATTGAATCTATTAGAAAGTTGCAGAACTTTTTTTTCACGGTACAAGGATAAGACTTGTCCGGACCTTTAGAGGGAATCTCCGCATTTCAGAGAAAACATCTGCAGATTACATGGTAGCCATAAAACTGGTTGATTCTATTAGTTAACTCAGATGGTTGTCACCCAGCTTTCCCACGCCCCAGCTTTTCACCTACCTAATTTTGCAGGATTGTAGGAGATTTATCATTGCAGAACTCGGCCACTCTTCTGTTCAGGATGGCAGGAAAGTAGAGTAATAGACTCCGTTGGGGTCTTCATAGGCAGGCAGCCATATTGGTTGTCACCCAGGTTTTTATTGAAACCATTTTAGGGGGTGTATGACTTTTGGATCACTTTTTATTAAATTATTTTGGGGAGGTGAAATGACAAGAAAATGGCAATTTTCATGTTTTTTTTCCATTGCACCATTCACCGTATGGGACAAATATTTGTATATTTTAGTAGTACGTTCATTTTTGCACGCGGCAATGCCTATGATGTTTTTTTTTTTTTATTGTTATTATTCTGGGGAAAGAGGGGTAATTCGAATTTTTTTTTTCCCTTTCTTTTACACTTTTTTTTTTTTTTTAAACACTAGGTTGAGCCGTTCCAGCCCTGGAAGTGCTGTGTTTCAAGATTTTCGTCTCTCAGATGCCATGGTCACTTTTGACCATGGCATCTGAAGGGTTAAAGGTCGCAGACATTAGCCCCAGGTGTCTTCTGTAAATTTACGGTGGGAGTTTGGGAAGAGGTTAAAGGGGTATTCCCTTCTCAGACATAGAGGTGGGCCCTGCACCTAAACTGAAGGGAGAGCAGCCGCCCTCCGCATTCACCACTATGGGACCTCTGACGATAGCGGAGCATCCTCACTCGGCTATTTTGGAAACTCCCTTAGGCCTCATGCACACGAACGTATATTCTTTCAGTGTCTGTTCCGTTTTTTTTTTTGTGGACCGTATACGGAACCATTCATTTCAATGGGTCTGCAAAAAAAACGGAAGTTACTCCGTGTGCATTCCGTTACCGTATGTCCGTATTTCAGTTCCGAACGAAAAAAAAAAAAGACCATGTCCTATTATTGTCTGCATTACGGACAAGGATAGGACTGTTCTATTGGGGCCAGCTGCTCCGTTCCGCAAAATACGGAATGCACACGGTAGTCATCTGTATTTTTTGCGGACCACAAAATACATACGGTCGTGTGCATGAGGCCTTAGCAGTGAATGGGAGCACGCTGTGCCTATAGTGGGCTCTCCTTCACTTCATGGGCATCATTCTGGAGATGGGAGCGGGTCCCAGAGGTGGGCCCAGCACCTCTCTGACGCTGATGGCATATCGCAGAGATATGCCATCAATGTCTCAGATGGAAATGCCCCTTTAACCACCTCCGGACCGCCTAACGCACATGTGCGTTCCGGAGGTGGCAGGGCTGCGCACAGTCACGCATATACGCGTCATCTCGCGATACGCGAGATTTCCTGTGAACGCGTGCACACAGGCGCGCGCGCTCACAGGAACTGAAGGTAAGCGAGTGGATCTCCAGCCTGCCAGCGGCGATCGCTCGCGGGCAGGCTGGAGATCCGAATTTTTTAACCCCTAACAGGTATATTAGACGCTGTTTTCATAACAGCGTCTAATATACCTCCTACCTGGTCCTCTGGTGGTCCCTTTTGTTTGGATCGACCACCAGAGGACTCAGGTAGGTCAGTACAGTCGCACCAAACACCACACTACACTACACCCCACCCCCCCGTCACTTATTAACCCCTTATAAACCCCTGATCACCCATGATCACCCCATATAAACTCCCTGATCACCCCCCTGTCATTGATCACCGCCCTGTCATTGATCACCCCCCTGTCAGGCTCCGTTCAGACGTCCGCATGATTTTTACGGATCCGATCCATGTATCCATGGATCCGTAAAAATCATGCGGAAGTCTGAATGGAGCCTTACAGGGGGGTGATCAATGACAGGCGGGTGATCACCCATATACACTCCCTGATCACCCCCTGTCATTGATCACCCCCCTGTCACTGATCACCCCCCCTGTAAGGCTCCATTCAGACGTCCGCATGATTTTTACGGATCCGATCCATGTATCCATGGATCCGTAAAAATCATGCGGACGTCTGAATGGAGCCTTACAGGGGGGGTGATCAGTGACAGGGGGGTGATCACCCTGATTACCCTGATCACCCCCTGTCATTGATAACCCCCCTGTCAGGCTCCATTCAGACGTCCGCATGATTTTTACGGATCCGATCCATGTATCCATGGATCCGTAAAAATCATGCGGACGTCTGAATGGAGCCTTACAGGGGGGGTGATCAGTGACAGGGGGGTGATCACCCTGATTACCCCCTGTCATTGATAACCCCCCTGTAAGGCTCCATTCAGACGTCCGCATGCGTTCTGTGGATCCGATCCATGTATCCATGGATCCGTAAAAAATCATGCGGATGTCTGAATGGAGCCTTACAGGGGGGGTGATCAGTGACAGGGGGGTGATCACCCTGATTACCCTGATCACCCGCCTGTCATTGATAACCCCCCTGTAAGGCTCCATTCAGACGTCCGCATGCGTTCTGTGGATCCGATCCATGTATCCATGGATCCGTAAAAAATCATGCGGATGTCTGAATGGAGCCTTACAGGGGGGGTGATCAGTGACAGGGGGGTGATCACCCTGATTACCCTGATCACCCGCCTGTCATTGATAACCCCCCTGTAAGGCTCCATTCAGACGTCCGCATGCGTTCTGTGGATCCGATCCATGTATCCATGGATCTGTAAAAAATCATGCGGATGTCTGAATGGAGCCTTACAGGGGGGGTGATCAGTGACAGGGGGGTGATCACCCTGATTACCCTGATCACCCCCTGTCATTGATAACCCCCCTGTAAGGCTCCATTCAGACGTCCGCATGCGTTCTGTGGATCCGATCCATGTATCCATGGATCCGTAAAAAATCATGCGGATGTCTGAATGGAGCCTTACAGGGGGGGTGATCAGTGACAGGGGGGTGATCACCCTGATTACCCTGATCACCCCCTGTCATTGATAACCCCCCTGTAAGGCTCCATTCAGACGTCCGCATGCGTTCTGTGGATCCGATACATGTATCCATGGATCCGTAAAAAATCATGCGGATGTCTGAATGGAGCCTTACAGGGGGGGTGATCAGTGACAGGGGGGTGATCACCCTGATTACCCTGATCACCCCCTGTCATTGATAACCCCCCTGTAAGGCTCCATTCAGACGTCCGCATGCGTTCTGTGGATCCGATACATGTATCCATGGATCCGTAAAAAATCATGCGGATGTCTGAATGGAGCCTTACAGGGGGGGTGATCAATGACAGGGGGGTGATCAGGGAGTCTATATGGGTGATCACCCCCCTGTCATTGATCACCCCCCTGTCATTGATCACTCCCCCCCCTGGTAAGGCTCCATTCAGCCATTTTTTTTGGCACAAGTCAGTGGAAATTTTTTGTCTGTTTTTGTTTTCGTTTTTTCTTACAAAGTCTCATATTCCACTAACTTGTGTCAAAAAATAAAATCTCACATGGACGCACCATACCCCTCACGGAATCCAAATGCGTAAACATTTTTAGACATTTATATTCCAGACTTCTTCTCACGCTTTAGGGCCCCTAAAAAGCCAGGGCAGTATAAGTACCCCACATGTGACCCCATTTCGGAAAGAAGACACCCCAAGGTATTCCGTGAGGGGCATATTGAGTCCATGAAAGATTGAAATTTTTGTCCTAAGTTAGCGGAAAGTGAGACTTTGTGAGAAAAAAAACAAAAAAAAATCAATATCCGCTAACTTATGCAAAAAAAAAAAAAATTCTAGGAACTCGCCATGCCCCTCATTGAATACCTCGGGGTGTCTTCTTTCCAAAGTGGGGTCACATGTGGGGTATTTATACTGCCCTGGATTTTTAGGGGCCCTAAAGCATGAGAAGAAGTCTGGGATCCAAATGTCTAAAAATGCCCTCCTAAAAGGAATTTGGGCCCCTTTGCGCATCTAGGCTGCAAAAAAGTGTGACACATCTGGTATCGCCGTACTCAGGAGAAGTTGGGGAATGTGTTTTGGGGTGTCATTTTACATATACCCATGCTGGGTGAGAAAAATATCTTGGTCAAATGCCAACTTTGTATAAAAAAATGGGAAAAGTTGTCTTTTGCCAAGATATTTCTCTCACCCAGCATGGTTATATGTAAAATGACCCCCCAAAACACATTCCCCAACTTCTCCTGAGTACGGCGATACCAGATGTGTCACACTTTTTTGCAGCCAAGGTGGGCAAAGGGGCACCTTTCAGATTTCGCAGGCCATTTTTTACACATTTTGATTTCAAGGTACTTCTTACACATTTGGGCCCCTAAATTGCCAGGGCAGTATAACTATGCCACAAGTGACCCCATTTTGGAAAGAAGACACCCCAAGGTATTCCGTGGGGGGCACGGCGAGTTCCTAGAATTTTTTATTTTTTGTCACAATTTAGCGGAAAATGCTGATTTTTCTTTTTTTTTTCTTTTTTCCTTACAAAGTCTCATATTCCACTAACTTGCGACAAAAAATAAAAAATTCTAGGAACTCGCCATGCCCCTCACGGAATACCTTGGGGTGTCTTCTTTCCAAAATGGGGTCACTTGTGGGGTAGTTATACTGCCCTGGCAATTTAGGGGCCCAAATGTGTGAGAAGAACTTTGCAATCAAAATGTGTAAAAAATGCCCTGCAAAATCCGAAAGGTGCACTTTGGAATATGTGCCCCTTTGCCCACCTTGGCAGCAAAAAAGTGTGACACCTCTGGTATCGCCGTACTCAGGAGAAGTTGGGCAATGTGTTTTGGGGTGTCATTTTACATATACCCATGCTGGGTGAGAAAAATATCTTGGTCAAATGCCAACTTTGTATAAAAAAATTGGAAAAGTTGTCTTTTGCCAAGATATTTCTCTCACCCAGCATGGGTATATGTAAAATGACAGCCCAAAACACATTCCCCAACTTCTCCTGAGTACGGCGATACCAGATGTGTGACACTTTTTTGATGCCAAGGTGGGCAAAGGGGCACATATAACAAAGTGCACCTTTCGGATTTCACCGGTCATTTTTTACAGATTTTGATTGCAAAGTACTTCTCACACATTTGGGCCCCTAAATTGCCAGGGCAGTATAACTACGCCACAAGTGACCCCATTTTGGAAAGAAGACACCCCAAGGTATTCCGTGAGGGGCATGGCGAGTTCCTAGAATTTTTTATTTTTTGTCGCAAGTTAGTGGAATATGAGACTTTGTAAGGAAAAAAGAGAAAAAAAAAAAAATCATCATTTTCCGCTAACTTGTGACAAAAAATAAAAAATTCTAGGAACTCGCAGTGCCCCTCACGGAATACCTTGGGGTGTCTTCTTTCCAAAATGGGGTCACTTGTGGCGTAGTTATACTGCCCTGGCAATTTAGGGGCCCAAATGTGTGAGAAGAACTTTGCAATCAAAATGTGTAAAAAATGCCCTGCAAAATCCGAAAGGTGCACTTTGGAATATGTGCCCCTTTGCCCACCTTGGCAGCAAAAAAGTGTGACACATCTGGTATCGCCGTACTCAGGAGAAGTTGGGCAATGTGTTTTGGGGTGTCATTTTACATATACCCATGCTGGGTGAGAAAAATATCTTGGTCAAATGCCAACTTTGTATAAAAAAATGGGAAAAGTTGTCTTTTGCCAAGATATTTCTCTCACCCAGCATGGGTATATGTAAAATGACACCCCAAAACACATTCCCCAACTTCTCCTGAGTACGGCGATACCACATGTGTGACACTTTTTTGCTGCCAAGGTGGGCAAAGGGGCGCATATTCCAAAGTGCACCTTTCGGATTTCACCGGTCATTTCTTACACATTTTGATTGCAAAGTTCTTCTCACACATTTGGGCCCCTAAATTGCCAGGGCAGTATAACTACGCCACAAGTGACCCCATTTTGGAAAGAAGACACCCCAAGGTATTCTGTGAGGGGCATGGTGAGTTCCTAGAATTTTTTATTTTTTGTCGCAAGTTAGTGGAATATGAGACTTTGTAAGAAAAAAAAAAAATAAAAAAATCATCATCATTTTCCGCTAACTTGTGACAAAAAATAAAAAGTTCTATGAACTCACTATGCCCATCAGCGAATACCTTAGGGTGTCTACTTTCCGAAATGGGGTCATTTGTGGGGTTTTTCTACTGTTTGGGCATTGTAGAACCTCAGGAAACATGACAGGTGCTCAGAAAATCAGAGCCGTTTCAAAAAGCGGAAATTCACATTTTTGTACCATAGTTTGTAAATGCTATAACTTTTACCCAAACCATTTTTTTTTTGCCCAAACATTTTTTTTTTATCAAAGACATGTAGAACTATAAATTTAGCGAAAAATTTATATATGGATGTCGTTTTTTTTGCAAAATTTCACAGCTGAAAGTGAAAAATGTCATTTTTTTGCAAAAAAATCGTTACATTTTGATTAATAACAAAAAAAGTAAAAATGTCAGCAGCAATAAAATACCACCAAATGAAAGCTCCATTAGTGAGAAGAAAAGGAGGTAAAATTCATTTGGGTGGTAAGTTGCATGACCGAGCGATAAACGGTGAAAGTAGTGTAGTGCCGAAGTGTAAAAAGTGGCCTGGTCATGAAGGGGGTTTCACCTAGCGGGGCTGAAGTGGTTAAATAAATCTTTGATTATCTTTAGGTACAATGATTTCAAGCACAGAATGGAAAAATCTTCCTACTCTTTCGTCTCATGGCAAATATGTGGACCAGAAATCCAACTGGGAGAATGTGTCCTCGTTATTGATCCGAGGAGTCACATGATCAGAGCGATGGCGAGGACTGGCTGTGCTGCCTTCGTGCCGGGCTGGCACCAGCTGGGTAACTATAGGTTGGACGGGCACCA
The DNA here is from genome assembly GCF_014858855.1 of Bufo gargarizans. NCBI lineage: Eukaryota > Metazoa > Chordata > Amphibia > Anura > Bufonidae > Bufo > Bufo gargarizans. The sequence continues at coordinate 8,185,566 of NC_058090.1, read as the reverse complement.
AGATATGTCCTAGAAACCACAAGAATGAAATACTTGTTGTACTGTGCCCCGCATCAATCAGCCATCTGCTCGCAGGAATACACTGTATATTCTCTGAGGCTGTCACTTCTGTGTCACACACACAACCCAGTGACAGGAATGTGTGCAGAGTATCTGACACAGGACGGAGTAAGCACTACAACTCCCAGCATACATCCCCGGCCACAATAATATTGATCGATCGCTACTGAAACCTGAGCAAGAGAGGTTCGCTAGCCCCTTTCTCACTGAGGTCTGGGATGTGTGTGTTCTCTAGGACTGCCAGGGAGAGCAGAAGGAGGACAGAAACAATAGCCTCACGGGAGCCAATATGGCTGACAAGGGTAGGTGCAGATTCACTTCAATGGGGCCGCAAAAGATGCGGACAGCACTCCGTGTGTTGTCCGCATCGGTTGCTCCGTTCCGTGGCTCGCAAAAAAAAATATAACCTGTCCTATTCTTGTCTGCGTTTTGCGGACAAGAATAGGCAGTTATTTTAATGGCTGTCCGTGCAGTTCCGCAAATTGCAGAAGGCACACGGCCGCCATCCGTGTTTTGCGGATCTGCAATTTGCAGACCGCAAAACACAAAACGATCGTGTGCATGAGGCCTAAAGGGACCACAGCCCTTCATTGTTTGAGAGACACAGCTCCCTACTTTTACTAGTGGTTGTAGCTGGTATTGCAGCTCACTGCTGCTCAGCTCCATTTTTAAGAGGCCCCCTCCAATCAGCTGATCACTGAGGGTGACAGGAGTCAACCCACCACTAGTCTGATATTGATTGTCCCAGAAAATCCCTTTAAGATATAAAAAGCCTTAAAAGGGCATCTGTCAGCAGTTTTGTACCTATGACACTGGCTGACCTGTTACATGTGCACTTGGCAGCTGAAGGCATCTGTGTTGGCCCCATATTCATATGTGCCGGCATTGAAAAATATTTTAATATATGCAAATGAGCCTCTAGGAGCAATGGGGGCGTTGCCTTTACACCTAGAGACTCTGCGCTTTCTGCAACTTCTGTGCCCTCTGCACTTTGATTGACAGGGCCAGGCAATGTAAATGTCATCACATCTGGTCCTGTCAATCAAAGTAGAGAGGGTGCGGCAGTTGCAGAGAGAGCAGAGCCTTTAGGTGTAATGGTAACGCCCCCGTTGCTCTTAGAGGCTTATTTGCATATATTAAAACTTCATTTTTCAGTACTGCGGGCACATATGAACATGGGACCAACACAGATGCCTTCAGCTGCCAAGCGCACATGTAACAGGTCAGCCAGTGTCATAGGGACAAAACTGCTGACAGATGCCCTTTAAGTATAAAAGAGTTGAGTGCACAAGAAGAAGAGACAGCTTTGTTCTGGATGTTTCAGGTCTGGTGGAGAGTTCCTTGAAGTCCTCTCTGAACTCCAGGTGACCTGTTCATGATTGTTATCCATATTACATGAATATTAGGACACGGAGCTGTGCTGGGGATTAGGATGTTCCCAGTGCAGCCTCGGGCGAAGAGAAGGAGCAGCTGACGCTTATCTCAGCTCTAATCAATGAAACATTTAGAGCATCAGAATACACAGTGGGGTCACAGATGCGGACAGCAACAGGACACAGATTATACAAAGTGACGCTGGTCACCAGGGGGCACAAAAAACAGGGTGGCATTTTTTTTTGCACAATGATACTTTGTTTCACATGGGAACACTTATGGGCCCCTAGGGGCGCTTACTTTCCGTTGACCATTGCCGGCAGACAGTGTTGGGCATCTTGCACAAGAGGTCACAAGGACAGTGGTGAGCCCTGTGGTAGACAGCAGTTAGGGCATGCTGGGGGTTGTATTCCAACGCACCACTGCTTGTAAGGACGTCACTGTCTCCCTCGTATCTGATGCTACATGACTGGAATGAGGAGATGAAGGAATAAAGTGTTAGTGGTTCACAGCCTCAGGCCTCATGCACACGGCCGTTGTTTGGGTCCGCATCCTAGCCGCCGTTTTTACGGCTCAGATGCGGACCCATTTACTTCAATGGGGCCGCAAAAGATGCAAACAGCACTCCGTGTGCTGTCCGCATCCGTTGCTCCGTTCCGTGGGCCCGCAAAAAAAAATAGAACATGTCCTATTCTTGCGGACAAGAATAGGCATTTCTACAATGGGCTGCCTGTTCCGTTCCGCAAATTGCGGAAGGCAAACGGGCGGCTTCTGTTTTTTTGCGGATCTGTGGTTTGCGGACCGCAATAAACGGAACGGTCGTGTGCATGAGGCCTCAGACTGCGGTACACTGGCTGCAGCAGAGGAAAGGACTCTAGAACTGTAAGGGGGCACCCTACATATCCAGCGCCCACTGCAGTTTTATGTAAAGCTTCAATAAAGAGTTTTGCAAACGTACACTGCACTTATCCACAATTTTCTCGTTGCTGTCATTGGGGGTCAGCGCCTCTTTTTAGCATAAAATTGTTGCATGACACTTTTTTGCAATTTTTTTATGCCACTCTCAACACATAGGAGTTTTGACGGAGTGGGGTGGGGGCCACCAAAAGGCATAAGAACCACGCCAGCTCCTGGCAGCCCCGGCAGGAGCAAGGACTACCAAAGATGCGTCTCATTGATGACGAGGCACAGACTCCGTGATAAATTAGGTGCATCTTCCAGAAGCAACGCCGGCGTAAAAAGGTATGAAAAAGACCACCCAAAAAATAATGGTCTTAATAAATTACCCCCATTGTTTACATAAGAGGCTGAAAACCTGCCCTGACCTAGTTGTGCTCACACAGCTGAAGGTTTGTTACCATGTGCTCAAGTGTAGATAGGGGAAACACTATAGAAGGTGCAGAGGTCACACATACTGGTGCCAGACAGTGTCCAAAAGTCCTTCTGCCATGAAGACACTGGTATTAAAGGGGTTCTCCGGCTTTTTAACACTCTTTGGTTCCCGAATGGACCAGACTTACTTGCTCCCTGACGCTTGGTCCCAGCCACTTAGGTCCACCGCCTTGAGGCCCCTCTTGTAAACTTCTGGCACGGGTAGGGGGTCACGTGTGACGCTGCAGCCAATGATGTGCAACACCTAACCCAGTGACAGGGGGAGCCAAAAAGTGCTTAAAAAAAAAAAAAAAAAAAAAAAAAAAAAAAGGAGAACCACTTTAAAAATGGTACACGACAGGTGGAGGCCCCGTTACAGATTTTGCATTAATGCCCTGGAGCTTCAGGTTGCAATCCAAATAACAAAGAGCGCTACAAATCTCTTTCCTGCCCTGGAGGAACCTACACTGATACACTGTAACAAATCATCAGCTTTTTTAACAATAAAATGTTTTGATTCTCTGACAGGAGACTGGACCCGCACTTTAATTGATTTATTATATCATTGACAGCCATGACGGAGGGGCTGCAGCGCCGGCTCCTTTTCTTATACCGATAGGTAGAGGTTCTGTAAAGAGCTGAACCTTAAGTGACATCGGTAGAATTACTCTTTGTACATGTATGAGATAACAGTTAATACCGGGTATCGAGCTTCATCTCCCCCTCCCCTCCCGCAGCAGCAGCTACAATTACATTATTCAATACTTTTATGGTTATTGCGCAGCGCTTGCTGTTTATCACCGGAAGATCAGCCCCGGTCGGGTTACAGGTAATAGACAAATGCAGCACAAGCTACAATAGGCAGTAAAACAGTGGGTGCTATGGAGTCGCACATCAACAGCTATAATCAACTCCTTAAAGTGAATGTCATGTCAATAGGACCTGAAGGCTATGCTAATTAATTCTTTATAGACGTGGGAGCTCCGCTTTTCTGATACAGAGCTACAAATCTCCTGCATAGATAAAGTCACTAGATACTATTCTGGCTACCTGCAGCCACCACTAGGGGGAGTGCACTGGATCATGTACCTCAAGTCTCCTCTCCCACAAAAAACCCTAAACATTTTGTAATGAAAAGTTCTAAAGCTTCCTAATATGATTTCAATCTATTGCCATTTTCAAAGTCTCTGCTTGCTTTCAGCCACTGGGAACTTTCGGAGCAAAAAAACCTATCCAGGTCCAATAATCAGCAGCACATCTACCGTAAAGACAGGGAAAGAGGATTGAGGGCTAAACTTTTTCTTCCTGTTCCTGACATTTCAGACGAGCGAGTTGTACACTCCGGACTTGGAGTGTGAGTATGTGGCAGCTCCTGCCCTGACCTCCCAGCACAACCAGGGTCGCATAGCATTATATAGATTTATGTAACCCTTAGGCCTCTTTCACACGGGCGAGTATTCTGCGCGGATGCAATGCGTGATGTGAACGCATTGCACCCGCACTGAATCCGGACCCATTTATTTCTATGGGGCTGTGCACATGAGTGGTGATTTTCACGCATCACTTGTGCGTTGCGTGAAAATCGCAGCATGTTCTATATTGTGCGTTTTCTACGCAACACAGGCCCCATAGAAGTGAATGGGGCTGCGTGAAAAATCGCAAGCAAGTGCAGATGCGGCGCAATTTTCATGCACGGTTGCTAGGAGACCCGATCATTATTTTCCCTTATAACATGGTTATAAGGGAAAATAATAGCATTCTGAATACAGAATGCTTAGTACAATAGCGCTGGAGGGGTTAAAAAAAATAAAAAATAATTTAACTCACCTTAATCCACTTGATCGCGCAGCCGGCATCTCTTCTGTCTTCTGTGCTGTTTGCAGGAAAAGGACCTGTGGTGACATCACTCCGGTCATCACATGATCCATCACCATTGTAAAAGATCATGTGACGGGCCATGTGATGACCGGAGTGATGTCATCACAGGTCCTTTTCCTGCACACAGCACAGAAGACAGACAGAAGAGATGCCGACTGCGCGAGCAAGTGGATTAAAGGGAGTCTTTCACCTAATCTGAGCGTTTTAGACCGCTCAGATCAGGTTATAGACTGTTTAACCCTCATTACGATCCTACCTTTGTCTTATGTGTCCCTCGCCCAGATAATGAAAATACTACTTTTTAAACTTATGCAAATTACCTTCTGAAGGTGCCCAGGGGCGGCGTTACTGGGCGATGTGCCCAGAAAAACACACCTCCAGCCGGCGGACGTCACGAGCAGCACCAGAGGACGGCGGGCTGGGAACTGGCCCGCACCTGCGCACTGCTCTGCCCATTATGGGCAGAGGAACAGCTTTTCATATTGCGCATGCGCCGGCCAACTAAAGACAGCCGGCCGGCGCATGCGCAATATGAAAGGATGTTCCTCTGCCCATAATGGGCAGAGCAGTGCGCAGGTGCGGGCCAGTTCCCAGCCCGCCGTCCTCTGGTGCCGCTCGTGACGTCCGCCGGCTGGAGGTGTGTTTTTCTGGGCACATCGCCCAGTAACGCCGCCCCTGGGCACCTTCAGGAGGTAATTTGTATAAGTTTAAAAAGTATTATTTTCATTATCTGGGCAAGGGACACATAAGACAAAGGTAGGATCGTAATGAGGGTTAAAGAGTCTATAACCTGATCTGAGCGGTCTAAAACGCTCAGATTAGGTGAAAGACTCCCTTTAAGGTGAGTTTAATTAATTATTTAACCCCTCCAGCACTATTGTACTATGCATTCTGTTTACAGAAAATAATACAACCCCGATCCCAAGCCCGAACTTCTGTGAAGAAGTCCGGGTTTGGGTACCAAACATGCCGATTTTTCTCACGCGCGTGCAAAACGCATTACAATGTTTTGCACTCGCGTGGAAAAATCGCACATTTTCCGGCAACGCACCCGCTTCTTATCCAGGCAAAAAACATGACGCCCGTGTGAAAGAGGCCTAAGGGTTACATAGCATCATAAATCTATATAATGCTATACGGCCCTGGCTGTGCTGGGAGTGTACAACTCGCTCGTCTGAAATGTCAGGAACAGGAGAAAAAGTTTAGCCCTCAATCCTCTTTCCCTGTCTCTACGGTAGATGTGCTGCTGATTATTGGACCTAGATCATTTTTTTTGCTCCAAAAGTTCCCAGTGGCTGAAAGCAAGCAAAGACTTTGAGACTGAGTTCAGGACAGGACCGCAAAACACATACGGTCGTGTGCATGAGGCCTTAGGCCCCCTGCATACGATCAGGATTGCGTGCGGATTTTCCGCGCGGATTTGCGTGCGGAAAATCCGCACCGTAGGTCATGTACATTGTATTCTATGAGAATTTGAAATTCTCAATGCACACGATGCGGATTTTTTCCGCGCGGATTTTGACCTGCGGTGCGGATTTTAAAATCCGCGACATGTCAATTAATTTTATTTTTCCTGACCGGATTTTCTTCATTCACTTAGTGAAATCCGCATGCGGAAAATCCGCACCGAATCCGCACGCAAATCCGCACCAATTAATGCGGATTGACCGCACAGATTTGCCTGCGAACACCTGCGGATTTCAGTGCGGATTCTCCGCACATGAATCCTGAACGTGTGCATGTACCCTAATGCTGAGAGCATCAGATCTTTATGTACCTGGCTGGTGGCCATGAGGAAGGACAGGGCGGCATCAGCCCGCCGGGAAGTGTCCCTGTAGGGTCTATGGCCAGTCCACCCCTGCCTACCAGATCTGTAGATGTCTCTGCTAACAATTCCGCTGGGTAGTTGTTATACTTGCACCCAGTCTCCACAATCCCCAGTAAGTACATGAGCAGCAGAAATCTCTGATACTGGGGATGCCTTTTACCTGCACTGATACATTGTATCAACCTGGAGATGAGCTTTGCTTAGACTGAACACAATTGTAACAAACCCTCATCTGTGAATTGTATTAGGCTTCTTTCACACTAGCGTTAGGCTTGTCCGGCAGGCTGGTTCCGTAGTAACGCTTGCGCGCGTGTGCTGCCGGAAGTTTGGCATGTTTGCCATGCTGCGGCCAAATCTCCTGCCCATCCCGATTATAGTGAATGGGGCCGGAGCGGACTTCCCCTGCCAGATCAGCCTAACTCTAGTGTGAAAGAAGCTTTTGGTCAAGAGAGCTTTTTTTTTTTTTTTTTTTTTTTTTTCAAATCTCTGAACATAAACAAGAATGCATTAACTGACAGCAAGCAGAGATCTTCACTATGCATTGTTTCAGTTGCTCAGATATTGTAAAGTGCACAAACCTTCTTTCTACAAGTTTTCATTACAGGTTGGTTAAGAGATTCATCAGTGATTCAGAAAACACGACTGTTTCCTTTTAAAAACAGCGCCACACCAGTCCATAGGACGTTTGTGGTATTGCAGCTCAGCGCCATTCACCTTAGTGGAGCTGAGCGCTTGCGATACCAAACACAACCCATAGACAGGTGTGGCGCCATTTCTGGAATCCAGGTCCATAGATCGGTAGCACGGGGAAGTGCAAGGTGGAGGTCAATAGCTCAGGTGCAATCACAGCTGCCTATGAGCAATGCTTTAACCCTTTCAGCTGTCCTGTGACTATTCAGCTTTTACAATAGTGACGATGGAAAGGAGAGCGATCAGCTCTCTATGGGAGGCATCTGCACCTGCAGCATTGATTCTCTGTCATCAGTCACTCCATTCAATATGCTGCTATTAGGGTACGGCCACATGGTCGGGGGGGGGGGGGCACAACACTATTCATTGCACCTCAGCGCCTGACAATGCCACATTCAGCAGCTGACAACCATAGGATCCAAATGATATGTTTAGATACGATTGGTGGTGTTCAAAGCAATTGTCACACCAGCTAGGGTACAACTACAACACCCAGCATGCCCTACGTGTTCTATCTTCTGCAGTGTAGAGGCTAACCATGAGCTTCCATGTGTTTCCGTGTCTGTGCCTCTGCACTGCAAGAGATAGAACATGTCCTACCTTTCGCCGCATCTTGCGGATCGTGAACCCATTGAAGTCAATGGGTCCGTACCCTAATGTGGAGTGTACATGGCCAGTGTTTTGCAGACCTGCGGATTGCGGTCATGTGCATGAGGCCTTGTATGGAGGGAAATGGACCTCTTAGCATTATCTGCATCTATTTGCAGGATGTGATAGGTGCAGCTATGACAATCCAGGGCACAAAACCATCGGGCATTGTAATTCTGATCCCATGACACCCCATTTTATGGTCTACTACTATTAACCCCTTGTGGATCTTCTCCACGGCTACACAAGGGTTAAGTCCAGAACTCTGGATGAGTAATTGTGTTACAGGCGCCACAGAATTATTTACCTTTAATAATGGCAGACAATGGATACAACACGTCAGAGCATTACGGTAAGCCAGGCAGATGGCAGGTGACATTTCTGAAAAACCCACAAGGAAAAATGAGGTGTGAAGCAAGGTCCAGGATAAATGAGGACATCGTCCGGAGAAAGCGAACATAAGGAAAACGAGGGCCGACAGTCACCGGATGACCTGTCAACCTTACAGAGAGAAGTACTGGACCCACACTACGGAATAAGAGCGGATACTGAGGATTACACCCAGTATACAGGACAGAGAAGTGGTACTGTGCAGTGTCCATATATACAGGATAAGAGCAGATACTGAGGATTACACCCAGTATACAGGACAGAGAAGTGGTACTGTGCAGTGTCCATATATACAGGATAAGAGCAGATACTGAGGAATACACCCAGTATACAGGACAGAGAAGTGGTACTGTGCAGTGTCTATATATACAGGATAAGAGCAGATACTGAGGATTACACCCAGTATACAGGACAGAGAAGTGGTACTGTGCAGTGTCCATATATACAGGATAAGAGCAGATACTGAGGATTACACCCAGTATACAGGACAGAGAAGTGGTACTGTGCAGTATCCATATATACAGAATAAGAGCAGATACTGAGGATTACACCCAGTACACAGGACAGGAGAAGTGGTACTGTGCAGTGTCCATATATACAGAATAAGAGCAGATACTGAGGATTACACCCAGTATACAGGACAGAGAAGCTGGTACTGTGCAGTGTCCATATATACAGAATAAGAGCAGATACTGAGGATTACACCCAGTACACAGGACAGAGAAGTGGTACTGTGCAGTGTCCATATATACAGAATAAGAGCAGATACTGAGGATTACACCCAGTGTACAGGGCAGGAGAAGTGGTACTGTGCAGTGTCCATATATACAGAATAAGAGCAGATACTGAGGATTACACCCAGTACACAGGACAGAGAAGTGGTACTGTGCAGTGTCCATATATACAGAATAACAGCAGATACTGAGGATTACACCCAGTATACAGGACAGAGAAGTGGTACTGTGCAGTGTCCATATATACAGAATAAGAGCAGATACTGAGGAACTCTCTTTAATTTTATACAAAAATACAAAAAATTTGACATAAAATTTCCAAACAATATATAAAACAAGTATATACACTTACCCTACTGGCCCAGCTCCATGCATACTATCTCATTCATACCTACTAAAAAGAGAAAATGAAACCTAGCCTAACGTAAAAATCCGATCCGGCTGAACCCTGACTATATACAAATTTATACAAATTGTTTCTAACAGAAAAAAAGACAACTTGTCACAATAAATAATCATACTAAAAATATCAAATAACCCAAAAAATTTTTTTTTTTTTAAATATATATATATTTTTTTGTATTTTTTTTTTTGTATATTTTTTTGTATTTTTATTTTTTGGGGTATACACACACACATATGAGAAAAACAAAAACAAACCTATACTAACCCTACCAATCTATCTATCCCATCACCTTCACCCAGGGCCAACCTCCGCCTCTTGTCCCTCCATGAGGCCAGCCCTTCCTCCACCACCCACACCCAGCCCCTCGCCTCATGTCCTCCTATGTCCGCATAGTCCAGGGTTGGATGCAGGCCTCCCCACACGAAAATAAATAAATAAATATGAACCCCCCCCCACCCCATCCCACCCAACCTAACTACACCCCACTTACCCTATCATACAATATATACATCTTATAACAACCATATCTATCTATACAAACCAATATTAAAATCCACCCGAAGACCCAAGTTCAGTCATTTGCAAACCTTTCTTCAAAAACTCATCTTAAATACAAAACAAAAACCTAATGTAAAAGCCTCAGCCCAACACCAGGAAAAGTGCTACTGAGGCTAAGGTACATCAAAGGTGAAGCCTCTCCAGAGGTAAGAGACCCCATCCGTACCCACCTTCTCGCACTCAAGAGAGCGAACCTTCGCCAGGTCACCTAGAATGTTCCTACACACCTCTTCCACAGGGAGGACTTTCTGCTGGGTTGAAACTAAACACCGTGCGTTCCATGTGAAGTACCTGACCACTATGCTAACTACAAAAGCTGTGCATGGGTCCCTTCTTCCCAAACCTTTGAATGCTCCATAAGCCCATTCCGCATAGGAGAGGTTGGCTAGCCTAGGCCAGCCAATGGATGCGCCCACCCGTTTGTATACCTCTGTATTAAAGGGACACTGAAGCAGGAAGTGCTCCATACTTTCCAGTATGTCGCCACACTCCTCCCGGGGACAACCCCTTTCATCAGAGTTCCTATACCTCAAGTTGCCCCTTACATACAGCTTCCCGTGAAAGCAGCGCCAAGCCAAGTCCCAAAACTTCAAGGGGATCCTTGCCGAATTTAACAACTGTAAACCCCTGTCTAGATCCCGGCTTGGGCAATCCTTAAGGGCCAGGGGCTTTCGGAAGTGGGTCAACAAGACCCTCTCGTCAAGGGATCTCCTTGACTGGGTCTTGATTTCCCTCACTCCCAAACCCCACCGGCGGATCACCTTCAGAATCGGGGTGACATAAGCCGGAAGATATCCGTGAGGTGTACGCAAATCCTTCACTTGCCCTCCTGTCTCCCACTCCTGGAAGAAAGGCCGAAACCAACCCCTGCAAGAGACTACCCACGGAGGAGCCCTCTCTTTCCAGAGGTTTGCCAGGTTGATCTTAACAAAGGTGTTCACAAGGAACACCACTAGGGTTGACCATACCCAACCCCCCTAATCTCCTCGTACGGTATGTCACCTCTCTCTTGACTAGGTTCAGCCTATTCCCCCATAACAGTTGAAAGAACAGACTGTAAACCCGAGTCCAGAGAGGTTCTGGCAAGACACATACACTGGCCAAATAGATAAGCAAAGGGAGAAGGTAAGTCTTGATCAGGTTCACCCTTTCCCTGAGGGTCAAAGACCAACCCTTCCACTGGTCAACCTTCTGAGCGGCGATCGTGAGCCTGCTGTCCCAATTTTGGGTGGGATAATCCCCATGGCCGAATTGAACGCCTAGGACTTTGGCTGACGACTGGGGCTCTGGGAGGGTGTCCGGGAGACCGAAAGATGGATCACCCCCTCCCAGCCAGAGACTCTCACACTTATCCCGGTTAATCACGGACCCGGAGACTTCCGAGTAGCGTTCTACCTCCGACATCACGTATTCCGCCTCCCCTCCCGAGGACACGAAAACAGTGACGTCATCGGCATACGCCACCACCCTCAGAGTGGCTTCTGGCTCCTCCAGACTCATCCTGACTCCCGCCTAACGGTCCTCGATCAATCCTCCTAATAAAAGGATCAATCGCAAACACGTATAAGAGCGGGCTCAATGGACAACCCTGGCGGACTCCAGACCCGACCTCAACAACCGTTCACCAGAGGGAAACTCTCTGCCCCTGCATACAAGATCTTTAACCAATCGACAAACCCCCCCGGCAGGCCATATTTCAGAAGGACTGCCCAGAGGTACTCGTGGTCAACCCGATCAAAAGCCTTTGCCTGATCTAAAGCCAGCATGTACCCCTTCCAGTTACCCGCCCTACTCTGCTCCACTGCCTCTCGGACACCGAGCACAGCACTAAACGTGCTTCGGCCTGGAACTGAGCAATGTTGGGTCTCCGAAAGGAGCCGGGGCGCAAACTGCACCAACCGTTTAAACAGTATCTTGGCCAGGATCTTTCTGTCCGTATTGAGAGGCGCTATGGGACGCCAATTCTCAATACGGCTCGGATCTTTACCCTTTGATATAAGGATCAGAGCTGACCTCCTCATTGACTTCGGCAGAGCACCCGAGGAAAGGCACTCATTGAATACCTTAGTCAAGAGGGGAACCAAGGAGTCCTTAAAGGTCTTATAAAACTCGGATGTTAAGCCATCCGGGCCTGGCGACTTCTTTAGGGCAAGCCCTTCGATCGCCAGGCTGACTTCCTCTTCTCTGATTTCTTCTATCAAAACGCCAAGAGAGAGGTCTACTCTTGACTCAGGGATGGTTTCAGCCAGGAAAGCCGAAATCCTGTCCCGATTCAGATCCTTCTTCCTCAAGAGGCACGAGTAGAAGGACTTGACGATTTCCAAGATCCCTGATCTGGACCTATCCAGAGATCCCGTACCATCGACCAGTCCCGTCACCAACTTACTTTTCACTGACATCTTACAGTTTCTGTAAGGGTCGGGCGAGCGGTACTTCCCGAAATCCCTCTCAAAAACCAAAGATGTGTGTCTATCGTACTGGCACCTCTTAAGCAAAGATTTCACCCTGGAGATATCCTCTCGGCTACCTCCAGTCGAGACCAGTTGTTCGAGTTTCCTCCTCAGACCCTGATACAAGCGGTACCTGTCCAGGGACCTGAGGCTCGAGAGCTGGCGGAAGAATTTTGCCACCCGATCTTTGAATATCTCCCACCACTCAGACTTAGTGTCACAAAGATCCAGCAACTCTACCTGACTCTGAAGGAAGTCCTTAAAGGATTGTCTCACCTCTGCTTCCTCCAGGAGGGCCGAATTTAGCTTCCAATAGCCTCTTCCCATTTGGGGGGATTCTGCAACATTCAAAGAGAACATAATCATACAGTGATCAGAGAATTCCACCTCTACCACCTCTAAAGGTGAAAAAGTAGTCTCCTCCTTTAAATAAAACCTGTCTATTCTAGACCTAATCTGACTACCTCTATAATAAGTGAAACCACCGTGGCCTGGGGTGTGCCTAATGTGGACATCCACCAGGCGAGCCTCGCTAGCTATGCTATTCAGGGATACACTATCATAAGCCAGCCGGTTTCTGGCGCCTCCCCGGTCTTGGGACCTTGTGACTGTATTAAAGTCCCCGCCAAAGACCACCTGCTGACTCGTAAAAAGGAAAGGTTTGATCCTCAAAGAGACGCTTCCGATCCCACCTGGTTTGGGGACCATAGATGTTTATCAGGCGAAGCTCTTGACCCTTCATGAGGACATCTAAAATCAAACACCTCCCCATTTCTAACTCAATCACTCGTCGGCTTTCTACTGGTGCGGTAAAAAGAACCGCCACTCCTCTATACGGCTCAGCCGCAAGAGACCAATATGATGGACCACACCTCCACTCCTTTTTTGCTTTGTACACAGCCGCCAAATCTGGCAGCCTGGTCTCTTGCAAAAATAAAATGTCAGCTTCAACCCGGCTGAGAAAATCAAAGGCTGCAAACCTAGCCGCATCAGATTTAATACTGGCGACATTAATGGTCGCCAGCGTCAACGGAGTGAGTGCCGCCATACAGAGTGATTAGGTTAGACAGCCTTCTTCCTTCCATTTTTTTCCCCTTCTTCTTACCTCTCCCGGAGCTACCCCCTAAGGTGGCACGATTTATTTTGAGAGAGACAGTGGTGTCCATCTCATTAGTCACCACCGCCTCCCCCTTCGCACCACCCTTGTCATTCCCATTCCCAGTGTCCAGACCCGCCCCACCTCCCGAGGACCTTGCATCCTCACCAGAGGGAGGCACGGGCCCTGCAGAGGCACCTTTTCTTACCCCTCCGGCTCCCCACCATCGACCCCCTCCCCAGAAGAAGAGGAGGTGGAGATCTCATCCAAGGTGAGGTACCGGTTGGAAAGATCCAGGGGAAGAGAGTTAGGATCAGAGAGGTCCAGGGGGGAGCTGGCTTCACCCTCCGCAGCCACTCTGATCGGGCTAGATCTTTTTTTGGTCAGACGTTTTCTTCTTGTTCTTTTAGACTGTCACACTCCCCTCTGTTGCACTCTCATAGCAAGAGGACAGTCACCTCGGAACGGTCTAGTCTCCCGAGTTCCTCATTCACCTCGATATCCCCCAGGGTCTCAGCTCTAGGAGAGGCATTCTCTTGGGAGGGCCCAGGCATCACCCCAGGGCGGGGTTCCACCTGCCCCCTCTCCATTTGACGCCTCTCCCTCAGTCTCTGCTAGGATAGGCCGTCTTGTCTCTTCATCGACCCCACTGCCCTGTCGCTTTCGCCAGCACTCGCCCCTGAACGGGTGCCCTAGCTCACCACACAGGTTGCATCTAATCTGCCCATAAGATGCAGCTAGATGGCCTTCACCCCCGCACAACGAGCACCTCTGCACTTGGCAGCTGGCACTGAAGTGCGAAGGGCTGCCGCACTTGTAACACAGCTTAGGCTTCCCCCTGTAGAACACCATGATCCTATTCCGACCAAAGAAAGCAGATGATGGTATGTGGGAAACCGAACCCCCTGAATGTTTAAATTTAATCTGAAACGTCCAGGCACCCGACCAGATGCCAAACTCATCCAGGTTCTTGCTAGGAAGACCCTGGACGTCCCCGTACCTGCTCAACCTGGTCAAGATGTCAACACAAGAAAGTGACTCGTTACGGGTCAGAACGGTCACCTTCTTGACCTCATTCTGGCGGGTTATCGCTTGCACGAAAAACCCCTGCCAGTCCGGCTAGTCTTTTGCCAGTTCATACCCAGACCAGAAAAGTTCAGGACCCTCTGGCCAGGCAAAACTGACATCAAATTCCAGGGTGCCATACGGATGTATCAGGGCAAAGATGTCACATGCCCTGATGCCCATCTGAAAGAGAAGCTCTGCCACCCTCTTCCTAGTAGGACACGCTTCATTGCCTCTCCATTTCAGACAGACAACATTCCGTCTGGTTGACCCGGGGCCGGTTGTGGGTGAAGACCAGGTGGTCTCGCCCCCGCCTTGCTCTCGGAAGGCACGCAAGCCATGCCTGTCCATTCAGGATAGATCCACCTGCTGCCCCCCTACTGTAATGGAATTCTCCCCTCTCCTAAGAGCCTCTAGAAGTTGCCGCTGCAAGTTACCGTCACTAGACATTGGTAATGGGGAGGACCTGATCTATACGAGTATTACTGTAGTGCAGCGGCGGCATGAAGTGCACGGTGTCATACCAACCAATGACGCCACGCGCTCCTGCTGTCAGCAGGAATCCAGGCCGGCATACCACGGCCGCGTGCATTCGGGCTAATTCTGAGCAATACCAAAAAATTTGCGACAAATCAGCACCTGGTGAATCACACCGTGGACAATTGGATGTGTTCCTTACCCCACATTTATTAGGCCACAGTGGCGTAACATATATTCTGTGTAAAATATTAAATTGAACTACAACGTGATTAAAGTTGTGGGACACTAGTCTCAAATTAGACAATATGTTCTCCCAGTCATCTAATTGTATAACTGAACATTCACCTCCCCAAGCCCTTTGTCCGGGAGAGGATGTGTTATTAAAAAGTGCTTTAACTAGTAATTTATAAAATTGAGCAATCTTAAGCTTGTGACCTACAATTCCCGTTTATTCACTTAAGGCCCCTTTCACACGGGGCAAGAATTCCGTGCGGGTGCAATGCGTGAGGTGAACGCATTGCACCCGCACTTCAATGGGGCCCATTCACTTCAATGGGGCTGTGCAGACGAGCGGTGATTTTCACGCATCACTTGTGCGTTGCGTAAAAAAAATAAAAAAATAAAAAATAAAAAATAAAAAAAATAAAAAATAAAAATCGCAGCATGTTCTATATTCTGCATTTTACACGCAATGTAGGCCCCTTAGAAATGAATGGGTCTGCGTTAAAATCGCAAGCAAGTGCGGATGCGGTGCGATTTTCACTCATGGTTGCTAGTTGATAGTGATGAAAGCAACCCTGGAGCCAATTAAAGTGTATTAACATGGTTATAAGGGAAAATAATAAAATTTTTAATGCAGAATGCTTGCTAAAATGTGGATTGAGGGGTTAAAAAAAATAAAAAATGAATTAACTCACCTCATCCACTTGATCCGGCATAGTCTTCTTGCTTCTTTTTTCAGGACCCACAAAAGGACCTTTGATGACGTAATCGCGTTGACCACGTGACCTATTAATATCCAGACCTGATACTTCACCAAAGGAATTATCTATTTGAATAATTCTTGGGAGTGTAGTATTCGTATTCTGTATAAAAAAAATAATACATCATCTGCATATAAAGTAATAAGATCCTCCCTTCCCAGTATTCCAAACCCTTCAATCCCAGGATCTTGCCTTACCCTGGCCATAAGAGGCTCGATATATATATCGAATAGTAATGGGGAAAGTAGGCATCCTTGATGGGTGCCTCTATTCAATAGAATGCTGTCTGTCAAGCCCCCATTAATTTTCAACCTAGCCTTGGGAGACTTTTACAAAAGCTTAATCATGTTTATGAACCTAGCTCCAAATCACATTTTATTCAAAACCTTCCAGAGGAATCTCCACTCCACCCTGTCAAAGGCCTTAGAGGCATCAAGACACAGGATGGAGCGAGAGACCCCCCTTTATTGCACCCTCCAACTCCTGCAGAGAGAATTAATGATCGAGACATTCTCTTTCAGTATCTGTTAGGACTGTGTGACACAGTGAGAGGTTTGGTCTGGGAAAACAGGTATTTTCCTCCCAGCATGTGCTGCTGGGCTGATTTACAGCCAGGTGAGGTCAAATACCGGACTTAAAATGCCGGTCTGGGTTTTGGCAGCACCTGGCTGTCCTAAAATAGGCTGATAAGGGACATGTGACCTTGTGTATGGCAGTTGGGATATAAAGAGAAAGACCTGCAGGCTTCTATTGGCTAATGCAGGTCATGTGATGTGCCATATTAGAATTTTTGGGGAATATCTCAGGAACGGTACGTGCTGGAGAGCTGAGACCTGGTCTAAAAACCTTCCCGGACACCTAAAGTACCTGTGTGCCAAATTTCGTGATTGTGAATGCGACGGCGCGGATTCCTTTAACGGACATACAAACACACACAGCTTTATATATTAGATATAGTGCAGGCGCCATTTTGTGCTGAAAAAATACAGCGCTCTAGATTTTTTTTTTTTTTTTTTATTGAAGCACAATTTCTGTAACTTACCCCTAAGTCAATTATATGTTTGACCAGATATAGCAGTCAAATTTTCAAGTTCAGAATTTTGTATGGCCCGCGAACGATGTTACAAATATCCAAGTGGCCGTCGGCAGCAAAAAAAGGTTCCCCACCCCTGATTTACCCAGTCCGATATTACAGACCCACCGTTCTCCAAACCTGCCTGATCCTCAGTGGAGATGAAGCTGCATTTATGTGCACCAATCATCTCCACTGTATAGGGATGAGCGATACAGTGTAACAAAGTATCAGCTTAGTTCAGGCATTAGGGCTCATGCACACGACCGTATGTATTTTGCGATGCACAAAAAATACGGACGACGTCCATGTGCATTCCGTATTTTGCAGAACGGAAAAGTTGGCCCCCAATAGAACAGTCCTATCCTTGTCTGTAATGCAGACAATAATAGGACTTTTTCTATTTTTTTGCGGAACGGACATACAGAAACGGAATAACTTCCTTGTTTTTTGCGGACGCATTGCACTCGCGCGATAAAAACGGAACGCAATCGCAGTCAAAACTGACTGCAATTGCGTACCTACTCGCGCGGGTTTGCCGCAATGCACCGGGACGCATCCGGACACGCTCGTCTGCAAGGGGCCTTACAGGTTGCAGCACTGAACACGTATAGATTTTTACCATAGCAGAGGCGCCGCTCCTGGTGCAGCATGCTTTACCTCGTTAATTGTCCACTGGGTCCCATTTTATTAACTTGGGTAGATGATGGCATCTTTAATTAAAACTGACGGCCTTAATGGCGTTGCTGTGGGCCTCAGCTCTGCTCCACAGAACGTGACTGTTTAATGCAGTGCAGCTGCCAATGGAGCCTGGGCCTCCGCCAGACATCACGAGTCTACCTACACCCACCTTATGGGAACAAAGAGGTAGCAGATCTCACCCTATGTGGATACAGGGGTGCAGACCCTATGCCAGGGATTGCAACCTTCAGCACTCCAGCTTCTGTAAAACTACAACTCCCAACATGCACAGTTGCTTGGCTGTTCTTGTAACTCCCATAGAAGTGAAAAGAGGATTGTAGGAGTTGTAGTCTCTGAACAGCTGGCGTTCCGGAGGTTGTTGATCCCTGCCCTATCCCATGTTAAGAGCACACGCCCGATCTTATACGAAGGACTGGACCCAATGATGGATCAAGCATATACAATGTCGTTGCTACATGCACACAACCGTATATATAATATGTATGGATGGATGACATCCGTGTGGCATCCATTTTTTTGCAGATGCATTGTAACAATGCCTATCCCTGTCCGCAAAACGGACAAGAATACAACATGCTCTATATTTTTTGTGGGGCTACGGAATGGACATACGGATGCCGTATTTTCCGAGGACCCATTGAAATGAATAGGTCCACAACCTATCCGCAAAAAAAAAAAAAAAACTGACACAGAAACAAAATACGTTTGTGTACATTAGGCCTTAAAGGGGTTGTCCAGGATTAGAAAAACATGGCAGCTTCCTTCCAGAAATGGCCCCAGACCGCTCCAAAGGTTGTGTGTGGTATTTGCATCTCAGGGCCATTGAAGTGAATAGGGCTGAGCTGCAGTACCGAACACAACCTATGGACAGGTGTGGGGCTGTTTTTGGAAGAAAGCTGCCATGTTTCTCTAAGCGTGAACAACCCCTTTAAGGCCGCCATACACATTAAACTTCCTGCACAAGTTGAGGATTACACAAGGATTCTTGTGCAGAAAGACCCCAACGTAATAAAGTACCAGGCAAAGTGTACAAATATCATGTAGACTGTTTTTTCGTTGACCTGCCCTACGGATTTTGAAATCTGAAGCATGTCAATCGTTTCTGTGGATTTCACCCTTTTCAATGCGAGCGCGAGATCTGCTGCAAAACTGCACCGAAAACCCCAAGTTAGGCTACTTTCACACTAGCGGCAGGACGGATCCGACAGGCTGTTCACCCTGTCGGATCAGTCCTGGCGCTATTTCGCCGAGCAACTGCCGCTCCGTCCCCATTGACTATAATGGGGATGGGGGCGGAGCTCCGGCGCAGCACGGCAGTGCACGGCGAGGGGCCGTCGGACTAAAAGTACTGCATGTCCGGCTTTTTAGTCCGGCGGCCTCTCACCGCGCACTGCCGTGCTGTGCCGGAGCTCCACCCCGTCCCCATTACAGATGCAATTTATGTTTCGGTTTCAATGCAGTGGCGAGATCGACGGCAAAACTGCATCAAATACGCACCAAAATCTGCATGCGAGAAGCTACCTGCTCACGGGTGTAGATAAACATGCAGCAGATCTGCATGAATTTCTGTGCGTTTCCACACCAAAACCTGCATGTGTTACTTGCACTTTTGGTGCGGATTGGATGTGGTTTTGACCCAGATCTTAACCTTGCATCGAAAAGGGGAAAATCCGGACAAAACAACCGCACAAAGGCCGCTTTCAGACTAGCGTATTCAAATTCGTCAGTATTCTGGCTCAGGATCCTGATGATATACAACCAGTATTGTCATCAGGATTTACACGCGTATTTCTTCCTTCCTTCATTATTTGTGCCCTGCACAACTGTAATTTGTGTATTTGGAAACAAATCCGCACAAAACTTGGACATGCTGCGGATTTCAAATACTGACGGAAATTACACCCATGTGAATAGCTCCATTCATTAACATTAGCAGCGGATTCTGGTACATTAAATCCGGACTATATACTCTTTGCAAAGACGCTCGTCTGAAAGCGGCCAGACAACGGACACGCTGCAGATTTCAAAATCCGCACTGAACGAAAAAGCACAGTGTGTACATGAGATTTCTGAAACCTTATACACTTTGCTGGTATTCAATTACGCAGCATTTTTTCCGCCTGAGAACCCACATGGAAAAAAAATGTGCGTAGTATGTTATGTGCGTAGTATGCTGTGTGCGCAGGCAGCCTGTGGATTAAGTGCTATTTTTCTGCACGGAAAAACCACTGCGTAGTACAATGAAAGAGATTTCACAAAGGTCATGTACACTTTGCCTTTTTCCTTCCGTGCAGAAATTGACCTGCCGTGTGGATGTTAAAATCTGAAGCTTGTCAATTGTTTGTGCGGATTTCACCCTTTCCAATGCAAGGGTGAGATCTGCTGCAGAACCGCAAGTAACCGAAGCGATTTATGGTGCGTAAACGCACTAAAATCCTCAGGCAGTTTCCAGTGGAATTTCTGCAAGACAGGCCACACGTGTGCGCAGGTATAGTCTTAGCGCACCGTCTCTGAACTCTCCCTGGGAGAAGGATCGGTCGAAATTAATAATGGGTGGGTGAGCGCACATAAGATCCGCCTGGTGCAGGTTTATGCGAGTTTCTGCAACATATCCGCAGCAAAATCTGCAATTTCTAACAGCGGTTTTTGGTGCAGATTAGATGCAGCTTTTGCTGTAGATCTCACCTTTTTCTAATAAACCCACAGCTAAAAACTCCAAACATAATTGACATGCTAAGGGCTCTTGCACACGAATGCATTTCCTTTCCGTGTCCGTTCTGGGTTTTTTCTGCGGACTGTATGCGGAACCATTCATATCAATGGGTCAGAAAAAAAAATAAACGGGTACGTCCGTTCCGCAAAAAAACAAACAAACACGTCCTATTCTTGTCTGTCTTGTTACAATGGATCCGCAAAAAAACAAAACCCAAAAAAAACTGATGCAATACAGAGGACACATGGACGTCATCAGTTTATTTTGCGGGTCCGTGTTTTGTGGACCGCAAAATACACACTGGTCATGTGCATGAGCCCTAAGGAAGGGGTAGGCAACCTCCGGCACTCCAGGTGTTGTGAAACTACAACTCATAACATGCATACTTGCGCTGAATGGAGAATGCTGGGAGTTGTAGTTTTAGAACAGCTGGAGTGCCGAAGGTTGCTGACCCCTGTGCTAAGAGTTTGGAAATCCGCACCGCGGTCGATTTCTGCGCAGACAAAATCCGCAAAGTGTACATGAGATTTGTGTAATCTTATACACTTTGCTGGTACACTACGCTGCGGGTTTTCCACATGGGAATCCACACTGAAAAAACTGTTCGTATTCCGCAACGCGTGCAGGTGGCCTTAGACCTAATGCACACGACCGTTGTTTTATTCCGTGTCCGTTGCGCAGTTTTTCGTGATTTCCTGCGGACCCATTAACTTTCAATCGGTCAGTCGAAAACTCGGATAATGCACCGCTTGCCACCGCGTCCGTGATGCGTGGTTCCAGTCCGTCAAAAAAATATAACCTGTCCTATTATTTTCGCGGAAAACGGTTTGCGGACCCATTCAAGTTAATGGGACCGCTAAAAAATGCGGAGGCACACAAGATTGTCATCCGCGTCCGCTTTTTTCCTATCATTTGCATGGCAAACCTGTCTTAGATTTTTTTTTACTTTCCTTTATATGTCTGGTGGTCCTCTAAAAATAAAGGAAGACACACGGAAACAAAAACGGAACAACGGAAACGGGACAGCTAAAAAATACTGTCGTGTGCATGAGGCCTTAGACAAAGTTTACAGGATGCCTGCATTGCGTACGACCACACTTCATGTCTCTGACAGCTCAGTCTTAGGACTCATGCCCACAAACGTATTTTTTGTCTGCGTCTGTTCCGTTTTTTTTTTTTTCAGAAATGACTCAGTGTGCATTCCACGCCCGTATGTCCTACTATTGTCTGCATTAAGGACAAGAATAGGACTGTTGTATTATGGGCCGGCTGTTTCGTTGAGCAAAATGTGGAATGCACACTGGCATGTATCCGTGTTTTGCGGACCACAAAACAGTCTACGGTTGTGTGCACGAGCCATTATAAAAAGTGCAACCACTCAAAACAACAACTTTTACTTTCTTATCTACACTTGGTTAATAAAGGGCCTCATTGTCCCTAGGACAACACTTCCACCGCCAGATCACTGGGTCAGGCAGTGTTGGCATGAGGACATTGGTACAGATTATTCTCTAACATGGAGGTCTGTAACTAGCCATGGAAAAAAGGTATTGCATTTTTCTGATTATTATATATTTTTTTTCAATTCTGAACACACGGTAAAATTAACGTCAACCCTGGCGGTTCTCCTTTAAATGGATCCAAAGCAACGGCGGCTTTTTTATGGCGACATTTTAGAAAACCCGTTCAAGATTAGTTTTAATTAAAAAGGAAGTAGTAAAATATTGTCGGAGCCGGAGAGGTGGTTGCTGATAATCCAGCCAGCGACAGGTGTTCATTGTGTAGTCAATTTCCTGCAGAAATATTCTCCATAAAGATAACATGAAGCCTCCGCCGCCTCCGGACTTATTAAGGCAATTGCGCAACGTTCGGCTTTTCTTCTTACACAATTAGCCCGAAAAGGAAAAAATAATAATAAGCGAGCGGGCCCGGAGATAAACAAGGATATGAAAGGCCGAAGCAGCCCGCTGTTATCGGGGACAATGCGTCTGAATAGGCCCCTGACAAACACAGAGATTGAATAAAGGGCCGGTGTACTGTTTACAGACGGCATGTGAAGGAGCAGACTGTGCAGCAAGTTTATTATTCATAGATACAAACAAGATAAACTCAGCCTCAATTATCCACAGGACGTTTACTCACCATAATTGAAAGCCAGGATCTGGGGTCAGACAAAGCGCGTGACTGATCTAAAAGCAGCGGCGGCCCTTAAAGGAGAACAACCAAGAGTTTTATACAAGACTGCGGGGAAAGGACTCCTGCATTACACACCATCATCAATGCTTAGTACAGGACTGATCTCTACAGGTCGTTTTACTCCCGTGTCCCCATGATAACACTTATTGTCCCGAGCTGTGGTTGTTTAAGGTTGTCATGGGGTTCCAGGTAGGTAGATAGAGCAGTGGTAGTTACAATGCTACAATGAACTCACTTGTGCATAAGCCCTATTAGGGCATATGGACAAAACAGAGTGAGGGGCCCCCAACAAGAGATCCCCCCCTTCCTCGGCTATCCTGCAGACTCAAAGCCAAGTTGTGTACAGCCAACAGCAACTTCCCCTGGCAAATCAGTTGTTTAAAACTGTTTGGAGAAGATGGACTTCCATTTGCAACAGGGTTGTTTTTAAAGGGCATCTGTCAGCAGTTTTGTACCTATGACACTGGCTGACCTGTTACATGTGCACTTGGCAGCTGAAGGCATCTGTGTTGGTCCCACGTTCATACGTGCCCGGATTGCTGAGAAAAATGAAGTTTTTATATATGCAATGAGTAGAGATGAGCGAATCTTTGCATAATACTTAGTTTGAATACTGCACTCCGTACAGTATTAGAATGTATTGGCTCCTATGAGCCAAAGTTATTGCTTCACTAAGTCTCACTGAGACTTCTCGTAATAACTTCATAAATTAATCTGTACTGTAAAAAAGACATTTCCCGAACTCTGGTTCAGTTCCAATTCGCTCATCCCTACTCATTTGCATATATTAAAACTTCATTTTTTTTTCAGCAATGCGGGCACATATGAACATGGGACCAACACAGATGTCTTCAGCTGCCAAGCGCACATGTAACAGGTCAGCCTAGTGTCATAGGTACTAAAACTGCTGACAGATGCCCTTTAAAAACAACCCTGTTGCAAATGGAAGTCCATCTTCTCATCCGTACAAATGAGCCTCTAGGAGCAACGGGGGCGTTGCCGTTACACCTAGAGGCTCTAGCTCTCTCTACAACTGCCACGCCCTCTACACTTTTTTGATTGACAGAGCCATTATGATGTTTCCACTGCCTGCACTTGTCAAAGTGCAGAGGGCGTGACAGTTGTAGAGAGAGCAGAGCCTCTAGGTGTAACGGCAACGCCCCCGTTGCTCCTAGAGGCTCATTTGCATATATTAAAACATCATTTTAACAATGCGGGCACATATGAACATGGGACCAACACAGATGCCTTCAGCTGCCAAGCGCACATGTAACAGGTCAGACAGTGTCATAGGTAAAAAACTGCTGACAGATGCCCTTTAAAGGGGCTGTCCAGTGAAGACAACTTATCTGCCACGATAGGGGATATTGTCTGATTGTCGGGGTGCGATCACGGAGTTCCTGTTTGAAAGGAGTAACAGTCACTCATGCACAGGCCCCCGTCCCCATTATTGCTGGGAGCTCCAGCAGTCGGACCCCCGCTGATAAGTCACTTATCCCCCTACCCATAGGTTGTCTTCTTTAGACAACCCCTTTAAGGAGGATGGTTATTTGGAGGCAATGTCAACACTGAACCACCCGATCCCTGAATTGTCTTCTTCTGAAAGTGGTTACAAATTTTATTCAGCTGTTTTCAAGTAACAAATATACTACCAATATAGTCACCACTACATCTCCGGGGCAGTTGTCACCCAGCTCTCCCAAAATTTAGAACGGGAAGTCCGCCTAGTTATACAGTTTTCAAACGCCTCTAACTAAGCAGCTTTGCCATTCAGGATCTTGGGAAAGTGGCGTGATATCTCCTGAAACAGCTGCAATGGCGGCCATATTATCTCCCAGTTTTCCCAAGATCAGATAGAACTCAGAAAAGATGAGAGGATCAAAGCATTCAGCATTTCATCAGCACAGTGGAAAAATCTAATGGCGGTAACATAAAAAAAACCTTCTTCACACAAGAGCAAAGTGAGGTCCACTCGGGAGAGGAGATGGAAAATGATGAGACTGACTGCAGTAGTGAAGGTATGTCCTGGTGACCTCCTCGTCCCTGCGCTTCCTGTAATGCGACGATGAGTTCAGGTTACCGGATACAACTCCCAGCATGCTCCATTCCCTTCTGTGGTAGTTTCAAGAACAGCTGAGCAAGTGTGAATGCTGGGAGTTGTAGTTTCAGGACAGCAGACACTACAGAGGTTTCTGACCCCAGGTATATATAGATATATATTTAGATATAATTTACACACACACAATGTAAAGATTGTCCACCATCTGTGTCACTATATTACCAATGACTATAGAAATAAAGAAAGAGCCTCCTCTCCGTCAGTGCGTACCAGGTTCCTTGTAATCTTCTTATTCTCACTGATGGTTTTGCTCCTTTTAGTTCAATTTAATCATCTCCCCATGTACTGAGTTCCTGCTGATCCTGTGCTTGTATACAAAAGCCAACATGAACAAAGAGCCTGAAGGTTAAAGCAGGGGGGATAGGTCAAGAGCCCCTGATGAGACAGGAGGTGGATTTCAGAACCTAAAAGGGCATCTGTCAGCAGTTTTGTACCTATGACACTGGCTGACCCTGTTACATGTGCACTTGGCAGCTGAAGACATCTGTGTTGGTCCCATGTTCATATGTGCCCGCATTGCTGAGAAAAAGGATGAGCCTCTAGGAGCAATGGGGGTGTTGCCATTACTCTTAGAGGCTCTATTCTTTTGTCTGCAACTGCCACTCCCTCTGCGGCAGTTGCAGAGAGAGCAGAGCCTCCAGGTGTAATGGTAACGCCCTCGTTGCTGCCTAGAGGCTCATTTGCATATATGAAAACATCATATTTCTCAGCAATGCGGGCACATATGAACATGGGACCAACACAGATGCCTTCAGCTGCCAAGCGCACACGTAACCGGTCAGCCAGTGTCACAGGTACAAAACTGCTGACAGATGGGCTTTCACAGAAAATGCAGCTAAAATGCAAAGTCACTGATCGGAGACATGCCTGTAATGGAGCAGAGCTGCAGTGTAAAGCATAAGGAAGAACAGTAGCCTGAACTTCTGATAATATAGTAGATGGCTTTCAGACTGCTATACACAATGCAGTGTAAGCTAGCATCCGTGATCCTAGCTGTGTTCTAATGGAATAAAACTGAAAGTCTGCGAGCCTAAAGAAACGAGAAGGTAAGAAATGCAAAAGGTGAGAGAGTCTGCACGATCTCATCTGGACATTCAGAAGCAAGGACGATCTGACACTTCATTGTGGCAACATCACGAACCATAGCAATGTAACCGTCTGCGCAGTTTTCCTGCATGAAGCTAAAACACTTAGCTCCCCCTAGTGGTGAATGACCATATTACACATTGAAATACAGAAGAAAAAACTAAAATGAGAAAATAAAACAAAAACATAAATTTGTATTTTATTATCATCTCATTGTATTTACTAAAAGATTGCACTAGTCATTGACAGCCCCACAGTTATGTCTATACAGATTAAAGAAAAAAAAATTATTTACACTTAAAATGTGCAAAAGGGACAGAGCGGAGGGCAGGAACGTGAGAAATATACTCCATTTACAATTAGTGTCCCTGCTTTATGATAAAATACAGTATGTGCCGCCACCGCCAGGGTGTCAGTCATTCCCTTTAGTGCTGTTCTGATGGAGGCTGGTAGCAGCAGAGGGGTCTGCGAGGTTAAAGGTTACTGGCTGCAATTACTTGCTGGGAAAAAAAAAAAAGGTAATAAAACTGCAGACTGTGGAAGCTGGAGAAAAGGAAGAAAGCCTAGAATGTTCCCAGAACGTACCAAGGATGTATAATTCAGAAGACCCCCGCACAGTGACCCCCGTGAGCAGTGCAGGTCTTCGTCAGTCATAGAAGAATCTGTAATGTTACCTAGACTATGTAGAAAATAGAGAGTCCTTTCATACAGGTCACACTTATAGTAGATGCTATTTCCCAGGGGGGTGGTCGTGGTGCATTTCTGGGGTGTAAGTAAGAAGAACAATCATTACCCAAAGATGAAGAAGCGCCTGGAAGAAAAGCAGGGGGAAAAAAAAATATATAAATTAACATGTATAAATATGAATACACTTAAATCCAACATATCGGCATTTAACCAGTTAAAGAGCTTTTCTCATCTCAGACAATGGGGGCATATCCACCTCTAGGGACTCGCACATACAGAACAGAGCCCCAAAAGTTGTGGAGGGCACAAGGTGCCTGCACAGGTGCCCTCCGTGCATTTATACGGGGCCGACGGAAATAGCCGAGCCAGCCGTGCGCTCCCATTCACTTCTATGGGGGGGGGGTTAGGGTCATCACGAGAATGGAGGTCCCGTGCCCCTTGTTGGATCAAGCATACGCACTGCCTCTCCATTAGGAGTCTCTGTGACTGACGGAGGTAGCAGAGTAAAAGCTAAGGATAAGCTTAAAGGGACATTCATGGAACATTAATAAGATATGGGTCCCATAAGAAGGACCTGCATCTATCTCAAAAACGGGCCCCAATGTGAATGAGGAACAAGTCCCATGGCACTGAATGGAAAGGAGCTGTGCATTTACAATGTACTCTCTCTGTCCTTTTCTTGACATAGGAGCGGCTCCCAGAGCTGGGAATAGCAACTCTTCAGACATTCATGGCATATCCTTTCAAGGGGTTGTGCAAGAATGGGGGGCAGGGGAAAGTTGGCAAACCTCCCCACTTGGCTGGATGTGTAAAAGAAAGATGACTTACCTACTTTTCGGCGCTGGCTCCCCACCTGCGATGCTGCGTTTGGGCTCCCTCAACATCAACATCGTTAGAGCCAATCTCTGGCTGCAGGGTGACTGGCTCACCCTTACATCATGACGCAAGGGGATCTGGACTCCACCACGACATCGAGGGAGTCCAGCGGAACATCGCAGGCCCGGAGGAGAAGAAGCAGGGAGCCAGCGCCGAAAAGTAGGCAAGTCATCTCTCCTTTACAGGTCAAGCCAAAGGTGGGGTTGCCTAAAACACCACCATTCTTTCACAACCCCTTTAAATGTTAGAGCAAACCCATTATGTTTTTTTATATATATATATATATATATATATATATATATATATATATATATATATATTTAATTTTTTTTTGGGGGGGGGGGATTTCTTTTTAGGGTGTTCGCCATCAGATATAAATAAAAGAACTTTATTCCGTGGGTATGTACAAGTACCAAATTTAAAATATTTTTGTTTTTATTTTACTACTTTTATACAAAAATAAAACATTTTGGTTTTGTCAGACTCCAAAATTCATTTCTTATTTTCCATGGATGGAGCTGTGTGAGGTCCTGCTTTTTGCAGGTGCAGCAGTAATAACGCTTACAGTATGCATCACCATTTAACTGCAGATGAGGCATCTCTTGGATCCTAGCCGTTATAGCACGGCGCTGAATGTATAATATGTCCAGCAACCGTAAGAGATGGCACGGGCAGAGCTGCTGTGCCCGCGACATCACTGCAACATACTACTAATGAAGCTTGAGTTAAAGGGGTATTCCAGTAGGCAAAAAAGTTATTCCCTATCCACAGGGATCGTGATCGTTGGGGGTCCCAGCAGTAGGAACCCTACCAATCTGTGATCCCCTATCCAGTGCATGGGGATAACTTTTACCTACCGGAATACCCCTTTAACTACTTTGCTGCAGTAATACTAGGTGCAGTATACAACCCCTCCTCCAAAATCTAAACAAAAAGTTCTGGCCCCACTAACTTAACCATTTACAGGCTTCTTGCCTAGTTCAATGTGTCTCATTGGGTTTCTTTGCAATGAACAGTGCTGATA
Organism: Bufo gargarizans; assembly: GCF_014858855.1. Taxonomy (NCBI): domain Eukaryota; kingdom Metazoa; phylum Chordata; class Amphibia; order Anura; family Bufonidae; genus Bufo; species Bufo gargarizans. The sequence goes on along the minus strand of NC_058090.1, from coordinate 8,157,080 downwards.
TTGGGGGTCATTTAATCAAAGATCAGCTTTTTACGCTCCCTGTACTGCGGGAAGAAGCACACAATTTATGACGAGGCGTGCGCCACCTCGTCATAAGTTAGATGCATCCTACAGCAGTTTGCACCTGGAGTGAAATTCTACTCCATTTCTTCAGTTCAATTTTCATGCCTGCAAAAAAGCCGACATGTTTGTGAACGTGCAGGGGCCTATTAGCCCGCCCCTGCCACTCCCCAGTGGTGAGGACTGCAAAAAGTCGCCGAATAGGGTCTTGCAACTTTTTTTTCTTTTTTTTTTTTAACACCAAAAACTGCAGTAGTACTGTAAGTAAGTGAACCCCCCCCCCCCCCCCTCCCCAATTGTCATAATTTTAGCTAAATGGATCTTGAAAAATTCTAATGGTTGTAAAGGAAAGAAGCAATCCCACACTTACCATATAAATAATAATAAATACCCGGGCAATGGGATATCGCCGCAAGAATACACCAAGTCGGATGCTAGGAAGAAAAATAAATAAATACATATTTAAATTTAATTTTTTATTTTATTTATTTAAAAAGAGAAGAAGGGTATTAAAGGGAAGCTGTCATCAACTTCGTGATGACGTCATTGAGGGCAGCATAACAGTGAAAAACATGCCGATTTCAGCTCTGTGTCATACATGGGCTAAAAGTAAGCAGATGCCGAGAACCAGGATCATAATGTTCACAGCTCGATCCTGGAAAAGAGTCATGGCTACCTTAAGAGAGTCACAGTTGTTCAGGATTTCTTGCTCTCCCTACCAATTTGCTTATGATTGCCAATTCCCTCCGAGGGAGAAAACTAAGGAGAGGTCAGTCATCGGTAGGTGAGCAGGAAAGAAGGAGATCATGAACAGCCATGACTCTTCTCAGGTAGCCATGACTCTTCCAGGCCCGGGCTGCAATGATTAGGATCCCGATTCTTGGCAAATTGCTTACTTTTAACTCATGAATGACACACTGCTGAAATCAGCTCATCGGTCACTATGTGATGCTGCCCTCGATAAGGGTAGCATAAAGTAGATGAAAGGTTCCCTTTAAGGGTTTAGATAAGCAGAGCCACTTTCAGACAGCCATAATACAGGGCTTATTTTTGCACTTGTATAATGGATGCACTGATCGGATGTCTCGTGGTTCATTAGATCTGGTTCTAAAGGACTGTGTGAGATATGGGTGTTGCGTACATATCATATCATATGTCATATTGATGACCTATCCTCACTGCAGGAAACTGGAAAGTGTATGGACCCCTTTCAATTCTGTCTCCTGCAGTGAGGAGAGAAACCATGAAATTGCAGAAGGCCTCGATGGTAAGGTGTGGTGTCTTTTTGCTGATGACACAAAGATTTGTAACAGGGTTGATGTTCCTGGAGGGATACACCAAATGGAAAAGGACTTAGGAAAACTAGAGGAATGGTCAAACATCTGGCAACTAAAATGTAATGTTGATAAGTGCAAGATAATGCACCTGGGGCGTAAAAACCCAAGAGCAGAATATAAAGTCAGTGATACAGTCCTAACCTCAGTATCTGAGGAAAGGGATTTAGGGGTCATTATTTCAGAAGACTTAAAGGTAGGCAGACAATGTCACAGAGCAGCAGGAGATGCTAGCAGAATGCTGGGTGTATAGGGAGAGGCATTACCAGTAGACAGAGGGGGGCGCTCATGCTGCTCTACAGAGCACTAGTGAGACCTCATCTGGAGTATTGTGCGCAGTACTGGAGACCATATCTCCAGAAGGATATTGATACTTTGGAGAGAGTTCAGAGAAGAGCTACTAAACCGGTACATGGATTGCAGGATAAAACTTACCAGGAAAGATTAAAGGACCTTAACGTGTATAGCTTGGAAGAAAGACGCGACAGAGGGGATATGAGAGAAACTGCTAAATACATAAAGGGAATCAACAAGGTAAAAGAGGACAGAATATTTAAAAGAAGAAAAACTGCTACAAGAGGACATAGTTTTAAATTAGAGGGGCAAAGGTTTAAAAGTAATATAAGGAAGTATTACTTTACTGAGAGAGTAGTGGATGCATGGAATAGCCTTTCTGCAGAAGTGGCAGCTGCAAATACAGTGGAGGAGTTTAAGCATGCATGGGATAGGCATAAGGCCATCCGTCATATAAGATAGGGCCAGGGGCTATCCATAGTATTCAGTATATTGGGCAGACTAGAGGGGCCAAATGGTTCTTATCTGCCGACACAGTCTACGTTTCTATGTGGGAGCTTCTTCTCTTTCCTTGTACTAGCGATCAGTGGGGGTCTCAGCACTCAGACTTCCACCAATCAAAAGGTTTGATGCGCCAATATGACATATCAAACGTTTTTTTGAAAGTTCAATGACACTTTAATATACTTTGGATTTCAGTCCTTCACTCTTTTAAAGTTTCTAGTTGTTCCCAGTGAATGAAAGCATATTCGTTCCAATATTAAGCCAGAAAGCGAGTCCTTCTCACAAAGCCGAGTTGAAAGTGATTCTCTGAGCTAAACCCAACAGTTGAGTTGCTTGCAACTGATAGACCGCAACCCCATCTCCACAACTGTGCAAGTGGGGACATGTCAGGGTGCATTTTCAGGCTTAAATGGCAAATAAGATAGTGCTTGTGCACTGACAGCAAGCAGTGATACTGAGATGAGGAACCCCAACTTCACTTTATGCAAATTATAATGCTGAATTTACCAAAAATTTAAAAATCACTTCAAGGAAGACCTGTCACTAAACCAGACATGTCAGGTATTGCAATCTACTTGCATTCCTCATGTAATAATTCTGGAGCATATATTCCTAGGACTACGATATGCAATTCCTCTATTATTTCTGCTAGAAATTATGAATAAATTACTTTACTAGCAGTTTGAAAAGAAGGTCCAGTTGGGTATTACCAGCTGGGGGAGTTCCCTACACAATCTGAAACTGGCAACACGGATTGGATGATGTCAGACTGTGCAGGGACCGCCCCCTCCCAACTGGTAACACGCATCTGGACCTTCACCTCAAACTGCTAGTAATTCATTCATAACTTCTGGCAAGGATAATATAGGAATAGCTGCTCCAGAATTATTACATAGGGATGCAAGTATTTGCTAAAACAGACATCAGGAGAGGGGACAGGTCCTCTTAAAAAAGGTTGGCAGGAAAAGTATTGGGAATGGTCAGGCATCGCGTGAGAGTAAAAAAATAAAATAAAAAAAAATAAATAAAAAAAAATAATAATAATAATCCGCTCACCAGCTCTGGTCGTCCCGAATACTGCAGTGCTCTGACCAAAATTGTGATGTGCAAATTTCCTGTATGTCACTGATTCTGCCAATTAAACGTCTTAGCAGGCACCAGCTGTGTCTGCATTTGCCACGGCTGAGGCCACTAATAGGCCTGCAGCAATGACATGTGGAGATTTGGTAGGTCATACTTCCAGCTAGGCGGGAGACAGGAAGTGGCGGGTACTGAAACGGGCCAAAGGAACTGGGATAACCAAAGCAGTGAAGTGGTTTTTCTTTTTTACTCGAACAACCCCTTTAAGAAATACCTGGCAGTGGACATAAGTCACCAACTCCAGGAAAGATGGATGCTTTACACTGATAAAATGAAGACTGGAAATGTGCTGTGTACCTGAATTTGTCAATAGTGCTTGCAGCCTTTCGGACCCTTCCGTACATGCCGGCAACATTTGTGTCCGCATCACTGAACAGAACTGGGACATTTCTCAGACGAGCTCCTACAAAGTGACAGGCGGAGACAGGTGAGTCCGAAGCTCCAGAGGATCCAAATTATAAACCTGCCCAGCAGCAGAGTCTACATACCATCCCCATTGTCTACAGTAGCCATGTTAATGGTGGAGACGCTCCCGCTGCTCCCCTGCACGTTCTTCAGCTGATGCTCCAGCCTCTCCAGCTGATAAACCAGCGAGTTCTTCTCCGTGCTCAAACTCTCTAGCATGGTCTGTTTTTGGATTAGGGTCTCAGTCAGCTGGTGGAGCCGGTTCTCCAGCTCGTTCTGGCTGCTGCTGCTTAACGCCTTGTTGGTGAGCTGCATAAAGGTAAGTAGATTACATTAATGTATCACATGTAAACTATACGTCATACGTGTAACGTGCACAGGGGCTCAATAACCAAGATTGTTACTGATGGAAAGATATAGGGAGGGGTGAACTAAAGTAAGCTACTAAAGAATATGGGGCCCATATACTGTCTTGTACAGGGGTCTTTTGCAGTGTCTGTCCTGTACAAGTTCAGCACCACATCTAGTTCTCATAACTACTATAATGAAGCATTACATAGACCTGAGCGATAGTTCTTATGCCATAATTTTCCATCTTAGTTGCCCACCCCTTCTTAGCATCACGCAATACCTGATTCCTGAGTTTTTGGATTTCATCTTCCCGGTCTCTGATCCTTGCTTGCAAAGTATTCTTTGTCCTGTATAGATCCTCTTGAGTATACTGCAATTCCTGCAATCCAGGGATAAGAAAAAAATAGTCTGAGTAGTCTATAGTGGTTTACAAGTCAGGAGTTTGATCCTGTATGAAGGTTTACTATACATTAGATGGAATACCACTGCTGCACATGTACTGTCTGGTCTACAGCTATTACTTTTCAGAAATATTAAAAGATAATAATTGGGTGTCTACCTGTTTCTGGCGCTCAAGTTCTGCCTCTAGTTCCTGCTTAGCTCTTCTCTGTTCTGCAGTCTGCTCCTGAAGGTCCAAAAGCTGCTCTCGGGCCGACTCGGCTTCACTCACCTGCTGACTCTCCACATCCTACAAGAAGACAAATACATGCATCTAATACAAAGTCTAGAATATGGGATTTCAATGTTAAAATCCTAATATAAAACATGCTCTAAACTGCATTCTCAGTGATGTCACTGCTGCTCTCCTGTGAATGGATAGGCTGCATTCTCAGTGATGTCACTGCTGCTCTCCAGTGAATGGATAGGCTGCATTCTCAGTGATGTCACTGCTGCTCTCCAGTGAATGTATATGCTGCATTCTCAGTGATGTCACTGCTGATCTCTAGTAGATGGATAGGCTGCATTCTCAGTGATGTCACTGCTGAGCTCTAGTAGAATGGATAGGCTGCATTCTCAGTGATGTCACCACTGATCTCTAGTAGATGGATAGGCTGCATTCTCAGTGATGTCACCACTGCTCTCTAGTGAATGGATAGGCTGTATTCTCAGTGATGTCACCGCTGCTCTCTAGTGAATGGATAGGCTGCATTCTCAGTGATGTCACCGCTGCTCTCTAGTGAATGGATAGGCTGCATTCTCAGTGATGTCACCGCTGCTCTCTAGTGAATGGATAGGCTGCATTCTCAGGGATGTCACCGCTGATCTCTAGTGAATGGATAGGCTGCATTCTCAGTGATGTCACCGCTGCTCTCTAGTGAATGGATAGGCTGCCTTCTAATATATTCAGTCTTACCTGTAGTTCCGTTTTCAGTTGCTGTATCTGTGCCAAGAGTTTTTGGATCTCTTCTCTCTGCATGTCTCTCTCGTGTTTTAACTCCTCCAGCTCCATGCTACTGGCTGTGTGACTATCTAATCCTTCAATGCCAGAACCTTCCTTCAGACTGTTAATTAGTTTTTCTTTGGACTGTGAGCAAATAAATAAATAAAATTACACCAAAAATTAGCTATTAGAACCACTGACATACCTACATTAACCCACATAACAACTTAAATGGAATTCTGTACTTTAGAACCAACAACTCCAACTGTATCATCAATTTACAAACGTAGGTCACAACTATGAAGTGACTCTCACCACTGTCTCGCCTGTACCTGTAGGATACGTGTCGCCTTTTGTTTGTAATCCACCATTTCCTGCTTCACAGTCTCCACTGCAGCTTTTGCAGTCTTCAGCTGCTGCTGCAGATCGTCGCCCCTCCTCTTCTCCTCCATGTGCTTCTTTTCTGCAGCAATGAGCGATTCAGCCAGGTTCTGGCGCTCAGCTTCCATCTTATTCAAGCGAGTCGCAAATTCATTCTGAGGATTATGATGACAAATGCATGTAAAATTTGGCATCAAAGGTTCATACAGCACTGCATATAGTACTTCATCTGAAGTAGATATTGTATTGACTTGCATTACATACTTGCATCTGTTTGAAACCATCTTGTTCCCTTTTCAAAGTAGACTCTGCTTCCCGAAGTCTCTCCTGAACAGTCTGCAAGGCCTGGCTGTGGAGGCTGCTACCTTCATTGTGGTCCTGCACAATCCTGGCAATTATAAACCATTAGGCACGGTTAGGGCACTTTCACACTAGCGTTTTTCTTTTCCGGTATTGAGTTCCGTCCTAGGGGCTCTATACCGGAAAATAACTGATCAGTTTTATCCTAATGCATTCTGAATGGAGAGCAATCCGTTCAGGATGCATCAGGATGTCTTCAGTTCAGTCTTTTTGACTTTTCAGGACGGAGATAATACCGCAGCATGCTACGGTTTTATCTCCGGCCCAAAAAACTGAACACTTGCCTGAATGCTGGATCCGTCATTTTTTTCCATAGGAATGTATTAGTGCTGGATCCGGCATTCAAATAGCCGCAGACCTTTAAAAATGTGAAAAAAATAAATACCGGACCCGGTATTGCAATGCATTTTTCTGACCGATTAGGCATTTTTCAGACTGATCAGGATCCTGATCAGTCTGAAAAATGCCTGATCGATCAGAAAAAAAATGACAAGCGTTTGCATACAGTTTGCCGGAACGGAACTGCCTGCCGGAATCAAACAACGCAAGTGTGAAAGTACCCTCACAGCTTGTCTGAACATTCAAATAAGGCCTCCTGCACACGAACGTTTTTTTACACGGTCCGCAAAAACGGGGTCCGTAGGTCCGTGATCCGTGACCGTTTTTCCGTCCGTGGGTCTTCCTTGATTTTTGGAGGATCCACGGACATGAAAAAAAAGTCATTTTGGTGTCCGCCTGGCCGTGCGGAGCCAAACGGATCCGTCCTGAATTACAATGCAAGTCAATGGGGACAGATCCGTTTGATGTTGACACAATATGGTGCCATTTCAAACGGATCCGTCCCCATTGACTTTCAATGTAAAGTCTGGAGTTCTGTTATACCATCGGATTGGAGTTTTCTCCAATCCGATGGTATATTTTAACTTGTAGCGTCACCATCACCATGGGAACGCCTCTATGTTAGAATATACTGTCGGATATGAGCTACATCGTGAAACTCATTTCCGACAGTATATTCTAACACAGAGGCGTTCCCATGGTGATGGAGACGCTTCAGGTTAGAATATACAAAAAAAACTGTGTACATGACTGCCCCCTGCTGCCTGGCAGGTGCTGCCAGGCAGCAGGGGGCAGACCCCCCCCCCCTGTTTTTAACTCATTGGTGGCCAGTGGGCCCCCCCTCCCCTATTGTTAACTCGTTGGTGGCCAGTGTGCGCACCCCCCTCCCTCCCTCTATTGTAATAATAGCATTGGGGCCAGTGTGCGCGCTCCCTCCCTCTATTGTAATAATAGCATTGGGGCCAGTGTGCCCCCCCCCCCCCCCCCCGATCATCGGTGGCAGCGGAGTAGAAGATTCATACTTACCTGGCTGCTGGCTGCTGCGATCTCTGTGTCCGGCCGGGAGCTCCTCCTACTGGTAAGTGACAGGTCTGTGCGGCGCATTGCTGTCACTTACCAGTAGGAGGAGCTCCCGGCCGGACGCAGACATCGCAGCAGCCAGCAGCCAGGTAAGTATGAAAATCTTCTACTCCGCTGCCACCGATGATCGGGGGGGGGGCTGTGGGGGGGGGGGGTTTGGGGGGGGGGGGGGGGGGGGGTTGTGCGCACACTGGCCCCAATGCTATTATTACAATAGAGGGAGGGAGGGGGGGGGGGGTTGGGGGGTGCGCACACTGGCCCCAATGTATTAAAACAATAGAGGGAGGGAGGGGGGGGGGGTTGGGGGCGCGCGCACACTGGCCCCAATGTATTAAAACAATAGAGGGAGGGAGGGAGGGGGGTGCGCACACTGGCCACCAACGAGTTAACAACAGGGGAGGGGGGGCCGCACAATGATATTCAAACTGGGGAGGGGGGGGGGGGGTCTGCCCCCTGCTGCCTGGCAGCCCTGATCTCTTACAGGGGGATATGATAGTACAATTAACCCCTTCAGGTGCCGCACTATCATATCCCCCTGTAAGAGATCGGGTGCTGCCAGGCAGCAGGGGGCAGTCTTGTACACAGTTTGTAGTGTATTCTAACTAGAAGCGTCCCATCACCATGGGAACGCTTCTGTGTTAGAATATACTGTCGGATCTGAGTTTTCACGAAGTGAAAACTCAGCTCTGAAAAAGCTTTTATGCAGACGGATCTTCGGATCCGTCTGTATGAAACTAACCTACGGCCACGGATCACGGACACGGATGCCAATCTTGTGTGCATCCGTGTTCTTTCACGGACCCATTGACTTGAATGGGCCCGTGAACCGTTGGCCGTGAAAAAAATAGGACAGGTCATATTTTTTTCACGGCCAGGAAACACGGCTCACGGATGCGGCTGCCAAACGGTGCATTTTCCGATTTTTCCACGGACCCATTGAAAGTCAATGGGTCCGTGAAAAAAAACGGAAAACGGCACAACGGCCACGGATGCACACAACGTTCGTGTGCAGGAGGCCTTAATCTATGTTAATAGGTGAACACAGTCTTATAAATGTAATTGCACTGACATGTAGCAACCACCCACTGAATTCTGGACCCCAATATCATACCTCGATTTCTCATTCTGCAGCTTCTCTAAAGTCTCTGTGCGACTGCTCAGTAACTGGTCAGCTTCCTGCAATCGGACCTTAAGCACTGCAAGTTGGGAGTCTTTTGCAGCGATAGCCTCTGTCAGATCGTCTACCTGGGCGCGGAGCTCTCTGGCGGTGCGATCTATTTTGGAATTATCCCCATTCCACTTCTCTAACCGTGCCCGGGCTTCATTCAGCTCTGGAAAAATAAAACAGGGTTTGTGACAATATACAAAGAGCACCTCACGGGCCGGAGTGGTTTTACACAGCTAGGTGTAGGGGGCTCCCAACAAGCATTTCTCCTAATCAGGAGTCAACACATTGTAACCAATTAGCAAATTTGCCCCCCGAAAGTATCATACTCCTGCAGAGCAGATACAAATCATGTAGTCATCTCAGTGCCCATACACTTTAAATGAACTTTGATGGGACTGCCCGACCATCTAATCTATATTGGGGGGGGGGGGGGGGGGGGGGTGTCCAAACTCTCTGCTGATCGCAGATGTCCGGGGATATAAGGGATGGACAAGACAGACTTCAAAATGCCTGTTGCTTTGTTCTCATGGGGATTAAGGCCCCTTTCACACCAGCGAGTCCCACACATCCGACTTGCGCAGCTCCCTATAATGCTGTCAGTGTTATCCAATATATTCCAGACCTCCAAGGGTTACATAGCATCATAAATCAATATAATGCTATGCAACCCCGTCAGTGCTGGGAGGTCAGGACGGGTGCTCTCCCTAAGACACGCTACTGTGAAAGGGGTCTAATTCACCTCCAGAGATGTCTGGATAGGACAGGGGAGTCTGACAATGGCTTATTCATCTCTCCCCACTAAGAACCCACAGATACCACGCCAAGGATGGAGGGGGTGGAAAGACAGCTATCGGCTGAACAAGTAAACAACCTATCCCTGTAAACAAGTGTCTTCACTAAATGATAGCCTAAGAGATATCAGACAACTTGGCTAGATGTAAGGGCAGCCATCTCTGTCCATCTAGACACCTCTGGCGGAAATTTATATTCCACTAGACATTAAGCCCGTTAGAATAACGGGCGCTAGAACAGTAGTGCATAAACATTAGTAGGAACAGTCTATGTTAAACAGCAAGGGAACTTAACCACACTGACTGGTGGCTGAGACTGGTGGCCTTGATCGCTTGGTATTACACTTTTTGTGATGTAAGGTAATTAAAAGAAAATAGCTTTTTTGGCACATTGTTTAGTTTTTTTATTTTTACGGCATTCACCCAGACGGGTTGGATCACATACTATTTTTATAGAGCAGGTTGTTACGGACACAGCAATACCTAATATGTGCATTTTTTTTATTTTAGTTTACACAATAAAAGCATAATTTTTTTTTTTAAATCATGTTTTTGCGTTTTCCATTTTCTGAAAGCCATATTTATTTATTTTTTGGGGCGATTGTCTTAGGTAGGGTCTCATTTTTTTGCGGGATGAGATGATGGTTTGATTGGTACCATGATGGGGCACATATGAATTTTTAATTGCTTAGTATTACACTATTTGTGATGTAAGGTGATACATTTTTTGGCACTTTTAAATAAATTTTTATTATGGTGTTCACCAGATGGGTTGGATCACATGCTATTTTTATAGAGCAGGTCGTTACGGACATGATAATATCCAATATGTGGATTATTTATTTATTTTTAACTTTCATTTTATTCAATAAAATCATGCAAAAAAAATGAAAAAAACGTTTTTGTGTCTCCATTTTCTCAAAGCCATATTTTTCTTATTGTTTGGACAATTGGCTTATGTAGGGGCACATTTTTTGTGGGATGAGGTCACGGTTTAATTGGTGCAAATTTTGGATGCATATTACTTTTTTGATCACTTTTATATCATTTTTTGGGAAGTGCGGTGGGCAAAATTGCAATTTCATCATAGTTTTTCTTCTTTTTTTTTTTTTTATGGTGTTCACCATGCGGTAAAAGTAACATGATCCTTTTATAGATCAAGTCCTTACGGACGCGGCGATACCAAACATGTTGTGGTGTACTGCAGTGTATTAAACTCGCACTAAGGGCTTGGTCACACGACCATAGGGCTTTTTCAGTGTTTTGCAGTCCGTTTTTAACAGATCCGTTTTTTGTTTCAGTAGTGTTTCAGTTTCTATTCCGTTTTTTCGTTCCGTTTTTCCGTATGGCATATACAGTAATTACATAGAAAAAATTGGGCTGGGCGTAATATTTTCAATAGATGGTTCCACAAAAACGGATACGGACGACATATGGAGTACATTCCTTATGTGTTCAGTTTTTTTAGCGGACCCATTGATTTGAATGGAGCCACGGAACGTGATTTGCGGGCAATAATACGACATGTTCTATCTTTGAATGGAACGGAAAAACGGAAATGCGGAAACGGAATGCATACAAAGTACATTCCGTTTTTTTTGCGGAACCATTGAAATGAATGGTTCCGTATATGGACCGTAAACGAAACAAAAAAAAATAAATGGCCCATATACGGAACGCAAAAAACATTCGTGTGAACGAGCCCTAAGCCTGATCAGGCTCCTGCTTTTAGCAGGAGCCTGATCAGGCTTAGGCTACTTTTACACTGACGTTTTGGCTTTCCGTTTCTGAGATCCGTTCAGGGCTCTCACAAGCGGTCCAAAACGGATCAGTTTTGCTCTAATACATTCTGAATGGAAAAGGATCCGCTCAGAATGCATCAGTTTGCCTCTGTTCAGTCTGCATTCTGCTCTGGAGGCAGACACCAAAACGCTGCTTGAGCCAAACGGATCCGTTTTCTATGACACAATAGAAAACGGATCCGTCCTCCATTGACTTTCAATGGTGTTTAAGACGGATCTGTCTTGGCTATATTAAAGATAATACAAACGGATCCGTTCTGAACGGATGCAGACGGTTATAATATCGGAACGGATCCGTCAGTGCAGATCCACGACGGATCCGCACCAAACGCGAGTGTGAAAGTAGCCTTAGATATACCATAGCAAGCCGGATGCCTGTGAAGGCGTCCGGTTGCCATGGTAACCACCGGGACGCTGCCACAGCGCAGCAACCCGATGGGGGAGGGAGCTCCCTCAGTTTACCCTTCAAGCATCGGCGGCTGCCACAGCAGAGCAGCGGCCCGATGGTTAGCCCCTCCATACATAAGTCCCTAAGGACCACGGCATGGAAGGGGTTAAACGGTCGCGATCGGTGCCAGCACCGATGTCGGCCGTTTCAAGCAGAGTGTTAGCTGGACATTACAGCTAACACTCTACCCCGCTGCCGCTCTGCCATCCTGAAAGGGGAAGGGGGGGGTGCTGCGCGCTCTGCATCTCCTGAGCCAAGAGAGGAGCGGCCGGGGAACTGTGGCAGGAGCGGACGGCGGCAGGGGAGCTGTGGCCTCGGAGGTATCTATGGGCAGTCAGGCTGCAGGGAGACTTGTGTGTAGTGCTGTGTCCGTGTGGAGCGCTGTGTCCCGATTGGAAGCTGCGCATGCCCAGTGCAAAGCTGGTGACACGGACACAGCGCACTCACACAGGGATTTTATTATTATAGATAGGGACAATGGTTTGGGCTCTCTGAAATCCAGCATGCACCATCCTTCTTTCATCTGTCATCAGGAAGAATTGAGGCAACCTCATACAAATTAAGAGTAAGACGACCCCTTCAACAGAGAAAAATGTCTCTTTCTTCCACCTCCTAAACTAACATTCTCTGCGAAATCCATCTTCAGAGACAATTCTGACTGTCAGCTAAATGAAGGGTCAGATTACATGCGGCCCATAGAAGTCTATGGAGAGGGAAGAAGTTAGTTTCTAGGACAGGCATTTCCTCTGCTTAGATATATTACAAAGTTTCTTATATTTCCCTGCACTCTTGATTTCTTCAAAGTATGTTGAAAGTACAATGATCATTTAAAGGTGGAGGTCATATCGCTCATACATACATTGCATCTTGTCACATAGTTTTATCACAGCAGCATGGCACCCGCCAGTGTGGTTCTATAGTGTTAAATAACAGAGCTGCAGTATCTGGGTCACACTGTTACCTTCTTGCATGTCCTTGGAGCGCTGGATCAATCCCGCCATCTCCTGGTTCAGAGATTGGACTTCGCTCCTCAGCAGCTGGTTCTCCAAGCGAAGGTTGGACAGTTCTTGGGACTTCTGATCTCCATTAGTCTGGCCAGGACTGGGGGTTGGTTCTGACGCCTCTGTGGTCTGCTGTGTCTGACGCTCTGTGTCTTCTTCAGCACTTTGTACAGACTGTGACTTGTTGAGATCACCTGAGCAATGTCACAGAAGCAATAAGAATTAGTACATCGTCCTGGCCCTTCCAAAAACGAAAGAGGTGAAATAGGTACAATCCCCTTCCTGTTGGCCAACTTATAGGTAACTAACGGATTAGGGCAACGCCTCATAATGGAAAACAGTGCTGTCTGGAGGGGGTACAAACATGTTAACACTATCTGTGAAGTTCTTAGGCTTTCCTTTTCTATATTAGGGGGCTGTGTATGATACGGGTAGATTTCCAGTAAAACTATAACTGGAGCCATTGCCTTGTCTTTTAAAGGGGTTCTCCGGGTATTTAATATCCTGATAGGTCATCAATATCAGATCGGCAGGGTTCCAACACCTGAAACCCCTGCTGATCAGCTGTATGAGGATATGTTGCGCGCAGTGCACACGCGCCATCTCCCTTCTCACTTATTGCGGCTGTCTATGGCAAAGACAAGAAGAGAGAAGGGAGACGGCACGTGCGCCCTGCACGCAACATATCCTCATACAGCTGATCAGCAGGGGTTTCAGGTGTTGGACCCCTGCCGATCTGATATCAATGACCTATCCTGAGGATAGGTCATTAATAGTAAAAGCCCGACACCTGGGACCCCTGCCGATCAGCTGTTTGAGAAGGCACTGGCCGTGCTTGGTATTGCAGCTCAGCGCCATTCACTTCAATGGGGCTTAGCTGCGCCTAGGCCATTTGACTGTCGAAAGTGATGTCACATGGCTTAGGAAAAGCTGAGAGAAGGCCACGGTGAGCGTTGGAGCGTTGGGTTTGTTCAACCTTATGCTTTAAAAAAGAAAAAAGGTTACAATGGTGTAAAAAAAAATAAAAGGGGTAATAAATACGTTATCTCACCCTCATTACTCTAGTACCAAGGCTTCCAGGTACTCGTCCACCTCCTTTCTTTCTGCTCCAGTGATGACTTGTTAACACTGGGGTCACTGCTGCGGGCATGTCTTCACTGGAGCAGAGAGAAAAGAGACCAATGGCCAACCTGGGAAGAGTCGGCAGTAGAGCAGCGGGGGAACGGGCCTCAATTCTAGTGATCGTGGGGGCCCCTGCAGTTGGACCTCCACCATTAAGACACTATGGATAGGGGATAAGTTGCTGTCATGGGACAACCCCTTTAATTCCATCACCCCTGCTGTAAACCTCCTCTGACATTTTCTTATTACCTTGGATCTTAGGGTGTGTGGTTTCGGCTGGCTCAACACTTTGTGGATTTTCTCTTCCAGAATGACTGATGGGCGCCGTCTCCTTGTTACTCTCTCTTTTAGACTCCAGGACACCATTGTGCGCCTTGTCTGAGCTGTTGAGGAAATCAAACAACTGTTCGTCATCCGGCTCCGATTTCCTGCGTCTTACAAACTGGCTGGCCAACCGCTGGGACGACGCATTGGCTGAAGTGCTGTGAGATTCTGTGCTCGTCCTGGTGGCAGCTTTGACATTGGCTGTACCGGCTAAGATCGTGGCCTTCTGATGCTTTATGTTATCAGCCGCTGAGGAGATGAAGGTGGACTTTCCGTAACTCTGACTTTTCTCTTGCGATTTCTCGGGGTAATAGTCTGTGGGGCTCTCCATCGTGGAAATGCCATCCTTGCTCTTGCTTAATACAGTTGATGCTCCTTGATCCACTAAGTTTAAGAGATCCTCAGCTCTCCCTGCCAGATCAGTGAACCAAGACATGGCAGGAGTGATGAACCGTCTGCCTTCAAGGCTGCTCGATCATGACCTGAGAAAGAAAAAAAAAACAAAACACACAGCTGTCGAATAATGTTGGGAGTTGTTGTTTTGCAACGGCTAGAGAGCTACTTTGGATTGAAAGCTTATGTTCGGAACTATATTAATCATTAGGGGTCGTCTTGCTGAACACACATATTTCAGCAACTTTCTAATACACTTTGTGCATCTGTTCCTGCTTGCTGTCAGTGAATGTTTACATTCTGTCGATTCACATCACCATGAGAATCCTTACTGCTTTGATATAACGTTTGCGAACAGTCATGGAGGAAATAATTAAAATCTGCACTTTATGTGGATATTTACAGATCTGGATTAGATCTTCCATAATTGCCTGATTGCTGGGGGTCCAACGTCCGAGACCACCAATGTGTCAGAGAAAAGCTGGTGTAGCTGTGGCCCCTTTGTTTCAGACATCAGAGGAGGTCCCAAAAGCCAGACCCCCGATGGGGACATATCCTTGCGATATTCCATTATTGTCTGTGGTGGGAAACACATCTCTCTCCTGTCCTGATATTTTGCTACAATGTATCAGTGCAGATAAAATTTATCAGATAAAGACCCGAGGTAGATTTATCATCTCTCTCTCTTGCGCCAGAAAAGGGGATTTAAAAAGTCACAAGCTGTACGTTTGTGACATTTTAAATGCGACTTTTTTGGGGGGAAAAAAGTCGAAAGTGCCTCTTTTTACTCTGCCCTCGCCATTTTTCCCAAAAGGGGGCGTGGGAAGGAAGGGAAATGGGCGTGGCCAACATCAGAGACAAATTTATCTTCATTTACACCAGTTTTCTGGCACAAATGAAGCCAGAAATCTACAGGCTCTGAGCTGCCATAGATTCCTGTTTAGGTGCATGGATTGCCAGAGGATGCGCCTAATTTATAATGAGGCGTGCCCCACGTCATAAATTAGGTGCATTCGCCGGCAGAGCAAGGGATATCAAGACCAGTGAAGAAAGTGCCCGGTCTTGATAAATCTCCCCCATAGACTGTTAGGGAATGTTGAGAGTTGTTGTTTTGCTGCAGAACGACTTTAGATTGGAATATCACCAGGATATGTTCTTATTGGGGGTCTGACTTCTGGGATCCTGCTGATGTCTGAAACAAAGAGGCCACGGCAGCTCCAGCTTTTCTCTAACACAGTGATGCTCAACCTGCGGCCCTCCAGCTGTTGTAAACCTACAGCTCCCACCATGCCCTGTTGTAGGATGGTAGCTGTAGGCTATCCTATGCTGGGAGCTGTAGTTTTGCAACAGCTGGAGGGCCGCAGGTTGGGCGCTCTTGCTGTAACACATTAGTGCTCTCGGAAGGTGCTCCGTTATCAGACAACTGTGGAAGATCTAAATCTAAAACATACCTGTAGCATATTTTGAAGGGTCTGACAGTGTTTAAAGAGAACCCGTCCCCACTCCTGACATGTCTGTTTCAATAGTTTCATGCATTCCACATGTAATAACAATTCTGGAGCATCTATTCGTATAACTCTGTTGTGTCATTCCTTTTCTATAACTACTATAAGTTATGAATGAATTGCTAGCAGTCTGCACTAAGGGTACAAAGGGGTGGTAACCAGTTGGAGGGTGTACCTACACAGACTCACTCTATCCAATCAGTGCTGACTTTTTCAGACTGTGCAGGTACACCCCCCCAACTGGTTACCACCCTTCTGAACCCTTACTGCAGACCGCTAGCAGTTCATTCATAGAGCCATAAGAATAGATGCTCCAGAATTGTTATTACATGGGGAATGTAGCTATTAAAACAGGCGTGTCAGGAGCGGCGACAGGTCCTCTTTAACATTGATGACCTATCCTCAGAATAGGTCATCAGTATGTGATCAGTGGGGGGTCCGACACCTGGCAACCCTGCTGATCAGCTGTTTGAAGAGGCTATGGCACTCCAGTGAGCACCGTGGCCTCCTGACAGCTTACCAAGCACTGCACCATCTGCTGGATAGTGGCTGTATTTAGTGGAGCTGAGCTGCATGTAAGCAATGTTACTGATGAACATAGGAGGGGGGGGGGGCATCACTGGTCTAGAAAGAGGCCGCAGCACTCATGGAGCACCGCGGTCTCTTCAAACAGATGATGGTGGGGTTACAGGGAGAAAGACCCCCACCAATCAGATACTGATGACCTGACCTGAGGATAGGCTATCAATATGGAAATCTCAGACAACCCCTTTAAAATGTTGAGAACCTGTCCTGTCCTAGTCCTGCTCACTCATCAGTTTTAAACACTCAGAGTACCCCTCTAAAGAGAGTCTTTCACGCTGATTGACCCTATTAACAGACTTATGTCCACGGCATCCCCCCTATTAAAACTGTTCTTACCATATGTTGCTTGCTATAATCATTCCTCCGAAAAACACTTTTATTCCGTATGCAAATTAGGCTGTGAAGGTGCCCAGGGGCGGCCTTACAACGGCCGGTGCCCAGGCCCCTGGGTCATTTTCATACCAATCTACTCCCCCTCCACCGCGTCTGCCTGCCCCTGGTCTCTGCTCCAACCTCCCTCCTTTCGTCCGTAATCCTGCGCATGCGCGATGACCACAAAAACCGGCGCGTACGCATTGACTGACCACAGTCTGGCCGGTGCATCACCGTTTACCGTGCAGCGCATCACGGCAAGAACGTAAGCTAGGCCGGGGCCGGCGCATGGTAAACTGTGATGCCACGGCCAGACTGTGGTCATTCAATGTGCACGCGCCGATTTTGCGGTCATCAGCGCATGCGCAGGATTACGGATGGGAGGAGGGGGGATGCCGTGGACATAAGTCTGTTAATAGAGTCAATCAGCGTGAAAGACTCCCTTTAAAGAGGACCTGTCACTTCTCCTGACAGGTGTCTGGGGCCAGACTAAGTACTGAGAACGGACACACAAAGTGCATTAGAAAGCGGACAGATTTTGTGTGTTCAGCAAGAAGACCCCTAAAGATAACATAAGCTTAGAGTATTGTCTGTGGTGGGAAACACATCTCTCTCCTGCCCTGATAGTTTGTTACAATGTATCAGTGCAGGTAAAATGAATCAGGCTGCTCTCCAGACTTTTTAGGTTCAGTTCCAAATTTTCCGGACACAGAAGCAAAAAATAAATAATAATAATATTGCTGTGTTGCATTTGTCACCCAATGGGCGCTAAAGGAGCCCAACAGACTGCGGTGACTTATAATGGGGTCCATCAGGTTCTGCTGCCGTGTCCGTCACTATGATAGGAGGAACCGCGCAGCATGCATCGCATCAAGTATGACATCAGTGTGAACAGACTACTTACCTCATGGATACAACTGTAACAGCTCCTCAGCCGTGAGAAGTATTAGCTCAGGACTGATTTTTTCCACCTATGGACGTAAACAAAAATGCTTCAGTTCACTGACAGCAAGCAGATACATAGAAAATGGCCATTATTTATATTTTACAAAGTTTCAGAAGACATTTTGAGTGTCATCAATATCTTCCACACCCGTCTGTCATCCTCTGGTCCAGTGGAGAATTTACCGGTTGCAAAACTGGCACCAAAAAAAAACCAAAAAAAAACGTACAAGCACGCGGTAGTCTGACCAAAGCTCCGGATTTCAATGGTCGCTCTGTCGCCATAGATACGCAGATTTTTAGCATAGATGCTCATAATCTATCCCAGTGAATTATCAGGGTGCTGGGAAGGACTGGTGGATATGGAGGTAGGTGCTCGGGGTCACACATAAAGACCAGATGTCTGAGGTAAGTGCCCGGAGTAGTCAGGAGAATGCACTCCCCAAGGTAACGGAGGAAGACTTACCGGCTCCTCACAGTCTCTGTCCCTTCTTCAGCTCCATCCCCCACCGGAGACGTGGACCCGGAACTGCTGACACACGTCAAGTCCCCAAACAAGGTGCCCTCAGCGCTGCCTGACTGGGCCTCACATCAGAGACTGCGGCTAGAGCGGTCGTACTTGCCTGTCCACACGGAACAACCATAGAGTCTAGGAGGTAAAGAATCCCCCTCTATTCTACCATAGAGTCTCGGGAGTAGAGAAGCCTCTCTATCCTGTCCATAGAGTCTCGGGCGTAGAGAAGCCCCTCTATCCTGTCTGCAGAGACCATAGAGTCCAGCGGAAGGCGCGTCTGTACCTGCCAGCATCCGTCAATCAGTAAATGTCTTCTGTAACCATGGAAACAAGGAGCTCGGGAATAGAGGGGGGCAGCCATGTTTGGAGGGCAGCCACACTGCTATAGTTTCCATAGTCCCTTATACAAAACTATAAGGGTGTGGCATTGGGCACGCATGGTGCATGGATTGAGGCGCCTTTTCCACACTATAAATGGTGTAAAAAAAAAAAACATAAGCAGCCCATTGATTTCTATAGGAAAATGGGCAGTAGTTCAAATGGTGGTAATTTTCCACATGTGCATTTAAAGGGAACCTGTCACCCAAAAATCGCCTATTAAGCTGTTTACAGTACCTTATAGTGCTGTATAGTCGTTTCCTGATGCACTTTTTGTTAGTTTAGCAGCATGTATGCTCAGTCAGAAATCGATGTTATATTCAGCTGCTGCCCCGTGCTTCAAGTCAGGAAACGAAGTCACGGGGGCAGCGGCCTCGGCGTCTTACATGGCCCTCTCCCCGCCCCCTGCCTCTGTGACTGACAGCCGAAATCCGATTCCGGGACCGCGCTCAACGGCCGCATGCGCAGTAAAGGGCGGCAGGAGCGCGGTCCCGGCTGCCGCGCGTACTACGCGCCGTCTTACTTTCGCCGCACTGCGCATGCGCCCGACATCCTGTATCAAACGCGCCCGCGCCCAGATGCCGGGTGCGGGCGCGTTTGATACAGGATGTCGGGCGCATGCGCAGTGCGGCGAAAGTAAGACGGCGCGTAGTACGCGCGGCAGCCGGGACCGCGCTCCTGCCGCCCTTTACTGCGCATGCGGCCGTTGAGCGCGGTCCCGGAATCGGATTTCGGCTGTCAGTCACAGAGGCAGGGGGCGGGGAGAGGGCCATGTAAGACGCCGAGGCCGCTGCCCCCGTGACTTCGTTTCCTGACTTGAAGCATGGGGCAGCAGCTGAATATAACATAGATTTCTGACTGAGCATACATGCTGCAAAACTAACAAAAAGTGCATCAGGAAACGACTATACAGCACTATAAGGTACTGTAAACAGCTTAATAGGCGATTTTTGGGTGACAGGTTCCCTTTAAGGTTTTTCCATAGATTTTCAATGATGGTCAGACGAAAGGACTGTGAGGGCCATGGTAACACCTTCAGCTTGCTCATCCATTGTGGATTGTGAGGTGTTCTTAGAACTGTAGGTAGTAATAGACAATTACAGTGAACCCTAAGGCTGGGTTCACACCTGAGCGTTTTACAGCGCGTTCCTACGCGCTGTAAAACGCTCAATAAGGAGAAACCAATGCTTCCCTATCGGCATGGTTCTCACCTGGGCATTTTACAGCGCGTACGATCGCGCTGTAAAACGCCCTACGCCCCAAGAAGTACATGAGCTTCTTTGGGGCATCTTGTCGCGCGTTCCCGTACATAGACTTTCGGGAACGCGCGACAATGGGCGTTCGCTTGTCTCTGTATGCGCGATTGCAAACGCCCGTACAATCGCGCATACAGAGCGCTCCATCGCGAACGCTCAGGTGTGAACCCAGCGTCAGGCTAGAACCCAGCCTGCTTTCCCTACCTACTTGCAGTACAAGCCCTATATAGCTAGACTGCAACTGGTCAATGGTCCCTACGCTATTTAGGTGCAGAGACGGACAAACAGCAAAAACAGAAAAACACAATACCAGAGTTGGATGTAAATGGGTCAGAACCAGACAGGCTATGCAGTACCAAACGAGAGACAGGGAGTGGTCAGAAGACAAGCTGGAGTCAGAAGAATGAGCAATCCAATGAGCACAGGAACACAGCTAGTGAGTCAGAGACTATCACAGGAACTGGTGTATGTGCCGGGAAGGGGTTTAAATAGAGCACCGAGTCCCAGCAAGTCCCTGTTAATCTCCACTAGCCCACACTCTCTGCGGGGAGAAACAGAGCATTGCATCCTGTCATGTCGTCAGGAGGCGTGGCTCAACAGCACGTCTCTCTTGATGCAGAATTTTGTGGTGAGGACGCAGCAGAGGTTTTCCTCTGATGACTCTTCCATGAAGGGCATATTTGTGCAGGTGTCGCTGTACAGTAGAACAATGTACCACAATTTCAGAGTCTGCTAAATCTTCCTGAAGGTCTTCTGCAGTCAAGCAGGGATTCTGATTTGCCTTTCTAGACATCCTACAAGCAGCTGCCATTTCTCACTTACATTTCAAACTGAGGAAATAGCCAGCTGAAACTCTTTGCAAAACAAAAATAATACACCGGTATCTGGATTGTGGGGGTCTGACACCCGAGACCCCTGCCGATCAGCTGTTTGAGAAGGCAGCAGCGCTTCTGTGAACGCTGTGGCCTTCTCTCTGCTCTTCCTAGGCCAGTGACAACATGTTTATTGTTCAAGTGAATAGGGCTGAGTGCAATACCGAGCACAGCCGCTATAAACTGTATGGCACTGTGCTTGGTGAGCTGTGAGAAGGCAGTGGCGCTCACTGGAGCGCTGGTGCCTTCTCAAACAGCTGATCGGCGGGGGTCCTGGGTGTCGGACCCCCACTGATCATTTAAAAAATCTTACAAAAACCTTTTAACTGTTCACAGTAACAGTAATTTTGAGCAGGGGTGCCCAAACTTTTGCATTCCACAGTATTTGACTCTCCCAGAGAAGTTAACGAGGTCCCCTCCTGTCCATTGTGTCTATGGCCCTGGGGCTGCCATAAAGCGGTTTTCCAAATGCTTTATAAATGCTGTAAAGAACAGCTCAAGCAAGATGGCCACCCCCATAACCATGTTCAGGAAACAAAATAAATCTGCAAATACTAATTAAAGAGATTAAAAAAAAAAAAAAGGATATGTGTTACTATCTGGTTTTTACTGACAAAACATTTTTGGTGACACAATTCCTTTAAATACAATGGTGAAGCTGTCAGCTCCCTGCCTTACCGCTCCCTTGTGGTTCGGCGCAGGCAGGCGCAAAACAGTGACATCATCTTGCCTGCTGTGCGGAGTCACAGACCGGACACCAGAGCAGACCTGCTCTGCCCCATTCGTTGTGGGGTAGGTGGGTTTTCAGTTTGGACATAATAAGAGGACATCATTCTGTATGGAGGCAGTTTAAAGGGGCCTTATACTGTATGGGGGGGCACTTTATGGGGCATTGTACTTTGTGGGGGGCATTATGTTGAGGGCACTAAGAGTGCATGATTTATGTCTGAGGGGCACTAAGGGGACATTCTTTTGGGGCACAAGTGGGTTTTCCTACTGTGTGTGGGGACACTGTGAGAGGGCACAAACAAGATTGGGCATGTACAGATAGGCTTCATTCAGTGAATGGAAACTTTTTTAAATGTCATTCAGAGGCTGAAAATCTGTTCTGTGCAGGGTTAACACAGGTACCAGAAATCCACCCCCCCCCCCCCCCCCATCCCTCACATGGTCCAAATGCAGGAGTCACATGTATAGGGGAGCACAGCACTGGCGGCATGGAATCTATGTATGGAATGATATGGATTTCTGCACAAATTGGTCATAAAATGTGATCTGATCTTCATCTAAGTCACAACAATAGACAATCACAGTCTGCTTAAACTAATAACACACAAAGAATTAAATGTTACCATGTTTTTATTGAACACACCATGTAAACATTCACAGCGCAGGTGGAAAAAGTATGTTAACCCCTAGACTAATGACATCTCCAAGAGCTAATTGTAGTTTGGTGTGAGCCAACTGGAGTCCGATCAATGAGATGAGATTGGAGGTGTTGGTTACAGCTGCCCTATAAAACACACACCAGTTCTGGGTTTGCTTTTCACAAGAAGCATTGCCTGATGTGACTGATGCCTCGCACAAAAGAGCTCTCAGAAAACCTACAATTAAGAATTGTTGAATTGCATGAAGCTGGAAAGGGTTATAAAAGTATCTCCCAAAAGCCTTGCTGTTCATCAGTCCACGGTAAGACAAATTGTCTATAAATGGAGAAAGTTCAGCACTGCTGCTACTCTCTCCCTTAGGAATGGCCGTCCTGTAAAGATGACTGCAAGAGCACAGCGCAGACTGCTCAATGAGGTGAAAAAGAATCCTAGAGAGTCAGCTAAAGACTTACAAAAGTCTCTGGCATATGCTAACATCCCTGTTAGCGAATCTACGATATGTAAAACACTAAACAAAAATGGATTTCACCTCAAGTCACGCCCTGCTGTCCTTGATTGACAGGGACAGGCAGCGCTCGTCTCCTCCGGCCGGCCCTGTGTGCTGAGACTGCGCATGCGCGAGATTTATCCAGCATACAGGGCCGGCCGGAGACGAACTCTGGCCTTGTCAATCAAGGACGGCAGGGCGTGACTTGAGGTGGGCGAACGGAGCCTCTAGGAGCAGGGGAAACGCCCCCCCTGCTCCTAGAGGCTAATTAGCATATTATAAAAGTTAAAATTGTGCAGTAATGGGGGCATCTAGAAGCATAAGATTAGGAGAGTTAGGAGCACATCGCTAATGTCAGACAGTTTAATAGGGTTAAATCTGGTGACTGAAACCCTTTAAATCAGAAGGATATCAATATTGCCTTTAAAAATCTTAATAAGACATGCTGCCAACACATACGATCGTGGTGGGAGATAGCCAGCTTGGATAAATATATACAACAAGGAATTGTATACAGGGGTTTACGTATACCTCTGAGACCTAATTCTCATCTGGAGGATATAGAGCTTGTGAAGGGTTGGGAACGTCTTCTGACAGAGTGCTCTTTGAGATTATTGAGCTATCTGTCGGAATATGAAAAAAAAAAAAAAAAAAAAAAAACATTTCTCAAAATGATCAGAAATTGGAAAGGGAAATAAAAGAAATACAGAAATTTAGTCAAAATTCAGAGTTTATTAATTTGGAACAAAAAATTAAGAAAAACATAGATCAATTACAGAATGAAATCAAAGAACGGAAACATCGGAAATATATCAGGGATCGTCTGGACTTTAAAAACAACCGTGTCTATATCTGGAAAAATTGGAATAACATAGGAAGTACGTATCAAAAGGCTAAAGTCTAAAACTCTGACACTGAGACCTCAGGAACTGAGAGCTCAGTGCAGAGAATACCAAGACCATCAGACGAGAGTGGGTGTTAAAAGAAAAACAAGGAAAAGAAGATATCAAATACCCAAGAGACCAACTCAAAATAGCAGAGAAACATCACAAATTTGCCTAGAAATTTCAGGAAAACAATTGACTGCGGATCAGAGTATGATGATGACCAATATAAATGCAAATCCCTCTACAAGTATCTCTTCTACATCTATGCAGCCCTTTTCCTTTGCCCAATCGTCACAACAAATGACAAACATCAGTCAAGATCTTACTCGCCCGGCAGTACCAATTCTGCCGACAAACAGTATCCCTGGGGAAAAGAATACAACCATAGCGCCACTTTTTTTTAGGACAAATGGGGATGCAATTAAGTGACCGGGAGAAATGGGCCTACAGCAAATAGAACAATCTGTATCTATAGAGGGTATAAATGATAAAGAAATCATCAATTTATCTAAATGTCGAATAACAACAGCTCGGAAATCACTTCTGGGCAGGGGTTTGACGTTTTCCCCGACAAATTCTTATGGATCAAGGACGTTAATCTTTTCGCACGCAAGCTGGCCTTACACAAAACACACAAACAATCTGAGTTAGATGTAAGCAGAACATTTGAGAAGGAACAAAGAAGTGTGGGAATATTGGAGAGCTTAATCAGGGAAAATGAAGGAGACAAGGTCATTGTAGACCCGCCCTTCGCCTCCCTGAAACCCAAATCAACAAATACACCACCTTTTGCACAATTTGAGGAAATAGACACTTTTGTACAGCTGGTAACACGGGATATAAAGCGATTGAAAATGAAAAAAGACCACGCAGCATCTAACTTAAACCCGGAAGAACTTCTTGCGCTTGAGCAGTTAAAAACAAATGAAGACATCATAATAAAACCCAGTGACAAAGGGGGAAATATTGTTATTCAAGACAGAGAAGACTATGTAGACATGGTCTTAAGGCTACTCAGAGATTTAAAAAAAACATACAGAGTATTACAGGAAAATCCCACAAGCTTTTACAGTATTTGGAAGAATTGAAACATCTTTTGATTAAGACAAGAGAGAATAACCTAATTACAAAGGACGAGTTTTTGTACCTATTTAATAAGAGCCCGACCATTCCAACTTTCTACGCTCTCCATAAGGTGCATAAAAATAAGACACTGGTCCCAGGAAGGCCTATAGTTTCTGGCAATGACAGTGTGACACGGGATTAGCGAATATGTAGACCAAATATTGAGGCCCTTTGTTATATCGTTACCTTCATACTGCGATGGGGACGTCATGTGCCTCATCCTATGCAAGTCTTTTTTTGGGGTGGTGGGAGGATCACTTGGTTTTTACGGAGGGGATGTCATCATATACCTGCCACATTTTATTCTGGGGCGGGTATATAGACGACATTCTCATCCTATGGGGTGGAGGACACTCACTATTTCATGAGTTCGCCCAGGCATTGAAGTGTACTTACAAAATTCAGGAGAAGGAGATCTATTTCTTGAACCTAAAAAAACCAGAAGATGGTCATCTTCATACTGAGATTTACAGAAAACCGACCTCTACAAATAGTTATTTGCATTGGACCAGCTGGCATCCTCCTCCTTTGAAAAGGGGGATCCCGGTTGGCCAATACTTGAGACCCCGGAGAAATTGTACCATGGGGCAGATTAAGTGCATTATAGGCCCTGGGGCTGTCTACCCAACTCGCACCCCCTCGCCCATTTTAGTTTTAATTTTTATTTTCTATATGAAGAGGCTGCGGTGCTTCGTAAGCTCCAAAGTCTCTTCCTAGGACATATGACATTGTTCACGTGGCCTCGGTGCAGCTCTGTCTCATCTGAGTGATTGGGTCTGGTCTGTAATACCGAGCACAGGGCTATCACATGGACAGCGCTGTGCTTGGTAAGGAGCGAAGAGGCTGCGGCGCTAACTTTAACAGCACGCTCTCCTCAAACAGCTGATTGGTGGGGGTGCCATAAGTCGGACCCCCTACCATCTCATAACTCTCTGAGTACAGATGTCATAGATGTTACCTGCAGTCCTATGTAACACCCCACATAACACAGTGAACTATTGTGTTATGTGGGGTGTTACATAGGACTGCATGGAACATCTACTACATTATCTGCACACAGAAAGTTATCACTGTTATCTGGGCTGTTACATAGGACTGCAGGTGACACATTTAAAGTTTAGTTGCCAAATTTAAAATACATATGATTATGATAAAAAAAAGACTTGGAGGAGAAGATGAGACGCAGGTCACAGTAGTGAGCCAGCTCTACATATAGGGGAATACAGCACCACATACCTCTTACATCCAGTGACATCTCCTGTCATGTAGACCTTCTCTTTCCTCTTCTCCTCCGTTTGACCCAGACCGCCATGACAAATTCTTTCAGCCGCATCTTGTCTCTACAGACTTTGTTACACAGACACGTTAGATTTCTCATAATTGGGGTCATTTATCGAACTGGTGTAAAGTACAACTGGCTTAGGTGTCCATAGCAGCCAATCAGACTCCACCTTTCATTTTCCAAAGGAGCTGTGAAAAATGAAAGCTGGAATCTGATTGGTTGCTATGGGTATATGGCCAGTTATACTTTACACCAGTTTGATAAATTACCCCAAAGGTCCCTAAAGTGTCTACTGCAATTATAGTGTCCCCTAGAGTGCCCCCAGTAATAATAACACCCTATATTGTGCTCCAGGTAATAATGCCTGTATAGTGTCCCCAGAAATAATGTCCCCTAATAGAAACGCCCCCACACTACCCCCATATAGTAATTTCCCCCACACTGCCCCCATATAGTAATTTCCCCCACACTGCCCCATATAGTAATTTCCCCCTCACTGCCCCATATAGTAATTTCCCCCACACTGCCCCATATAGTAATTTCCCCCACACTGCCCCATATAGTAATTTCCCCCACACTGCCTCCATACAGTAATTTCCCCCACACTGCCCCATATAGTAATTTCCCCCACACTGCCCCATATAGTAATTTCCCCCACACTGCCCCATATAGTAATTTCCCCCACACTGCCCCATACAGTAATTTCCCCCACACTGCCCCCATATAGTAATTTCCCCCACACTGCCCCATATAGTAATTTCCCCCACACTGCCCCATATAGTAATTTCCCCCACACTGCCCCATATAGTAATTTCCCCCACACTGCCCCATATAGTAATTTCCCCCACACTGCCCCAATATAGTAATTCCCCCACACTGCCCCATATAGTAATTTCCCCCACACTGCCCCATATAGTAATTTCCCCACACTGCCCCATATAGTAATTTCCCCCACACTGCCCCATATAGTAATTCCCCCACACTGCCCCATATAGTAATTTCCCTCACACTGCCCCCATATAGTAATTTCCCCCACACTGCCCCATATAGTAATTTCCCCCACACTGCCCCATATAGTAATTTCCCCCACACTGCCCCATATAGTAATTTCCCCACACTGCCCCATATAGTAATTTCCCCCACACTGCCCCATATAGTAATTTCCCCCACACTGCCCCCATATAGTAATTTCCCCCCACAATCCACACTGCCCCATATAGTAATTTCCCCCACACTGCCCCCATATAGTAATTTCCCCCACACTGCCCCATATAGTAATTTCCCCCCCACTGCCCATATAGTAATTTCCCCCACACTGCCCCATATAGTAATTTCCCCCACACTGCCCCCATATAGTAATTTCCCCCACACTGCCCCATATAGTAATTTCCCCCACACTGCCCCATATAGTAATTTCCCCCACACTGCCCCATATAGTAATTTCCCCCACACTGCCCCATATAGTAATTTCCCCCACACTGCCCCATATAGTAATTTCCCCCACACTGCCCCCATATAGTAATTTCCCCCACACTGCCCCCATATAGTAATTTCCCCCACACTGCCCCATATAGTAATTTCCCCCACACTGCCCCCATATAGTAATTTCCCCCACACTGCCCCATATAGTAATTTCCCCCACACTGCCCCCATATAGTAATTTCCCCACACTGCCCCATATAGTAATTTCCCCCACACTGCCCCATATAGTAATTTCCCCCACACTGCCCCATATAGTAATTTCCCCCACACTGCCCCATATAGTAATTTCCCCCACACTGCCCCCATATAGTAATTTCCCCCACACTGCCCCATATAGTAATTTCCCCACACTGCCCATATAGTAATTTCCCCCACACTGCCCCATATAGTAATTTCCCCCACACTGCCCCATATAGTAATTTCCCCCACACTGCCCCATATAGTAATTTCCCCACACTGCCCCATATAGTAATTTCCCCCACACTGCCCCCATATAATAATTTCCCCCTCACTGCCCCACATAGTCATTTCCCTCACACTACCCCATATAGTAATTTTCCCCACACTGCCCCATAAAGTAATTTGCCCCCACACTGCACTCCCATGAAATAATTTACCCCCACACTGCACCACATGAAGTAATTTGCCCCCACTATGCACCCCCTGAAGTAATTTGGCCCCCACACTGCCCCCCATGAAGTATTTGCCCCCACACTGCACTCCCATGAAATAATTTGCCCCTACACTGCACCCCATGAAGTAATTTGCCCCCACTATGCACCCCCTGAAGTAATTTGCTCCCATTTAATAACCCCCCCCCCCCCAAACTGATTTGCTACCACACTGCCCCATGTCCTCCTCTGCCCCCCCAAAGTTGGCACACACAGAAACAAAAAAATGTAATTGCTAATACTTATCTGTGTCCGGCATGTTGAGGCAGGCGCGCATTCTTCATTGTCCTGCGTCCCTCCCGACACAGGCGCGCGATGACTTCATCACTCGCGCCTGCACCGGGATTTCACTACCGCATAGGCCTGAAGCCTTTGGCGGTGATCGGCGGCGGGGCAGGGTA
The DNA here is from genome assembly GCF_014858855.1 of Bufo gargarizans. Classification (NCBI taxonomy): domain Eukaryota; kingdom Metazoa; phylum Chordata; class Amphibia; order Anura; family Bufonidae; genus Bufo; species Bufo gargarizans. Next base: position 8,128,255 of record NC_058090.1, on the reverse strand, counting down.
CTATTCGCTCCTGTGTCCCGCCGCAGTATGTGGGCGTTCGGGTCGGCGTTGGGCCCCTCAGGGTTGCCGGGCCCACCGACCCGAACGACCCTATTATAATTTGCCACTGATTGTACCAGTGAAATGTCATTCATTAAAGAAAGTAATGACCTCCTTCAGAGATTTCGAAATAGAGGATATCCAACTCGTTCCCTCAAAAGAGCCTTTAACGGGGCAATAAATACTTAAAGAGAAAAATTACTAAAAACAGTCCCGAAAAAAGATAATGACATTATTAGATGCATTGGTACATTTGATGGATACAATAAAGAAATATATCAGATCTTAAAGAAACACTGGCATATTATACAATCAGACAGAGAACTGGGATCAGTTCTCGCTCGCAACCCCAGTATTACCTATCGCAGAGGCTTGAACTTGAAGGATCATCTTGTCCATAGCTATCGTCAAGATATAGGAATTATGGGAAAGACTAGTAGAGAGAAATCCCGGGGATCAGCACCCTGTGGAGATTGTTCCTTTTGCAGGTCACCTTATATATATAAGGTCACTCGTTATTTCGTAAAAGCTGCAGTGTTTTTGGCGTAGTTAAGGCTACTTTCACACTAGGGTTTTTTGTGGATCCGTCATGGATCTGCAAAAAATGCTTCCGTTACAACAATACGACCGCATGCATCCGTCATGAACGGATCTGGTTGTATTATGTCTTCTATAGCCATGACGGATCCGTCTTGAACACCATTGAAAGTCAATAGGGGACGGATCAGTTTTCTATTGTCAGAGAAAACGGATCCGTCCCATTGACTTGCATTGTGTGCCAGGACGGATCCGTCTTGCGCTGCCCCACATGGCGGACAGTTTTGGTGTCCGACCTCCAGAGCGGAATGATGACTGAACGGAGGCAAACTGATGCATTCTGAGCGGATCCTTTTCAATTCAGAATGCATTAGGGCAAAACTGATCCGTTTTGGAACCACTTGTGAAAGCCCTGAACGGATCTCAGAAAGGGAAAGCCACAACGCCAGTGTGAAAGTAGCCTTAGCAAAAACTCCCACAGAGGATCTAAAATTGATCATACAGGAGCCGTGTCGCCATTAGCAGCCTCAGAGGACAAAATGTCTGACGAATACTCGAAAAGCCAAATTAGTTATATCTGTACACTCTGTAAAATAGGGATGTGCAACAATGGCGCCTGGCGGACATCAGACTGGGCAGTTGTGACAGGAAAGACAGGACTCAACCGCCCCTTTGTTGGTAAATGTGAAACTGTCTGGGCAATAAAATAAAGACCAAATTGCAATAAAAAAAATTCTGAGGTAAATTCACCAGAGAACGTTTGGATTTTACACATGGTGCGACATTTAGAAGCATAAACATAAGATTTCGTTCATTTTCCAGGGAACCAGCCAATGATTATTAGATTCTCCCGCCCGCTCCAACTTTCCTCAAAAACCGATTGCGAAAACACAAAATCGATGAGTCACGGTCACGGGCATCCAGAGCACATGACTCATGGGCGGGAATATTTGGGATGGACAGGTGTGTGATTGGCTCTTCCTGACGACCGGCCGCGCTCCGTATTCCTGCTCGATGATTGGCTCCCCGAGCTGCCAGTCACTGCGCGCCCCGCCCTCTGTTGTTGTGTGTATAGACTTCGGGTCTGATGTCCTGATAGCGCAGTATCTGTCGCGCCGTGTAGCTGGACGTCACCCTGAGAAACCGCAGACCGCTGGGAGCAGGTAATGGCTGATGTCCGAGGAGATAGTGACCGCAGGCGGAGATGCAGATCTAATCGTATGGCAGCTGTTGTCAGTCAGACGATGGTAATCTGTGTATATCAGTCTCTGTATAGTCCTTGTCAGCCTAGGGGAGCAGTCCCTCTTGGTGTTTAGGATTGGTCCCTGTATGGTCCCTCTGGGTGTTGGCAATCGGCCCCTGCGTCGTCCCCTTAGGTGTTGGCAATCGTCCCCTGCGTCGTCCCCTTGGGTGTTGGCCCCTGCGTCGTCCCCTTGGGTGTTGGCCCCTACACAGTTCTGCTGGCGATTGGCCCCTGCGTCGTCCCTTTGGGTGTTTGTGATTGGCCCCTGCGTCGTCCCCTTGGGTGTTGGCCCCTGCGTCGTCCCCTTGGGTGTTGGCCCCTGCGTCGTCCCCTTGGGTGTTGGCCCCTGCGTCGTCCCCTTGGGTGTTGGCCCCTGCGTCGTCCCCTTGGGTGTTGGCTGTTGGCCCCTGCACAGTTCTGCTGGTGATTGGCCCCTGCGTCGTCCCTTTGGGTGTTTGTGATTGGCCCCTACGTCGTCCCCTTGGGTGTTGGCCCCTTCGTCGTCCCCTTGGGTGTTGGCCCCTTCGTCGTCCCCTTGGGTGTTGGCCCCTGCGTCGTCCCCTTGGGTGTTGGCTGTTGGCCCCTGCGTCGTCCCTTTGGGTGTTTGCGATTGGCCCCTGTGCAGTTCGTCTGGCTGCTGGTGGGTGACCCCTGCGTGGTCCCCCTGCCTGCTGGTGATTGGCCCCTGCTCCATCCCCCTGGGGGCGGGGCTGGTGTCTCTGGCTGTTGGGGGCGGCCCCTGCGACATCCTTCTGCCAGTTGGGGGCGGTCCCTCTGGCTGTTGGGGGCGGGGCTGGTGTCTCTGGCTGTTGGGGGTGTTCCCTCTGCCAGGTGGGGGGCGGCCCCTCTGGCTGTTGGGGGCGGGGCTGGTGTCTCTGGCTGTTGGGGGTGTTCCTTCTGCCAGTTGGGGGGGCGGTCCCTCTGGCTGTTGGGGGCGGGGCTGGTGTCTCTGGCTGTTGGGGGTGTTCCCTCTGCCAGGTGGGGGGCGGCCCCTTTGGCTGTTGAGGTTTCCTGCTGCTCTTTGTACAGGAGATTTCCTGCAGAACCAGTTATTGCGCCACCTCCGGGTGATGGGTGGACTGATCTGCAGGACCTCAGGCTGTCACAGTGATGGCCTCTATTATCCTCGCACCCCGGCCCCCCCCAGTGTTATCAGCAGCAGGACGTGGCATCCTGAGACCCCGGTACAGAGGACTTTACCCGCTGTGCATGGAAGCACTGACTACAGTGAGAGCCGCCGCTCTCCAAGGGGTTTTCTATCAATGATGCATTTTTAATCTACTTTTAGTACATTGGGTTACAACCGAAAAATAACTCGCCTCTCCGACCCCTTATCACTGCTGACTGCGCCGGTCCCTGCTGATCCCTACTTCCTGCTTCCAGATCGACACCCAGGAAGTGCCTGGACATACCTGCTCAGCCAATGGCTGGCCATAAAGGTGACCTACCTCAACCAGTGGTTGGCTGAGCATTTCCTGCATGTCGATCAGGGGATTGGAGAGGGCGAGGATACCCACTGTGAGCTGAAATATGTAGCATTTAATACCAGAGGATAGCCCCTTTAACCAGCGCTTCAGCCCCTTTATTTAGAGGGTCAGTGGGGTTGTGGAAACAATTGTTACAAACCCTCAGCAGTGTATGAGTCTCTTCCTTTCAAATTTTTGACATACTTATGACGACGGAGAGGTGGCAGTGGCTCTTGCAGTGGGGGAGTTGAAGGGGGGGGGGGGGGGGGTGGACCAGTGCTGGTGGCTCCTGCAGTTAGAAAGAAGGTCCCAGTGTCGGTGGCTCCTGCAGTGGTGGTGGGGGCCTGGCGCCTGTGGCTCCTGCAGTGGGGGGAGGTCCCGGCGCTTGCGGCTCCTGCAGTGGAGGGGTGGTCCTGGCGCCGGTAGCTTCATCCGTGTTTGTGCTGCGGATGGCCGCTTCCATGGGTAGAGTCCATGTATACACTAGTTCTTTTCTGTGACATCACGTGATCTCCAAACTGATGCAATTCTTGATGCCGCTGCTGGTTTACAACAATTCATGGAATGAGATGATTAATGGCCAATTCCCTGCAAGCCGAGAAGTGCAGGGTGTGGTGGCCGAGTATCTGCCGTCAGCACAATACCAGGCAGCCAGTAAAGCCGGCCACACATGGAGACCTGTCAGTTAATCCCCCCCCCCCCCTTATGCACATGCATGCTTGGCTCATTGCCAGTCTCCTCCAGACACCTCTTTTCACTCCGAAAAGGATCAGGCATGTTGAAATCCTGCTGTGAGGACTCTCTAACGCTGAATATGCTCTACCCTTCTCGCCCCGACATCTGCCATCAGGGGAGTGTCGTGAGGCGCTCCTACACATTAGACCGTTGTCCCATCAGGCTGATATTGGCGGGTTTGGCTGACATCCAATGTGTAGGGCCAGCTTAAAGGGCATCTGTCAGCAGTTTTGTACCTATGACACTGGCTGACCTGTTACATGTGCTCTTGGCAGCTGAAGGCATCTGTGTTGGTCCCATGTTCCTATGTTGCCGCATTGCTGAGAAATAGGATGTTTTAATATATGTAAATGAGCCTCTAGGAGCAACGGGGGCGTTACCATTACACCTAGAGGCTCTGCTCTCTCTGCAACTGTTGCCCCCTCTGCACTTAGATTGACAGGACCAGGTGTGATCACATTTACACTGCCTGGCCCTGTCACGCAGAGAGAGCTGAGCCTGAGGGGAAGGCGGGCAGGATGATAGACTTCAGCCTAATATAGCTCACCTGTAAGATGGAAAAATCCATGCCAAACACAATGCGTCAGTGGGCAGAGGCAGCTTCCTGGTGTCAGTAGGTGACCTACAAGGCTCTGGCAGGGACACAAGTTGTGCAATTCTCTTCTTTTGCTTCCTGCAGTGATTTGTGGTGGTTTCTGCATACGTTGTGTATTTGCTGCTGTGCAATTGTTCATCATTTGGTCACAGCTGGACTGACTTTAGTCCTTGTGACTAACATGACCGCCCGCGCCTGACTCTGACCGCTGGATGGTGACTAGTCAGCAGTTACCTCTAAGGGAAAAAAACATCCTCAAAATCAAGTGGTGAAGCAGTTATCGCTGGGAAAACCGGTGAAAGAGGCTGCAACGACAGTTTCCTCACCAAGCTTTCTCAGACTCCCAAGTGGCGAATTTGCTCAGCTATGTAATTTAAAGGGCATCTGTCAGCAGTTTTGTACCTAATGACACTGGCTGACCTGTTACATGTGCGCTTGGCCAGCTGAAGGCATCTGTGTTGGTCCCATGTTCATATGTGCCCGCATTGCTGAGAAACATGATGTTTTAATATATGCAAATAAGCCTCCAGGAGCAACTGGGGGCGTTGCCGTTACACCTAGAGGCTCTGCTCTCTAAGCAACTGACGCTCCCGCTACACTTTGATTGACAGGGCCAGACAGTGAGAACATGATCACGTCTTGCTCTGTCAAAGGGCAGAGGGTGCAGCAGTTGCAGAGAGAGCGACCACCTGACACTGCAGCGCGAGCACCTGACTTGTTGTCATGGTGATCGACACTGTAGGGTCGGGTAGGGAAACGGCACAGAGTTTTATTAGGAATAAGAGATAACAAGAGGTTACCTACTATATAAAAAGGATACCCTGTGTATATTTGGACATGAAATAGACTGCTGGTAATGCAATATTATGATATAATGTGAATTAAAAATATAGGAAGCAAAAAGTTGATAAATTATGCGTAAAAGATGGTAATTATTACAAGGTGATTCCACATAATAAAAGAAAAACAATATGGGCTTAGTTCATAAAATGTAATGCACTTGAAGAGATTCAGAGATTGATCTCGAATGCTTCATTTAGACCGTATGGGTTAAGACTATTCAATTGATAGATCCAGTACATCTCGCGACGTCTAATACCTTGTCAGTTCTTGCGCTGATGTACTGGTGTTTGTTCAATTGGGGTAATTTTGAAGCCTAAAAAAACTACCCCCATGATAGTTTGCAGCGTGTCTAGAAACACTGTTTTTGAAATTAATTTTTTATGTTCGACCTGTGTTTATTAAGCTTATTGCGCAATGTTTGGATCGTGCGCCCAACGTATTGTAGGACACAATCGCATTCTAAAGCGTAGATCACGTATATGTGGAATTGCAATCTAGGGAACCGGATATTGGAAACGTTTCTCCATCTCTTTTGTCACTGAAATTAGTTGTTTGACAGATAGTTTCACAACACAGGCATCTAGACTGTCCACATTTTTTACTGCCTTGTTTTTGTAGGGTATCCGTATATTTGTTCTATTTCACTCGGGGCTAGAATATTCATAAGGGTACGGCCCTTCTATAGGCAAGGTGCGGTGCTCTCAGGATAATTTGACTTAAAATAGGGTCTTTTTTTTTTTAGTAAGTGCCAATGTTTATTTAGGATAGATTTCACCAAACTGTGGTTCTGATTGTAAGTTGTAATAAATATCAGAGATGGCATAGACTCTTCAGGAGTTCCTCTAGATTTGGGCAGCAGTCTCGAGTCTCGATGCTCGTTTTTTCGCTTGAGTGATGACCTCAATGAGATACCCCTTTTCTCTGACCCTTGAGTGAAGGACTTTGCTTTGCTCTCCAGGGTGCAGTTCCGTCTAATTCTCTTGAATTGACTATGTGTCCTTTTGTAGCCGAGATAGCTGTCGCTGTCGTCTACTTTTTTTAAAGTGCGAGTCAAAATGTCGCCCCCTTGTATGAAGGAGTTCCTAATCAAGATATTCTGTCCTAATATTGTGGTGGGACCCCGTGAATAAAACTCCCCACTCACTGTTATTCCAATGTGACAGAAATTCATCAATACTTTCATTGTCCCCTCTCCAGAAAATGATAAGATCATCGATGTACCTTTTTAAAAAAGATGATATTGTCTGTCCAGTATTTAATCTCTGGGGTCTCTTCACTTACACGTAACCTGTCGCACTATATTGATACCTTTTTGCAGAAACATGTAATAAATTTGCAATCATACATCAAAGATTTCACTTCACTTATAATAAAACTTAAAAATATAAAATGGAAAGATGACTACCAATGGCTGACTTTAGACGTGTCCGCTTTATATTCCAATATACCCCATGAATTGGGGATTAAATGTACTGCAGATTTTCTAGCCAAAGATGAGTCTATGCCAACTCAGAAAAAATAGTTTATCACTAATAGTATTGAATTTATGCTAACACATTTAAATTTCAGGACTAGATCTATAGACAGGTACGGGGTACCGCTATGGGCACGAGATTCGGGTACGGGGTACCGCTATGGGCACGAGATTCGGGTACGGGGTACCGCTATGGGCACGAGATTCGGGTACGGGGTACCGCTATGGGCACGAGATTCGGGTACGGGGTACCGCTATGGGCACGAGATTCGGGTACGGGGTACCGCTATGGGCACGAGATTCGGGTACGGGGTACCGCTATGGGCACGAGATTCGGGTACGGGGTACCGCTATGGGCACGAGATTCGGGTACGGGGTACCGCTATGGGCACGAGATTCAGGTACGGAGTACCGCTATGGGCACGAGATTCAGGTACGGAGTACCGCTATGGGCACGAGATTCGGGTACGGGGTACCGCTATGGGCACGAGATTCGGGTACGGGGTACCGCTATGGGCACGAGATTCGGGTACGGGGTACCGCTATGGGCACGAGATTCGGGTACGGAGTACCGCTATGGGCACGAGATTCGCGCCCAGTTTTGCTAATTTATTTATGGGTAAATTTGAGGAGAGTTATATATACCAAACCAAATACTGGACAGACAATATCATCTTTTTTAAAAGGTACATCGATGATCTTATCATTTTCTGGAGAGGGGACAATGAAAGTATTGATGAATTTCTGTCACATTTGAATAACAGTGAGTGGGGAGTTTCATTCTACGGGGTCCCACCACAATATTAGAACAGAATATCTTGATTTGGAACTCTTGGCGACATTTTGACTCGCACTTAAAAGAAAAGTAGACAGCGACAGCTATCGCGACTACAAAAGGACACATTTAAAAAAAATGGAAACAGAATATTCCATTTAGTCAATTCAAGAGAATTAGATGGAACTGCACCCTGGAGAGGAACTTTGAAAAGCAAAGTGAAGTCCTTCACTCAAGGGTCAGAGAAAAGGGGTAATCTCAATGAGATCATCACTCAAGCGAAAAAACGAGCATCGAGACTCGAGACTGCTGCCCAAATCTAGAGGAACTCCTGAAGAGTCTATGCCATCTCTGATATTTATTACAACTTACAATCAGAACCACAGTTTGGTGAAATCTATCCTAAATAAACATTGGCACTTACTAAAAAAAAGACCCTATTTTAAGTCAAATTTTCCCGAGAGCATCCCCACCTTACCTATAGAAGGGCCCGAACCCTTAAGAATATTCTAGCCCCGAGTGAAATAAAAAGTGCAGTCAAAATGAACAAATATACGGCTACCCTACAAAACAAGGCAGTCTAGATGCCTGTGGTGTGAAACTATCTGTCCAAACAACTAATTTCAGTAACAAAAGAGATGGAGAAACGTTTCCAATATCCGGTTCCCTAGATTGCAATTCCACACATACGTGATCTACGTTTTAGAATGCGATTGTGTCCTACAATACGTTGGGCGCACGATCCAAACATTGCGCAATAGGCTTAATAAACACAGGTCGAACATAAAAAATAAATTTCCAAAACATAGTTTGCAGTGTGTCTGGAAACACTATCATGGGGGTAGTTATTTTTTTTTATGCTTCAAAATTACCCCAATTGAACAAATACCAGTACATCAGCGCAAGAATTTACAAGGTATTGGACGTCGCGAGATGTACTGGATCTATAAATTGAATAGTCTTAACCCATACGGTCTAAATGAAGCATTCGAGATCAATCTCTGAATCTCCAAGTGCATTATATTTTATGAACTAAGCCCATATTGGTTTTCTTTTATTATGTAGAATAGCCCCCCCTTTTATTTTTACGTTTAATGCTTTATTACAGACATCACCTTGTAATAATCACATATTTTTGCTTCCTATATTTTTAATTCGCATTATATCATAATATTGCATTACCAAATATACACAGGGTTTCCTTTTTATATAGGTAACCTCTTGGTATCTCTTATTCCTAATAAAACTCCATTCTGTTTCCCTAACCGACACTACAGCGTTGATCACCATGACAAGTCAGGTGATCGTGATCACATGACTTGCCCGGAAAGGAGCGCGTCCGGGCCTGAGCTTCCTTCCTCTCCATGACAACTTGAGGAGGGGCGACCACGTGATTAACTAATCGCGTGCCTATCTGCCTCCCGGAAGTCACGCTACACCAACGAGAGAGGTCACGTGGTCACCGGGATTGAGATCACGTGACCTGCAACATAAAAATATAAATACAAATTATGCAAACATGGGAACACCCTGAGGCTGTCCCCGCCCCCATAGCACCACACACAGGTGTGTTTTTCTGTCTTGCGCCTTAATTGCGGTCCTACCATATTGCTATTACACTGGGAAGCTCAGTGACAACCCTTATGGGCGCTATAATATCTGCCATATTGGTAGTCACCCGGCTTTCCCAGACTCCTGAGTGGTGCGTTTGCTCAAATAGGCCATGTAGGGTTCTGAGAAAGATGGGTGACAACCGTTATGAGAACCATAAAAGCGGCCATGTTGGTAGTCACCCAGCTTTCCCAAAAAGAGTTTGGAAGAAGCTAGGTGGCGTCTTTCTATACGGTGCAGGAGGGGCTTCTTCTATTGAAGGATTTGATCTAAATTCAGTATTTTTCAGCTTTCCTCCTGTGTTCTGTCTTCTCAGGTTCACCATGATTTCCGTGACTTTGCTGCTGGGCTTTGTGGCTCTGTCCGCAGCGATGCCCATCGAGGACCCAGAAGACGGCGTTAAACACTGGGTGGTCCTGGTGGCCGGCTCCAATGGCTGGTACAACTACAGGCATCAGGTGACTTTCGTATTTGCAGATAATCGGGGTCCTGGCTGTCGTCCCAGAAGAAGGGGATCTTGTTATAATCTCAGAAGAGCGGGGGTGGGGGGGCGGCTAAAGTTCTTCCTGGTCCTTTAGTTGGTGCATTTGCTGATGATGATTGTTTAGCACTTGAATCCTGCGTCTTGGCCACATTACACCCGGAAGGCGATGATTTGGAGCCTAGCACCCATCTCAAGTATCTAAATGGCGGAAATTACAGGTGACTAACCCACTTCTGCCCAGACAGATGCTTAGAGTAGAGCTTCAAGTGGCCATTACTGGGAGCAGCAAGGGAGCCAGTCCAAGAGAGGGGGCAATAGCAAAGATCCTAAAAACTTAGAAGCCTGCAGCAGATTACTAGATCATGCATGAGCCCATCCCTGCACCAAGGGTTCTCCTCCTGGACTGGAAACCCCTTGACCTATCTGCCGGCTGGGTGTCTCACCTGTCTCTGGCTTTTCAGGTTTCAGCATCCAACTCCCTTCTCCTCCGCCAATGAATGTCCTCAGCAGTGACTAAATGTCACACTTCAGGTTCAGCGGGGGCCGTAAGCAGAGGAGAACTGAGTTGCAGTTGCGGGAGGTTTCTTTTTTTTTTTTTTTTTTTTTTTTAAACCCCTGCACCCAGTCTGCCCATATGAAAAGGGGTTCACAGTCTCGGGGAAGCCCTTTAAAAAGGCTGACCAGTCATCAGCAGTCTTAACGCTCCATTTTCAGGACATCTGCTTGCTGTAAGTTACTGAGAACCTTCTTGGAGGCTGAAAATCTGTCCCGACCGAACGCTTCTACAGCTGAGAGTTTGCAACAGTTGCATCCATTTTGCCTACACTATCTGGAGACCAGATCAGGGTGATGTGATTTTCTCTTCTTTTCTCAGGCTGATTTGTGCCACGCTTACCAAATAGTGAAGAAGAACGGTGTCCCTGATGAGCAGATCGTGGTGATGATGTACGATGACATTGCCAACAACGAGGAGTGAGTGTGAACTTTTTGCCAGTACGGAGGAGTTGTGTAGCTGCTTGGCCGGCAGGCTTAGGGGCCAGGTTATGGGGGCCCAAATGACATGCCTCCCAGAGCCCAACCATACAGTAGGGATCAGAGATCTGGAAGGGGTTCTCCGGGCTTTTAATATTGATGACGTATCCTCAGGATAGGTCATCAATATCTGATCGGCGGGGGTCCGACACCCAGCACCGCCACCGATCAGCTGTATGAAGGGAAGGCGTGTGCCGTCTCTCTTCATGCTTGCCATAGACATAACAGCAGCAAGCCTTCCCTGTATACAGCTGATCGGTTGGGGTGCCGATGTCGGACCCCCCTGATCTGATATTGATGACCTATCCTATATTAAAAGCCTAGAGAACCCCGTTAATGCAGGAGGCACAACACTCATCTTGCCATGTGCCCATATGCTCTAGTAGTCAGAAAGGGATCCAGATCACCCTCCTGCAGGGTGTCTCTAGGACTGATCAGAAGACCGAATAATATGTTTTCTTTAAAGGGATAGGTGATCCGCAGGGGTCCAATCAC